>NW_020837956.1:22390855-22491282 GCF_003676395.1 Aethalodelphis obliquidens
TTACATCTTGAAGCTTTATACCTGTGATTAATTTGGAAGATTTCATACCTTCCAACTGTGGACTCGACTTGAATTCCACTGATTTCACTTTTTGAAGCTTTGTCCCCAGTATCAACTCAGAAGATTTCACACCTTGCAATGGTGGCCCAGATTTGGACTTCACAGATTCAACATCTTGAAACTTTGAGTCTGAGATTAATTTAGAAGATTTCACTCTTTGCAATTGTGGCTCACAGTTGAACACGAATTTCACATTCTGAAGCTTTGATCCCAGAATCAGCTCAGAAGATTTCAGAACTTGCAACTGAGGACTGGGGCTGAATTCTTTATGTTTTACATCTTGAAGCTTTATCTTTGAGGTCCATCCAGAATATTTCACACCTTGTAACAATGACCCAGGGTTGAAATCTGTAGATTTGACACCTTGAATCTTTTTCCCCACAGTCAATTTAGAAAATGTTGTACCTTGCAACTGTGAGTCAGAGATTAACTCAGTAAATTTCTTATCTTGGGACTTTGTCTCAAGTGGTGACTTAGAAGATTTTGGGCCTTGCCACTGTGGCCCACTGTTGAAATCCTCAGATTTCACACCTTGAAGCTCTGTCTGAAGAGTCAACTCAGATGACTTCATACTTTTCAAGTGTAGTAGGGAGTTCAACTCTATAGTTTCATCACTTTGTAATTGTGACTCTTGGTTTAATACCCCAGATTTCACCTCAGGAAACTGTGGCTCTTGTGTAAGCAATACAGACTTCACACCTTGAAGCTGTGTTCCTGGGGATGACGGTAATGGTTTCACTTCTTGAAACCATGGTCCTGGGATCAACTTAGGAGATTTTCCATCATGCAAGTGAGGCCTAGATTTGAACATCATGGGTTTTACATCACAGAGCTCTGACTTGGAAGTCAGGTCACATGATTTCTTACTTCTAAACTGTAGACAAGGTTTCAAATTGAGACCTTGAGGCTGAGGTTCTTGGAGTGATGCCAGAGATTGTATACCTTGGAGCTTTGGCCTTGGAGTCAATACCGATGGCTTCTTATCTCTTAATTGTATCAAAGGTTTCAACTCTGCTGGTTTGACACATTGAGATTGCAACCCAAGATTTAGCAGAGATTTCACACCTTGAAACACCAGTGCAGGCATCCACTGAACAGCTCGCATACTTTCAAGCTGTGGCTTTTTGTGTAACTCCACAGTTTTCCTACCTTGAAGCTGTGGCTCTGAGGTTGATGCCAAAAATTTTCCTTCTTGCAGCTGTGGTCCTGGGGATAACTCAGGAGTTTCCACACTCTGCAACTGTGGCCCAAGGTTGAAATTCATATATGTTGCACCTTGAATTTTTGGCCCCAGAGGCAATTCAGATGACTTCACATCTCTTAACTGTATTGAAGATTTCAACTTTACAGATTTGACACCTTGAGATTGTGACTCAAGATTTGGGGTCAACTTCATAGATTTTACTCCTTGCATCTTTGGCTCTGGAGTGAACTCAAAAAAATTCACATATTGTTGTTGTTGCCCTGAGTTTAACTCTGAAGATTTCACACCTTGAGTTTGAGTTCCTGATGTCAGTTCACAAAATTTGACATCTTCTATCTGTGGCCCTGATGTTATCTCCACAGATTTCTTAACTTCCAGCTGTGGACTTGGGGTTAGCAACGTAGATTTCATACCTCTTGGACATTGTCCTGGAGTTAAGGCCACAGAGTTCAGATCTTTCAACTCTGACTCTGAGATTAACAACTCAGTTTTCAAATCATGAAGTTTTGAGCCTGGGGTCATCTCTACCGGTTTCACATCTCGCACCTGTGGCCCAAGGGTCAACACTGTAGATTTGACATTTCCCAGTTGTGGCTTTGATGTTAACTGCATAGATTTCATACTTCCCAAATGTGGCCCTGGTGTTAACTCCACAGATTTCGTATCTTCCAGCTGTGGCTCTGGCGTTAGCGCCTCAGACTGTAAACCTTGAAGCTTTGAGATTGGGGTCCACTCTACAGGTTTTACATCTTGCAACTGTGGTCTTTGGATCAATTCAGAAGATTTCACAACTTGTAACCATGGTCTTCTGGTCAACTCAGAATAGATTTCACTTGGCAACTGCGGTCTAGGAGTCAACTCCATAGATTTTGCATCTGGTATCTGTGGCTCTGAGACTAATTTATATGAAGTGTCACCTTCAAAGCTTGACATTTGGTCTACTGCCACACATTTTACACCTTGAAACAGTGGCTCTGGTACTAACATCTCAGGCTTAACGCCTTGCTGCTCAGGTCCTGGGGTCAACTTCATAGATTTTACTCCTTGCATCTTTGGCTCTGGAGTGAACTCAAAAAACTTCACATATTGTTGTTGTTGCCCTGAGTTTAACTCTGAAGATTTCACACCTTGAGTTTGAGTTCCTGATCTCAGTTCACAAAATTTGACATCTTGTAGCCGTGGCTCCACCTGTTTCACACCTTGAAGCCCTGGAGACATCTTTGCTGATTTAGAATCTTGAAGCCCTAACTCTAGAGTTGTCTCCACAGAAGTCACACTATGAAACAGTGGTCCTGGGGTTTGCTCCCCAGATTTGACACCTTGAAGCTTTGGCCCTGAAGTCAATTCAGAAAATTTGACATCTTGCTGCCTTGGCCCTAGGTTCAGTTCCTCAGATTTCACATCTTGAAATTGTAGTTTTGAGGTCCGTTTGACAGATTTCAAGCTGTGAAACTGTGATCCTTCAGTAGACAGAACAGATTTCATATTTTCAGCTGGGAGCCCTTGACTTGACTGCAAAGATGACTCTGTTACAAATCCTACAGACTTTATGTCTTGAAGCTGTGTTCCTGGTATAAACTGCACATGTTGGAAACCTTGATGCTTTGGTTCTGGGGTCAAATCAGAAAATCTGATACATTGCAAGCATGGTCCTGTGTTTAGTTCCATAAATTTCATACTTTGAGGTTGTGATTCTGCAGTCAACTGTACAGATACAACACTTTGATGTTTTGGTCCTGGGATAAAATCTGACAATTTTATTTCTTGCACTGGGGAACCTGGGGTCAAATCATCAGATTTCACACCATGATGTGGAGACCCTGAGATTAAATCTATAGGTCTTTCTCCTTGAAGTGGCAGCTCTGGAGATAACTCTGAAAATCTTACACTATGCAGCTGTGGCCCTTGGAGCTGTGCCTCCTTAGTCAATTCCTCTGATATCATGCTTTGTAGCACTGGCTCTTGTATTGGCTTCTCTGATTCTACCACTCTGGTAGTAGTTGACTGTTGAATTAAATTAACATATTTCACATCTTGTAATTTTGGCTCTGGCTCCAACTGCCTAGACTTTACTGCCTGGAGCTGTGGCTCTGGGGTCAACTCCATAACATGTGGTTTTGGTCCTGTAATAAACTGTTTAGATCCTACCACTAATAGGGATGACTCAGAGGTTAACTTCACATATTTCAAATTTTGCAGTAGTGGCTCTGATATCTCACATTGCATCCCTGGTCCTAAAGTCAACTCCAGAGATCCTTTTTCTGAATATGGTAGTACTAGTATTACCTCCTGGATGTTTTCAACTGGAAATGTTGCCAACCCCACAGTTTCTGTGTTTTCATATTCTGACCTTAGGGGTATCCCTGATGACTCTGTAACTTGAAGATGTGGCCTTAGGGGAGTCATTCCTGTAGATTCTCTAACTTGACCTATTGGTTTTTGTGTTAATGCTACTTGGGGCAAAGCCTCAGAAGTCAGCCTCACAGTTTCTGTATCTTGATAGCCTTGACCTAGAGTCATCTCTGAAAATTTTTGAAAATGTGGCCTAGGCACCACCCCAGCAGTTTTCAAGACTAGCTGTGGGATCAGTTTCACAGATTCTTCTTCTTGTGGGAAGATCTCAGCAGCTAACTCTGCAGGCTCTGTGTCTTGATGCCTTGGTCTGGAAGTTAGACCCACAGATTTCAATCCTTGTAAATGTGGTTCCATGGTCACTTTCCTTGATTCAACATGCTGTAACTGTGTCTCAGGAATTAACCTACTAGATTCTTCCAGTGGCACGTGTAAATCCACAAAATTATTATCATGCATTAATGGCCCTAGAGTCAACTCCTCAGGTTTTATACTTTTGGACTGTGGTTCTGAGGTCAATGGAACAGATTTCACATTTTGAAATTGTGGTTCCAAGATCAACTCCTCATAGTTCATAACTTCTGAATATGGTCCTAGATTCAGATGAACAAACTTCATACCTTGGGACTCTGGGGTCAACATCTTTGATTTCATACCTTGCATCTCTGATCCTGGTACCAACTCTAAAGATTCTTGTATTGTGTGCTGTGACACTGGAGTATCTCCCATGGCTTTTACACTTTGGAACATTGGCTCAAGAGTACCTTGGAATGACATTGAGTTCATCTGCATAAATTCTAAAGCTTGGCTCAGTGGCCCTGGAGTATTTCCTAAAGATGATTGTATCAACCCCCTAGATTCTTTTGCATGGTGACAAGTGTCAGAGGTAAACTTTGCTTCTGTTTCTGGATATCCTGGCTCTGAGATCATCCTTAAAGATTCTGAAGCTTGATGCCATGGGGTCAATCCTTTAGGTTCTGTGACTTGATGATTCGGTTTGAGGTTCAATTCTACAGATTTTACTGCTTGAATGTGTGCCCCTGGGATCAGTTCCTCATATTTCATATCTTCTACCTGTGTCTCAGGAATCAACCTCCTACTTTCTACCATTTGAGGAGTTTTCACATCTTCAAGCAATGATACTGGAGCTGTCTCCTCAGATCTTATATCTTGTAACCATGGCTTTGGGGCAAACTCCACAGATTTCATATCTTCTTGTACTGGTCTTAGAGTCAATTCCACAGTATTTATACCTGGAAACTCTGATGGTAGGGCCAAATGAACATATTCCATACCTTGCAACTGTGAACTGGGGACCAAGTCTATAGATTCCCTACTTTGCAACTGTGGTGCTGGGACTAACTCAGCAGATTTTTCATTTTGTTGTTGTGGTCCCAGGGTCAATTGGATAGATTTCACACCATGAAGCTGAGACCCTGGGGCTGACTGCACAGATTTCTCACTTTGCAGCTGTGGTGTGGAGGCCAACTCATCAGGTTTTATACTCTGCAGTTGTAGTTCTGGGGCCAATTCTATAGAGCTCACAGTTGGGATCAGCTGTCCATATTTTACCATTTGTGGAATTGAACCTGTGGTTATGTCTATAGATTTTGCATTTTGCAACTCTGGTCCCAAGATCAGTTTCCCAGATTTCAAATTTTGCAATCCTGGGGATAACTTCATAGAATCCATAACATTAAATTGTGGCATTGGCTTCATCCCCATATACTTCACATCTTGAAGCAGTGATGAATCTTGTAGCATTTCTTGTAGCATTTCTGTAGATTCTGTGACTTGAGGCAGTGGCTTTTGGCTCATTCCCATAGATTCTGTACCTTGACCCAGTGACCTTGGGATTGTCCCTAAAGATTCCATCATTTGATGGTGTGACTGTGTCACCTCTACAGATTTCTCCATTTGTAGCCAGGTGTCAGATGTCAAACCCATAGTTTCTGTGATGTGATGGCTTTGCCTTGGACTCATCTCTGAATACTCCAGAATTTGATGCCTTGGAGTCAACCTTGAAGACTCCATGACTTGATGAGGTGGTCCTGGGGTTAATGATATAGATTCTATGCTTTGATGATGTGGTTGTGGAGTCATCCCCTCAGAGTCTAGCACTTGAATGCATGACTCAGGAGTTGACTCCAGAGATTCCTTGGCTTGAGATATTAGCCTTGGGGTCAAATCCTGAGTTTCTACAACTTGTGACTGTGGTGCTATGATCATTCCCATGGGTGACCCCAGTGCTGTTGGAGTTACCTTTAGAGAATGTATGGATTGTTGTGATGGCATTGGAATCAATCCTACCAATTCCATGATTTTAAGTGGTAGCTTTGGAGGTAAGCCCACAGATTCTACCACTCCACATGGACCAATAGTAGTAGGAGAGCTAGAAGAAGTCAAACCATCTGATTGAGTTGCCCTTGGGGTCAAATTTGCAATTTGAGACTGTGTGTCTGGAGTCAAACCCCCAGATTCTATAACATGTGACTGGGTTGGTGGAATTATCCCCATGAAATCCATAGCTTGTAATAGTGTCACTGGAGTTACTTCAAGGTAATCCATCACTGGATGCAATGGCCTGGTGATCATTTCAGGTGATTTTGTATTTTGACATATTGGCCTTGGAGTAATCTTCAGTGGTTCTATGACTTGACTTTGTGGCCTTGATGTTACGTCCACCGATTCCATAACTTTATGCTGTGGCCCTGGGGTCATTTCCACAGTTTCCATGACTGCATGTTGTAGCCTTGGACTCATCTTTCCTGGTTGTATGACTTCATGGTCCAACAATGTGGTCCTTTTCACTGACTCCTTGACTTGATATTGCATCCTTGGGGTCATTCCCTTTGACTGTATGATAGGTGGATGTGATTTTTTAATCATCCCCATAGAATCCATGACTTGAAGCAATGCTATAGGAGTTACCTTCACATTGACTATGACTTGATTCTGCTGTCTTGAGGTCATCTTCCTTGATTCCATAACTTGCTGCTGAGATCTTGGTGTTACCTCCACTGATTTAATGACTTGATATGATGGGTTTGGGCTTACACTCACTCTTTCCGTGGCTTCCATTGGTTTCACGACTTCATTTGGTGGCCGTGGTAACAAACCTACAGATTCTATCACTTCTGAATGTGATTCTGGAATTAACCCCATTGAATCCATGACTTGAAGTAATGCCAGTGGAGTAACCTTTATGCTATCTCTGACTTGATATGGTAGCTGTGGGGTCAGCTCCACATTAGTCACTTGGGTCTCATGCTGCTGTATCCTTTTTTCTGGAAGATCTATGACCCTCTGCTCTACACTAAGCTCTAACACACGTTTTGGGTCCTTCTGCAGTAAAGTTGTTTCCTCTTGAGCTATGTCAACTCCTAAACTTTTGGGAGGTGGAGTGCCCATTGATGTCATTAAGGGCCTGGATCCAAGGATTTGGGGGCCATCCCCAGGTTGTGACTGCTTACCTGGGATAAGAGTCTGTGAAATTTTTGTTTCTGTTCTGCTTAATCCAGATTCCGCTCCAACGTTCACGTGGAGCTGAAATGCTGGAAGGTCTGGGGATTCATTATTGATATCCTGCTCAGTGCTTTGATGAATGGGCATAGATAAGTGGATTTGGGGTTTCTGTGGTTCAGGAACTCCTCCTTGTACCTCAGTTAAATAATTCAGCATTGCCCATGATTCCCTCACAGGCAGAGGCACTGTTTGTTCCCGCAAAGTAGAAACCTTCCAAGCCATATGTCCCTCTAACTCCCGCCTAGCCAAAGGAGAGAGCTGGATTGGAGCTGACCCTGACAATAGTGGTCTCTCTTTGAAAATAGCACTTGGCCTATGATCTGTTGTCAAATGACTCTTGCTCCTTCTCTCATCCTTTGTTTTCTCTTCTTGTTTGTAGAGATTTGGGGATTCAAAAAGAGAGTTGATAAAAGTGCTTTGAGGACTTAAGGATGAAAGAGCTGCCAAATTCTGAAAAGGCTTTGATTTCCGGAAAAGCTCTGAGAGCCCAAAGGAAGGCAGGGGTGTGCCTTGGTTCCTGAACACAGGAGGTTGATTTGGGGGTAAAATAGGTAAACTGTGGCTCCGGAGTCGCCAAGTTGTTCCTTCAGAAAAGACAGGAAGGTGAGACAGGCTGGAGCTGTAGGATGATCCAGAGGAGATGCTACTGTCAGAAGAATGTTTTGCCTTCTTACAGTCACAACAGGGTAGACCAGGCCCCTGAGCCACAGAAGCAGAGGAGGTGGAAGAAGAAATCGTATCCTGTGGTTCAGGCAAACCCAATTCCATAAGACTTGATCTAAGAAATAAAGAGAAAAGTTTCTATTTGTTTTGGAAGAGGAAAAGGAAAAGTAGGAAAAGGGAAAGATAATGGCCATTTCAAATGCAAAATAATGTGGACTGAGGGAAAACAAACAAACAAAAAAGGTTGCTTTCCCCAACATCAATTATTTATGGAAAGAATTCCTCCACCAGGACAAAGGGAGGCATTTGTCCCCATTCCAATCAGAAATGATTCACAGACCAGTTGTTCTTAAACTTTGTTCGAACCCAGAACTTCCCCCACTACCAAAACTAATTAACTAACTAACCATCTTTCTTCTCCCTCTCCTTCTCCCTCCCTCCCTCCTTGACTCTCTTCCTTCCTCCCTCTTAAAAGCTCTACCACCTTCAACCCCAACCAAGAAACTACTTGACCTTGCACTTTCCAGGTGTTGGACGACCTGTTGAAGACTCCTGTCCGTTGACCAGCATACACATTCCTGGGACCAGCCCGTAGGGAGATCTGAAAAGCTGGATGCAACAGAGTATGTCAGTGTAATTGAAGTGATATTAAAGTACTGGTAAGGAAAACAATAAGAGGAGAGACTTAGAAAGGAGACAGCTATCATAGCGAGGGAAGTAAAACAGAGTCCCAGGTATCTTACTCCTAACTTTTATAGAATTTATCAGTAGGGTAGGCTGAAGAGAGAAAGAATAGACACAGTGAAGATCGACTTTACTCACCATGTTAGGTTAGCTTCAATGCAACCCATCCTGAGATTTTCTTCCCACTGTGGATCTGGGAGTAGAGGTAAAGAATCTATTAGCATTATGACTGTTGACATCACCTTAGTTCAACCCCTTCATTTTGCAAATAAGGAAACAAAGACAAAGCCATGCCTAAGATCATAAAGCTTATTAGTGGTGGAGCTCAGATTTAACCTAGCTCTCATTTTGTTTGTTTTTTTTAAGCTGTAGGATGCTGTCTTCAGCATGTAGTAGATGTAAGCCATTGGAAAGAGCAGGTATAATCATGATAGGGAGATGGAGTGGGGTAAACAGAGGAATACATATCTTTGGAGGAAAAGATATGTATTATCCAGTGTCTATGCTAGAGAAAAAAGGTACCAAAACTTCCCGCATCAAACTCTTGGTAGTTACCCCTCCTTTGTTCTTCAGTCTCACCATGTTTCTTTCCTGATACTTTGAGCTTTGCACAAAAAGAGATTAGGAAAGCATGAGGATAGGAAGCATGGAAAGAATTATGGAGCCATTTACATTTCTTTGGAAGTGGAGATGCTAGAAAGAGTAGGGCTATTTCTTTCATTTACATAGTCGTTTCAACCTTTTTCCTTCCACCTGCTATTAAAGGTTAGTGTCTTAAAACAGACCCCATAGTTGATTTGTCGTTAGCTTTGAACTGAAGAATAGGATCTTTCTGACCTGTGAATTTCTGGATCTTTTTCAATTTATGCTGCTTTGAAGTCTAGAAAGGAACAAAAAGAAAAAATAAAATCAGGTAATACTCTAGGTTAGAGACTTTATTGACAGCGCACTTCATCTCATAGACATAAATATTGATACTGTTGGTATCTATAACCACAGCAACAGTTATGTCATTCATTTATTCATGAATCATTTATTGAGTACTTACTTAGCTCTCAGTATTGTGTAGGGTGCTGGAACTGTAGAGATAAATATGATCCCTGTGTTCTAGGAACTTACACTAGTAGGGAAAATAGATGTCTAAACAGATAAATTACAATACCATGTGGTAAATGCTGTAACAGAAATATAAGTGTGGGGCTTCCCTGGTGGCGCAGTGGTTAAGAATCCTCCTGCCAATGCAGGGGACACGGGTTCGATCCATGGTCAAGGAAGATCCCACATGCTGTGGAGCAACTAAGCCCATGCTCCACAACTACTGAGCCCATGAGCCACAACTACTGAAGCCCATGCGCCACAACTACTGAAGCCTGCATGCCTATAGCCCCTGCTCCACAACAAGGGAAGCCACCGCAATGAGAAGCCCACACACCACAACAAAGAGTAGCCCCTGCTAGCCACAACTAGAGAAAGCCTGTGTGCAGCAACGAAGACCCAACGCAGCCATAAATAAATAAATAAATAAAATAAATCTATTAAAAAAAAAAAAGAAATGTAAGTGTGAAGGAATAAAGAGAACAGTGATTAACTGCCTGGGAGAGAAGGGAAGAATTCCTCAAGAAGTTGCCATTTGTACTGGAGTATGAAGAATCAACAGAAGGTTTTTAGGTGAAGAAAGGGCATTCCAGGCAAGTGGGAACATCACTGAGAAGATTAGAGCATCGTGATTGTTAGGTGCACTTTTGCTAAGTAGTGAGAGATGAAGCTAAAAACATAGGTGGAAGCCAGATTATGCCAGATTATGTGGGATTTTTATTTTATCCTGCAGGTCAGAATTTCCCATCCAGTAGTTAATAAACTCCTGGGGTTTCTGCAAGGGTGTTCCAGGTCATTTTAAAGGCATAAATGACACTTGTTACAATTTCAAATAAAACTTTTTTTATTTCTTCCCTTTATATTAGGACATCAGTCTCTGAAGGTATATTAAAAGAGCCTACACAACAATTAATAGGGAATCATGAACATGCTCATAATGCAGTAGGCCAGTAGTAGAATAACCCTAGCTGCAGTGGTAGTTTTGAACTTTGGACAGTTTTAAATTGATTTTATACTTAGTCTTATACATATTTAATTTATGTCCATAATGGACTGTTGATTAAAAACATAAGCAAAAGGAAAACTGATGTTGAAATACAGGTTGATGTATTTACAAATGATCTTTCTATGTATTTATCTCAAAATGATCTCTACGTATCATAGACCTAAATAATCTCCCACTAGAAAACACTCGGGAATGCTGAATAAAATACAACAAACATCTTTTAAATGCAGAATGTAGCTCCTTACAAGAAAGTAAGGGAAATCTCCAGGTCAAAAATCAGAAGAAAACTGAAAAACAAGAGTGGAAACTAGTTGAGACTTCAATGCCTTAGGTCATTTGCAGTGTCAGCCACTGAGGGACTTAGGTTAACAGTAAGGTGGGGACACAGATAAGTCCCATGTGAAGTGGCTATTTAAATGAGACCCCAGGAAAAAAAGCCAGGCTTGTCAAATTGCTACACACTTGGTAAAAAGTGGCTAGAAAAAAATCTGCTCACCAGACAAGGAAACTTGAACTCTGGGTGGGAAAAAAAGCCGCCTCTGAAATTTTTAACCAAGAGTCTATCCTCACACTGGTTTGAAATTCTAATTTATATTCCTTGTGTAGTCAGGAACCCTCAAAATGAAAATAAATGTGGTCCTGGGCTGATAATGCCCCTAGGGCAAAAGGCAAAAGTAAATATAAATCTTGAAAATTGAAGTAGGAAAGAGAAGAAAAATAGTTTGAATAACTATATTAATAAATGTGAAATGCCTAATGCAATGGTTAAATTCTTAGAAAAAATATAAAAATTGGGCAAAAAGAAATAGATCATTTGAGTAGACCAATAAGCATGAAAGCAATTGAAATGATAATCAAAGACATTATCCATCAGAGGTAATGAAAGAATTCACCAAGGTTTCTGAATACCAGAAAATCTTATAAATGTCAATAGCATTTCTCTACTGAAGCAAAAAAACTAGAAAAATATAATTTTAAATATGAAAGATATTTTCCACAATAGCAATAAAAATGATAAAGTATCAAGGTATTAACCAAAAAGAGAGAAGACCATCATGTAGAAGACTATAGAACGCTATTAAAGGACATAGAGCTGCTTGGCGAATTTGTCCACATACATTTTCCGCCCCCTGCTACACTCACAACTTCTGTCAGGTGTTTCTTATGTTGCTTAAAATGCCATCTCTTCAATCATTCAGGGTTAAAACTGAGAAGTCATCCTTTCATTTCACAAACACCTGTGGAACACTTACTATATCCCAGGCAGTATACCAGGCATAGGGGATACAAAGATGAATATAGTCCTCATAGGAAAATGATGATAATGTTTATAATTAACTCTTTATATTTGAGGCCCAATCAGGAAAAAAAAAGACTCAATCCCTTTACTCTCTTTCTGCCTCACTTCCTATAGCCGAACTTTCACCTCAGGACCCTCCTCCTCTCTCACAGTCCCGAGGGCAGAGATTTTTGTCCCTTCCATTTACTGCTGCATCCATAGTGCCCAGAGGAGTGCCTTGTACATGGTGGTGGCAGTGGGTGATAAACACCGGGGGAATGAATCAATGTCCTCTTTTCCAACTTACTGCTCTGATTCTTTCACTTCCTTCCCCCTCCTTCCCACTCAGTCTTTTTACGTGGGCTTCTCACTGTTGTGGCCTCTCCCGTTGCGGAGCACAGGCTCCAGACGCGCAGGCTCCAGACGCGCAGGCTCAGCGGCCATGGCTCACGGGCCCAGCCGCACCGCGGCATGTGGGATTTTCCCGAACCGGGGCACGAACCCGTGTCCCCTGCATCGGCAGGCAGACTCTCAACCACTGCACCACCAGGGAAGCCCTCCCATTAATTCTTTAAAGTAGACTCCTATTGGATTAGCTACACCAGAGAACCACCACATGCACTCACTGGAGTTATTTAAAGCCTCACATTCAAAGCATGGTGCTTGGGACTTCCCTGGCGGTACAATGGTTAGGACTTGGTGCTTTCACTGTCATGGCCCCAGGTTCCATCCCTGGCTGGGGAACCAAGATCCCGCAACCCACATGACGCAGTCAAAAAAAAAAAAAAAAGTCGAAATAAGGTATGGTGCTCAGTTCAATAGCAATAGGATCACCTGGGAGCTCATTAGAATTGCAAAATCTCAATCCCTTCCTGAATTAGAATCAGAATTCTACTGATTCAGAATCTGCTACTGAATCAGAATCTGTTTTTTAATTAGACTCCCAAGTGGTGTGTTTGAGAAAAAAAAAGTTGAGAGTTTAAACTTTTTAAAGTTTAAATTCTGTGCTCTAAAGCACAGATCTAAGCACATTTTCACCTGGCTTTAAAATCTTTGATGCCTTTCAATTGCAGACAGAATAATATTTATACAAAGTATTCAGTCTGGTGTTTGAAGCCCTCTACAATGGGACCTCTAACCACTTTGTGACATTTTCTCTCACTTTTCCCCAACCGGTTCCCTACACTTGTACACTCCATTCCTGATAGGTGTCTTCACCTCTCCTTGAACACATCCAACGCTCTTCTGCTTCCCATGCTTTCCCCTGGTCAATTCCTTCTCTCTAGAAAATCTTCCACTACTCTCCTCCACCCATCCTATCCACCTTCAAAATCCTACACTTCCTCTGAAGCACAGCTCAAACCTAAGCTCCCTGCAAAGGCATTTTATAGATCCTAGAATACTCTTTACCTCCCATCTCTTCAGCAATATTTACACCTCTATTAACTCATCCCTTTCTCTTTCCTTGGGATATATATATATGTCTTGATATACATATATATATATATATACACACACACGTGTGTGTATATATGTGTGTGTATATATATATATATATGTATATATGTCTGACTTTCTCCCCCACTATACCTCGAAAAGGTGGAGGTGGTGTTTTATTCTTCAATGTCTAGCATGCTGCCATATATAATAGGTGCTCAAAGTTTGTTGAAATGTATTGAAGGGAAAAGGACTGAGAGTGACTTGCAGGATGACATCCATAGGCACTACCTCAACTCCCCTCTTCCCACCATCAATTCCTCCCATTGCCCAAGATTAGGAGTTTCTATGTCTCCAGGGACAGGGGCAGGGACAGGGAGCAGTGAGTTTCAAGAGAGTGTTGCATCACATACCTCTGAGTGGGTCTTGTCTGCCACCTGTTTCCTACTGTGTTTCCCAGAAAACCTCACCCAAAGCCTCCAGACAAGGAAACCAAATAATAGTAGAAGGCTGACATATTGTGGCAGTGGGATGGTTAGCCTCCAAACCAGAGCCATTACTCAACCCCATGCCCCTCTCAGCCAGTTTTATACCTCATGACTCCATATGACATCACAGTGGGCATTCCAAGGCTCCAGCCAATGGGCTTGCTGCTTAAATCTCTTCTCTGAGCCATACACCTGCTGCCCTTTCCTTCAGCTGCCCTTGTGCCCTGCTCTGACAGCCAATGCTCAAGGAAGCTCCTTTACGATTCTTCTAGGATTGAAGAAGAATCACTTGTTATAAACCAGAGAGTATGGAGGCAAGGTTTCAAAGGAGCAGGCTTTCCAAATGGCCTGTTTTGCCCTATAAGCATCTTCTCTGGAGCCAGTCACTCCCTAGAGGTCCAGATATGGTGTCATATGTTCCAAATCACACATTAGAATACAGGGTCAAGAGCATTTAAGAACGCTTTAAGTAGGTACTCTCAGAAAATGTATGATATATGGTTTCCTAACTCCAATGCTTGACACATTTCCTAGCTGCTGTTGCATTGAGACTGAGAAGAGATATCATGTAGGGAAATTCAATGACCTTGGAGGATCACACTACTCCAAGTCTAGAATATTTTCCAAGTGTAGATGATTTATTTTGTCATCATGCCCAGAATTGACTGGATTTTCTAGAGTTAATTTTCTAGAGTTAAATTTATGAGGAATTGATTTATGCTGTAACAAAGATAAATAAAACTGGCCAGGCCATTTTTTTCTTATAGGAAAATTAATTTGGAAAGTCCATTCAATTAAATAACTACTGAATAGCAGGCACTGTCTTAGAAGAAGACAGGATCTCTCACCTCATAGAATTTTCAGTTTATTTGGGCAGCCAAAGTAATATTCTTGAAAAGCCCATCAACAAGGTGCTGGTTAAATAAATATGATATGTCCATATTATAAAATACTCTGCAGTCACTATGAAGATTATAAAAAATGAGGCCTGTTATTCTGAGCACACATTATGTGGCAGGTACTAGTTATATGCCAGCCTGGAGCTCTAAAAAGAACGTTAAGGCTGGAGGTACAGTTTTGGGCTCTTGAAACACGTATATGCTTCGACAAGAGCCTTTTTCTATATGTATATAAAAATGTATTTTTGGGGTGGCCTCAAATATTTACTCACCATTTTGTTTGAGCGTCATCACGCTATTTTGTACAGCTGAGATTCATTCACTTTTATTAGTTCATTGCATTGTATAACTATTTCATAATAAATGTATCCATTATGATGTTGGACATTTGTCTTGTTTCCATCTTTGGCTATTATCAACAATGCTATTAAAAACATGCTTGTCCATGTGTCTTGGTGAACATATATTCCTATTTCTCTATGGCAGTGGTTTTCAAGCTTTAACATGTATCAGAATCATCTGGAGGGCTTGTTAAAACACAGATTGCTGGGCACTGATTGCTGCTTAAGTTGGACTGGAGGCCAGGAATTTGGCATTTCTAGGAAGTTTCCAAATGATTCTGAGACTGTTGGTCAGGAATCACAATTTGGGAATGTCTGATAGAAGTACCTATCTAAGAGTGGAATTGCTAGGTTATAGAGTAGGTGTAACTCAAACTTTAGTAGACAGTGCCAAACTGTCTTTCCTAAGTGGTTATGTCAATTAATAGTTCCACCAGTAGTGAATAGCAGTTCTTCTTGCTCTTTTTTCATGCCAACATGGTATTGTCAGGCTGTTTAATTTTAGCCAACCTGGTATATGTGGTAATGATATTTCGTTGTGGTTTTAACTTAAATTTCTCTGATTACTAGTAATTACTAACGTGTGAACACACCTTCATAAGTTAATTGGGCACTTTGTCTTTAAATGTATTGCTGCATTCCAGTTGCTAATGTTTTTTAGGATTTTTGTGACCTATTTTTATGGGTGAAGCCAACCTGTAATTTTCCTCTCTTGCTCTGTCCTTTTCAGGCTTTTGGTATCAAGGTTATACTAGACTTATGAGTTGGGGAATGTTTCCTCTTTTTTTATTTATGCTCTGAAAGAGTTTATAGAAGATGGAACTATTTGATCCTTCAGCATTTGGTACAACTCGTCGGCAAAGCCATACAAGCCTGGAGATTTCTTTGAGTGAAGATTTTTGACTACAGATTGAACTTATTTGAAGGTTATAATACTATTGACAATTTGTTTTTGTTTCGGGTTTTTGTGTTTTTTTTGAGTCAGCTTAGGAGAGCCATATTTTCTAGCAAGTTTTCTATTTAATCTACATTTTCAAATGTATTGACATAAAGCTATTCAAAGGTAGTACTGTCTCCTTTGTGTTTCTGATATTGGTTATTTGTGCCTGTCCTCCCTCTCTCTCTCTCTCTTCCTTTTCCTTTATCTGTCTTGCTAGAGATTTATCAATTGTAATTAATCCCTTCAAAGAATGAACTTTTCTGTATATTTGTACTCTATTTCAATAAGTTATACGTTTGTCTTTATTATTTCCTTACTTCTACTTTCTTCCCCCTCCCCCAGGCTTATTGAGATATAATTGACATATAACTACTTCTACTTTCTTCGGATTTATTGTGCTGGGTTTTTTTTTCCCTAACTTCTTAAGATGAATGCCTTGATCATTCACTTTTAGCTCTTTTCCCCTAATTGTGCATTTGAAGATATAAATTTCCTCCTAGTTACTACTTTAGCTTCATTCCACAAGTTATGATACATAGAATTTTTGTTATCATTCTGTTCCAACTATTTTCTAATTTCCACAATGATTTCTTCTTTGATCCATAGATTATTTAGTAGAAATTTAAAATTTTCTAGACATAAGAAGATTTTCTAGTTGTCTACCAAAGTTGCATTGTGGTCAGAATATATACTTTAATTTCAATCTTTTGAAATAGTTTTAAGACTTTATTCGCAGTTTATGGTCAATTTAAAAAATTCTATCTGTGCTTAAAGATGAGATGTATTCTGCAAGTGTTAAAAATAGTGTCTCTTCAGAGGTTCCCCTGCTGCCTGTGGCGGGGTGGAAGGTGGTGATGGTAGTCTAAGTCCATTTGGTCAATTCTGCTAATCTTTTTTTTGGTCGTGCAGGATCTTAGTTCCCCAACCAGGGATAGAACCTGTGCCCCATGCAGTGGAATTGCACAGTCTTAACCACTGGATCGCCAGGTAAGTCCAATTCTGTTAATCTTGATGTTCAAGTCTATATTATTCCTAAGCTTTTGTCTGCTCTTTTCCACCAAATACTAAGACAAGTGTGTAAAATTTCCGACTATGATTGTGCATTTGTTTATTTCTCCTTTGAGTACTGTAGATTTTTACTATATATATATATATATATATATATATATATTTGTGTGTGTGTGTGGCTGTGTTGTGTCTTCGTTGCTGCGTGCGGGCTTTCTCTAGTTGTGGCAAGCGGGGGCTACTCTTCATTGCAGTGCGAGGGCTTCTCATTGTGGTGGCTTCTCTTGTTGAGGAGCACAGGCTCTAGGAGCGCAGGCTTCAGTAGTTGTGGCACGCAGGCTCAGTAGTTGTGGCTCACGGGCTCTAGAGCGCAGGCTCAGTAGTTGTGATGCAAGGGCTTAGTTGCTCCGTGGCATGTGGGATCCTCCCGGACCAGGGCTCGAACCCGTGTCCCCTGCATTGTCAGGCGGGTTCTTATCCACTGCGCCACCAGGGAAGCCCCCTTGCTTTATGTATTTTTAATTGTTATTTAAAATCATAATTTATTACTGGTGAATTAAATCTTTTATCACTATGCTGACTTTCTATCTCTAGTGATATTTTTTGCCTTAACTTACTGTGTCTAATATTAGTATTGCTATAGCAGTTTTCTTTTGGTTGGTATTTGCATGGTATATCTTTTTCCACTCTTTTACTTTCGACCATTCTATATCCCTTTGTTGTAATATAGGATACAAAATAAACCAAAATCTAAATATATGTTATTTGTTATGATATCACTTATATGTGGAATCTAAAATATGACACAAATGAACTAATCTACAAAACAGAAACAGACTCACAGATATAGAGAACAGACTTGTGGTTGCCAAGGGGGTGTGGTGTGGGAGGGATGGATTGGGAGTTTGGGAATAGCAGATACAAACTCTTACATATAGAATAGATAAATAACAAAGTCCTACTGTATAGTGCAGGGAACTATATTTAATATCCTATAATAAACCATAATGGAAAGGAATATGAAAAAGAATATTTATATAACTGAAACACTTTGCTGTACAGCAGAAATTAACACAACATTGTAAAACAACTATACTTGAATAAAATAAATATATGTTATTTGTAAGTGATACATCTAAAATAAATAGATTTTAACTGGAGCATGTATTCCACTTACATTTAATGTAATTGCTCAAATAATTAGACCAAAATCTACCCTTTTACTTTGCACTTCCTATTTTTTCCTGTTTTATATTTTTCTCTTTCTTCTTGTCTTTATTTAGACAACTAAGTATTTTAAATTAATCTCTCTATTTTCCCCTTTACTAACTGGAAGTTATACTGTCTGTTTCTGTTCTTTTAGTGCTGGGGTTGGCAAATGGTGGCAGGTGGGTCAAATCTAGCTTGCTGCTTATTTTTGTAAATGAAGAAGTTTTGGAACACAGCCACACCCATTTTATACACAGTGTGTCTGCTTTCATGCTACCACAGTAGAGTTGAGTAGTTACAACAAAGACTACAGGGGGCCTGCAAAGACGAAAATATTTCCTGTCCATCCCTTTATAGAAAGAGTTCGCCAACCCCATTTTTAGTGGATTCTTTTTAAAATGCAATATGCACATTTAACCTATCAAATTCTTAAATTAATCAAAACCTTTATCCTTTTTATGGATAAATCAAGGGCCTTAGGATATTATAACTCTACTTACCTCTTCCCACATACTTGTTACTGTAGTAATTTTAATTTTATTTTTTTTTAAACTTTATTTGAAAGCTACCATATGATCCAGCAATCCCACTCCCAGGCATATATCCAGAGAAAAACATGGTTTGAAAGGATACATGCACCCCAATGTTCATTGCAGCGCTGTTTACAATAGCCAAGACATGGAAGCAACCTAAATGTCCATCAACAAAGGAATGGATAAAGAAGTGGGGTACATATATACAATGGAATATTATTCAGCCATTAAGAAGAATGAAATAATGCCATTTGCAGCAACACGGATGCAACCAGAGATTATCATACTAAGTGAAGTAAGTCAGACAGAGAAAGAAAAATGTCATATGATATCACTTATATGTGGAATCTAAAAAACATGGATACAAATGAACTTATTTACAAAACAGAAACAGACTCACAGACTTAGAGAATAAACTTATGGTTACCAAGGTGGAAGGGTTGGGGGGAGGGATAGACTGGGAGTTTGGGATTGAAATGTACATACACACTGCTGTATTTAAAATAGATAACCAACAAGGAAAAAAATAATAATGTATTATGAATAACTTTATGACAATAAATTTGACCTTAAAAGAAAATAACACTTTATCTTGGAAATTTTTGATTTACAGAAATGTTGCAAAGATAGCACAGTGAGTTACTGTGTGTCCTTCATCCAGTTTCACCTAATGTTTTAACTTTATTATATTTGAAAAATCTATGTGAACAACATTGGTACATTCACTATTAACTAAACTCCATACTTCATTCGAATTTCACCAGTTTTTCCCCTAACGTCCTTTTTTTGTCCAGGACCTGTATTTAGTTGTCATGCCTCCTTCATCTCCTCTGATCTTGTGATGGTTTCCCAGTCTTTCTTTTTTTTTTTTTTTCTGATAGTTTTCTTTCTTGTCTCTTTTTTAAAAAAATTTATTTTATTGAAGTATAGTTGATTTACAATGTTGTATTAATTTCTGCTGTATAGCAAAGTGATTCAATTATACATATATATTCTTTTCCATTATGGTTTATTACAGGATACTGAATATAGTTCCACCAGTTACTAAGACAAGTGTATAAAAGTTTCACTATGATTGTGGATTTGTTTATTTCTCCTTTGAGTACTGTAGGTCCTATACAGTAACAACTGTTGTTTGGTTTCTCAATCTTTGTTTTCTATGACCTTTATTGTTTTGAGGAGTACTAGGCAGTTCTTTCGTAAAACGTCCTTAAATTTGGGTTTCTCTAATGTTTTCCTTATGCTTAGACCGAGGTTTGGGGAAGAATACTGAGGTGACATGCCCTTCTCGTTACATCGTATCAGGTGGTACATGATATCAATTGGTGACACTAATTTCCAGTACTCGGTTAAGGTAGTGCTTGCCAGACTTCTCCAATGTGAAGTTTCTATTTTTCTCTTTCAATACTCTGTTCTTTGGAAGCAAGCCTCTTACTTTTGCCCATACAGGGGTTGTAGAGAGTGAGAGGTTATTAAGCTCCATTTCCTGGAGTGGGGTATATCTACATATATTATTTGGAATTCTTGTGTTAGGGAGATTTGGCTCCTTATTTATTTATTCAATTATTTTATTATAACAGTATGAACTCATGTACACCTAATTTCTATTTTGTGTTATAGTCCAATACGGCATTATTTATATCATTGCTCAAATTGTTCCAGCTTTGGCCACTGAGAGCTCTTTCAGGTGGACTCCTGGGTCCCTTTGACATGACCCCATCCTTTTGTTTTTATGAGGACGTCATTACTTTCTGGCACTACAAGGTGCTCAAGGCTCTTCTTCCTATCTCTCTCATACCACAGCACCCCAGCCACTAGTTTACAGTTAAGCCCAGTTCTTCTCTTTTCCAGGATGAAAGCATTTTGCGACCTAGGTGCAGTGCCTGTCCCGTCAGCCCTAGGATTTGACCTACCTCTCTATACCATACCTGAGTTTACATTGGATCTTAGAGAGTTTGCTGTGCTTCTAGGGCCCATCCGTAGAGCCATGTTGGGGCCCCTCTACCTCTCACCTGGTCCCCAAATCCTCCTTCAACCTTACTGTCCCATGGGAACTTGCTCCACCCTAATATTCCAGACCACCTAAGTTATAAAAAGAATAGCTGACTTGGGGGAGAGATCATGAGTTCCATCTTTAAATACATTAAATATGAAGTATATGCAATATCCAAATATCTTCTGCCTCTGCACCTCTTATTATTGATCTAGTAAATAGATATAACAGGAAATTGTTTCCTTCATCCTCCACAATCCAACCCAGTCTTTTGGGTTAGACCCTTTTAGTCATTTCAGGAGAAATTACTGTCTTGTGTTGATACAGATTACTTTCTAGCTGTTCTTGCCCTCAGATATTTGCTTTCTCTAAACAGTGGTAAAAGTTGTCACCCTACCTTTTGCATCTGGATAGGTCTTTAAAAATCTTTGAATCTCTTTAGCTCTTCCTAGAGCTCAGGTTCCACTGACAATGACCTGACTCTCTGATATTGGATCCACACACCCATGCAAACCTCCAAACATTCCCAGGTTTTCTTTGAATGTTCCCTCACTCCACCCCAACCTCCTTCTTCCAAAGCTGTCCTTGATTCTTGGCCTACCCTGTAATATCCTCAGAACAATTCTGGCAGTTCTCTGTACCTAGCCTGCTGTTGGAATCCACCTCAATGATCTCTGTCCTGTATTGCAATTGCTCATATCTGCTTGTGAGTTCCTAGGGGGTGGGGATCAGATCTTAGTCATTTTTTTCTCCTCTACAATGCCAGAGTGTAGCCCAGCCTCTAAAGTTTCCCAAGGGGAGCAAGTATACCACCTTGTTTATAACACCTGAGTATCACATGCAACTGTATACGAATTGAATTCACTTGATATCTTTGCACCATCCAAGTACTTGGCAAGTAAAAAAAAAAAAAAAAAAGAAAGAAAGAACCTCTGGACTTCTAGTGTCCTTCTGCATCCAGCCTTGGGGAAATCTGACCCTGCACCCTATCCATCCCTCATGTGGGAGTAGGGCTACTGCACATGTTGGCTCTGCCTCCTCCAGCCCTGGAAAGCTGGGTATCTTCTCTGACTTGACCTTGCTCGTGATGCCAGGATGAGAGACGAATTCACATAATTCAAGTGCATGGGGGAGAGTTGTGGGTAAAGAGAAGCTGAGAGCCTCTGCAGGATCTTTTCCTAACTTTACTCCTCTTGAGTTGTAGAGTTAGGAAGAGGTGTTTGTGGAGGATAAAAACCAAATCGATGGCAGTCAGAAGGCCCTAGGGGAATGGTGTTGAGGAAAGGGGCATTGGTTAAAGACCTAAGGTAGCAAAGTAAACGTAGATATATCAATAGAACAGGAAAAGAGTTCAGACAGAGGCCGGAGGCCCACAGATATAGAGAGGGAACTTATGGCTGTCTTTAAAAGATTGAATACTCTGTCTTCATAAAACTGAAATCTATTTGGTTCCTTAGCCGTCACCCTCCTGCAGAAAGGTTCAAGTGAGCTTCAGAGAGGTTTTGTCCCGAGAGAGTTCCTGAGTGTCTATTGCCTAGGTACTTCTTGACCACAAGGGGGAGCCAGCTCTCTACTACCATGGTCACAGTCATAGGCACTGAAGAGCTGGCATGGGTCTGGGATGAGCGAGGGTGCCTTTGATTGGTCAAAACAGGTGACAGCTGAGGTCTAAAATGTTCAGAGTGGGGTCTCTAGTGTGTGCTGGGTCCCACTCTGGCACCCTCAGAGTTCCTTATGTTCCCTTTACAAACACTGGGTAGGGATGCAACTCTCACTTTATGGCCCAGTGTGTGGATGTAGCACTCATTCTAGTGATGATCCTGTCATGCCTAATTGGGATTGTTATTTTCTGAGTGTCCTATGTTGGGGACACAACTTCTTCCTCTTTCCTTGGAATTATCTAAGTTCCCACCTCTCCTTGCTTGTGTGATTCTTTGTAGGAGTGAAGTATGTGTGTGTGCGTGCACGTGTGCACCTACATGTTGGAGATGGGGGGATATAAAGAAGCTGGAATAAGGTTTGGGTCAGTGACCACTGAAATGGAGTTGGGAAGCAGGTGGAGACATAAAGAAACAAAACTGCTATTGGGACCGACCCATGCCACTCATCTTGTTCCACCTCTGATCTATTGACTCTGATCTCAGTAGAAAGCTAACTTTTTGAAACAAGACATTCAGTTTTATTTCTGAAATCAGAATATGCCAGGGAAAGTGGATACCACTGGGTGAACAGCAAGATCTCCCCAAAGGAGAGAGACGCTGTCTCCCCAGCCTGGGCGGCTGGTGCTCCTGGAGACTGGCCCTCTCCTCCCACTTCACGTGCTGCTGGCCCAACAAGTCCCCGTGGGGTGGGCTGGCCCCCTCCACGCACCCAGAAACACCAGTTCACGGCACAGCAGGATCTAGGGTCTCCAAGAAGTCGGCGTTGCGCTTCCGACCTGGCCGGGTGAGGGCGCTCCTGACAGCCTCACGGACAGAGGGAGCTGCAGCCAGGTATGCCTGGGCCTCAGGGATGGAGCACCGGAACAGGAGGCTCAGCAAGGCTATGGGGATCACCTGTGGGGAGGAGGCAGCGAGAACTGAAGCCTGAGAAAGTGAGGTCGTCTGAGGAAGAACCCTGGAGGAGCTAGGGCATTCAGTGTGGGAGTCAGAAGATACCAGGTTGGATGCAACAATAGAACGGAGGCGCTTCCCTGGTGGCGCAGTGGTTAAGAACCTGCCTGCCAATGCAGAGGACACGGGTTCAAGCCCTAGTCCCGGAAGATCCCATATGCCACGGAGCAGCTAAGCCCGTGTGCCACAACTACTGAGTCTGCGCTCTAGAGCCCGCGAGCCACAGCTACTGAAGCCCGCACACCCTGGAGCCCGTGCTCCACAACAGGCGAAGCCACCGCGATGAGAAGCCCGCGCACCGCAACGAAGAGTAGCCCCCGCTCGTCGCAACTAGAGAAAGACTGCGTTCAGCAACGAAGACCCAACGCAGCCAAAAATAAATAAATAAAATAATAAATTAAAAAAAAGAATAGAAGGGAGTTTTCAAACACCAGAAATTGGAATGAGGTGGGTCAAGAGCAGAGAGTAGCCTTCATCCTGACCCAGAAAACTCCTATTCATCAAGACTGGTTCGTGACCCAGTTCTCCCTCTCTTTCCTGACTCCCCTCCTAGGCAAAACTGAAGACTCCTTTTCGGCACCCCTGTAGTACCTTTTTCACACTTCTCTGACTACTTGTCACAATCATGTCTCCTCCATGAACAGGGGGAGTTCCTTGCAGAGTGTCACTGAGCTTTGTAAACTCAGTGCCGAGACAAGTTCCTGACACATCATAAGTACTCAGTAAGTGTTTGCTAGATGACTAGCAGTTCGCGAGTTACCTGTTCCTTCTCTTGTGCAACCTGGACGTGGAAGGAGATGGGAGCTGCTCGAATATCATCCGACAGTGGCTGAGGGACGTGGATCGCCTGGAGGAGGCTCTCGATGCATCGAGACTTGGGCTGTCCCTAGAACCGCTGTGGAAGAAGTGGTAACATCCATGCTGGGCTAGAAAGCCATGGGAGCTGAGAATGGGGTCAAGGGAGAATGGGAGTCTGGGATCTCGAAGACCAGCTGTAGAGAATTCGTCCCTGTAGGCAATCCCAAACTTACAATCCCCAGCTGTAAAGGAAAACTGGGGTAAAAGGGTTGGTGGTGGGCCTTGGTTGGCTGGGTTACACTGGAGAATTAATGGCAAATTGGTCATATTTTTGGCCATGTCCCCGCAATCCCAAAGGTTGGTCATCTTAAACTGAACTCATTCCCTCTGGTTTCCTCCCTAACCACATCCATCCTTTATACTGCTGTAAGACAGTTCATCTGCAAACACTGCTTCTATTTTTTTCACCACCCTTTTCCTCTCCATCTAGCTCAGCACTGTCCAATAGAAATATAATGAGTCACATATGTCATTTAAAATTTTCTAGCACAGCATTAAAAAAGAAACAGGTGAAATAAATTTTAGTCATGTTTTATTTCATCCAATATATCCAAAATATCATTTCAACATGTCAACAGTATTAAAAATTATTAGTGAGATATTTTACAATATTTCTGTACCATGTCTTTGAAGTCCAGTTTGTATTTTACAATTACAGCACATTTCAATTCAGGTGCTGAATTTCAATGCAAAAGTGAAATAGAGTCCTACCAAAAGAATAGAGTTGCATTTAATGAAAACTTTACATGCTTCACTTTTTAAATAAAATTTGGAGTTCAGTTCAAGTGCTCAATGGCCACGTGTGACTGGTGGCTGGACAGCACAGATCTAGCTGTGTTGGCAAGTCCCAATTCCTGTCTGGCTTTTAATCTTCCACAGTTTCTCCCCTTCCTGCTCCCTCACCACTCTGTAAAGTGACTCCAAACCTGTGTCCCTCACATATCATGCCTAGCCCCCCTCTGGGCCTTGGCTAATACTCCTTCTAACAAAAGTGCCCTTCAGTCCTTCACCTCTCCAAGCCATAACCAGTAGGCCCAGCTCAAACATTACCTCTTCCATGAAGTCTTCTGCTTTGCTATAGTGCATAGGTCCTACCTTCTTTGATGTTCTATTGGACTTCAGTAAGGATCATGCAATTTGACGCTTAATTGTTCTGTGTTTCAAGTGTTGGTTTTGTCTCTCCTCCATTAGATGGGCCACTCTGGGATGGCAAGGACTGGATCATAGGTAGCTCTGGCTCCCCCTACCTGCCCCAACTCCAGGAACTAGAAAAGCATAAAGGATTTTTTTTTCCCAGTTGGTTGGTTTTACTCATTCGAAAAGGTTGTTTTAGGGCCCTGATGGCTGCTCACTAAATGCCGATTCATGGGTTCCTTTCATGTAGAGTTGCCAGATGTAGCAAATAAAAATATTGGATACCCAGTTAAATGGAATTTCAGATGGATAATTTTTAAAAATTAGTATAAGTATGTCTCAAATATTGCATGGGATATACTTATACTAAAAAATATTCTTTATTTCTCTGAAATTCAAATTTAACCAGTGTCCTATATTTTTCTTTGCTATATCTAGCAACCCTACTTTCAGGACCATCTGTTGTGCTATCTGCTCAGCATCCAGGCCTCCTCCTCCTGGTATCAGCACCTTGATTCTCCTCTGGGGAATTATTGCTCCCCCATTCTCAGGCCACACTGTTTGATTGAGGCTCACTTCATGCCCCTTCCTCCATTGCCATCTTAAAGGGAGAGCATGGGTGACCCAGGCCTGGGCAGAGGGCTGCTTTCCCCTGGAGAACAGTGATTGGCTCAGGGATGGGCATGTGACCCAAGACAAACCAATGAGGACCCTCCCCCAGGTATTTGCAGGAATCGCAGGGACAGATAAACTCTCCTTCCGCCAGAGTTGCTAAATTGGTAGGATGTTAGGCTGGCACTGCTAGTGGCCAATTTGCCACCTAGTGGAGAAAACCTGCCTGAGAATGAGAGCAACACAGAGGAAAGCAGAGCTAAGGGCTGAAAGTTCTGGAGCATGTCATTTTGCGTTTCTGGATCTAGCTACTGTTCAGTTACATGAACCAATCATTTGCCTTGCTTAGTTAAACCAGTACAAATTGGATTTCTGTCACACATATGTGTAACTGAAAGAATCTTGCCTAATAGTTATAATTGCGCAAACACGCACCCATGTGTGCACATATACTCCTTAGAGGAGAGGCTGGGCCTGATAGAAGGACAAGGAGAGGCACAAGAGAAAAGTCAATCCTTACCCCTTCACATCTACATACCTCTGAAATACACCCTCCTATGGCAGCCTAGGCATTGAAGCCAGGCCCCATCCAGCCCCATCCCATCATGTCCTAGCTGCAGCACGGCCAGAGCCCGCCAGAAGAACCTGGAGTTGCAAATGTGGAGGTCCAGCATGTGGTTTTGGAGGATCTTCCCAAGAAGCACGTGGGCTCCTGTACTCACCGTATTCAGCACCCACTTGGTGCTTAGCTCATGCTGGAACTTCTAAATAGGGCAGACACACAGGGATATTGAAAATTAGGGGACATTAGAGCAGCAGGGTGAACAGGGCCTTATTATCTGACAGGAATCCAGGGATCAAAAATGCAGACATAGGGACTTCCCTGGCAGTCCAGTGGTTAAGGGTCCATGCTTCCAATGGAGGGGGCATGGGTCTGAGCCCACATGATGCTCAGCACGGCCCGCCCCCAAAAAAAGTAGACATAATTTGCTCCATCAGCCAGGGCCATTCCCGGCAAACCTGGCAGCTTCACATATTTGTGGGGTTTTCTTTCTTTTTTCTTTTCTTTTCTTTTTTTTTTTTTTTTTTTGGTCGTTCTGCACAGCTTGCAGGATCTTAGCTCCCCAACCGAGGATTGAACCTGGGCCCATGGCAGTGAAAGTGCTGAGTCCTAACCACTGGGCCACCAGGGAATTCCCCACATATTTGTGTTTTTGGCCCTTGGTAGACAGATATCTTCCCTGAGTCCTTCCACAGTAGGATTTTGCTCTTACCAGCACCTTCCTCTTGTTACTGAGGTACCAGACAAGGGAGAAGTGGAAATCCTGGGATTCATTCCACTAAACTAAAGGCTCCTTGAGAGCAGAGATGGTGTCTTATTTTGCTCAAGAGCCCCAGTCTTTTTGATAATGGCTGACACGTGATTACCGATCAATACATGTTTGTTGAAAAATTAATTCAATTTAATCCTTATAACAACCCTATGGAATAGGTTTTTTCTATCCCTGTTTCTACATATATGGAAACTAGAGGTCAGAAGTAAACTTGATAGTGAGACGTAGAATCAGGACCCAAATCCAGGTCTCCTGATTTAGTGATGAGGGCATTTCCTACTTTGCCACGATCTTTTCCTGGATGAATGAGATAATGGATGTGAAAGCACAATGAAAACTGAAATGTTATACAAACACGTGGTACTGTGGGAATAACTATCACCTGTTCTTGGCCCTCATATCTTGCACTTATAATATCTACTACCAAACTTTGAGGGCAACAGGAGTCCAGTAAAGGAATTGAGGGGGTTAAGTATTTGGTCCTAGCCAGGCTGAGGAAACAGGCTACTACTTCTACCTCCTTATTCTGCAACTCTATAAATAGCTGGTCACACAAACCCCTAGCAGGGGGTATACTGAAAATACTTAACAAGTGATCGACAAAGACACTGAGTATAAGAATAGAAATCTGACCAATCAGAATGAAGCTGGCCAGTATGCAGTACTGATGCTATAGGCTGCATGTCAGACTGCCCTGTGGGGGAGAGATCAATCAAATCTGGGTTATATCATTAACCATTTATATCACCAACCATTTATACCATTAACTACCATTAACGAAAAAATACTTTAAATTTTATATAATTTGAAGCTAGACACATTCATTTTAAAGTTCATGTGGAAAAAGGGCAGCAATTCTATAGAAGAGTGTTGAAGAGAGGACTAACTCTATCGGACATTAAATTTACCATAAAGCATCTATAATTAAACAGTATGGTACCAGCACATCAATAGACAGAAAGAAAGTCCAGAAATAAACCAGTGCACATGCGAACTGAGTATTTGATACAGGTAGCATCTCAAATCACTCAGGAAAAGATTAACTTTAAGTATATATATTGGGACAATTGGATAGTCATTTAGAAAAATATAAAATTGGGTCCATACCTCACCCTATACACAAGAATAAACTCTTAATGATAGTTTGGAATTAACATTTACACATTACTATATATAAAATAAACAACAGGGACCTACTGTATAGCACAGGGACCTATATTCAATATCTTATAATAACCTATAATGGAAAAGAATCTGAAAAGGAATATATATATATAACTTAATCACTTTGCTGTACACCTGAAACTAACAGAACATTGTAAATTAACTATTTTAATTTAAAAAATGGTTTTAAAAAAAAGAGAGCAAGAGAAAGATCACTTTCACTAGAAGAAAACATGTACTAAAAGAAAACACAGATGGAGTGGGTGTGGCGTGAGGGGAGCTTTCTGTTCATCAAGATCCAAATTCAATAAAAGATTGATAAGTTCTACCCCAGAAAAATTAAAGGAAAGACTTTTGCATGGTTAAAACCCAAAGAAAATGGAATATATAGTTGACCCTTGAACAACACGGGTTTGAACTGCAACGTCCACTTATACGCAGACTTTTTTCAATAGTAAATAGTACAGTACTACAATGATCCTATCCCAGGAATGTGGATAGGGAGGAACCATGGATACAGAGGGTCAACCATAAGTTACACCATTTTCCACTGTGCAGAGGATCAGTGCCCCTAACCCCCCCGCCTTGTTCAATTGTCAACTGTATAGCAGAAATAAAGGACTAATATCTCTAATTTATAAAGGACTCAAAATCAAGGGATCATCAAGACCACAATACCATTAGAAAATGAGTATATTTCATGTATTTACATGAACACACAGTTCAAATGCCCTACGTAAGAGACTGCCCGAATAACCCTCGCAAATGTGTGAGCACACCCAAATGTGAAAAATAATGAGGAAGAGTTCCATAGGCCTGCGCTCTAGAGCCTGCAAGCCACAACTACTGAAGCCCACATGCCTAGAGCCCATGCTCCGCAACAAGAGAAGCCACTGCAATGAGAAGCCTGTGCACCGCAACGGAGAGTAGCCCCCGCTCTCTGCAACTAGAGAAAGCCTGCGCACAGTAATGAAGACCCAACGCAGCGAAAAATAAACTAATTAATTAATTAATTTTTTAAAAAAGAAAGAAAGAAGGAAATGCAAAGCATACACGAACACGCACACGTTTTTTTGTAAAAAGAAACACAGGAGATAAGTCAGTCAGTAATGAAATTGGTTTCTTACAGGGATGAGTGGGAATGGGATGGAAGGAATAGAGAAGGAAATGGGACATCTTTTTATACAGTTCTGACTTTTAAATCATGTTATGTTTTACATATTCAAAAGATAAAATTAGACCAAAAACTGAAAAAAACTCTAAAATTTAAAACAAATAAAAATAAATGAGCCTAACTATATATCACATTAATAACATAGCCACAGAGAGAAAGAAAAAAATTAATGAAAGTGACTTTTGAACACTTTATCTAGTGGGATGTGATCAAAGGACAAAAAGAACTGCAAAAATCTCAACCACTTCTTGGTAAGTTTGTTGATGACAGTCATATTAGGGTAGCAATTCCAAAACTGTTTGGTATTTACTGTAGGACTGAACAAATGGGTAAATACACTGATGATATTGGAGGAGAGTACGTGTGTGTGAATACACACACACATATATATATATATATTTCCTTGTTCTTTCTACTGAAAGGGCTTAGAGGCAAAACAAACCAGTAGCAGTGAGCATACCTAGCACCTAGATTTCTAAATACCAATCTCAACTAACAACCAGGGCTCCTTGGAAAATGATTGATTCCAGGGCTGGAACCAGGGAAAGTATAAGGTGAATGTGGCCCAACATTTTTGTGCTCCTGCATAGGAGATGACTGGGTTACACACACACACACACACACACACACACACACACACACGCACAAATACACACAAACACAAATGTAAATAATGAAGAAGAGATTTTTAAACTGAAGTGGAGTGATTTTCAGTATATTTTGTTAAGCAAAAATGCAAGGCACAAGAGTATATTGCATAAGAGAACAAGAAAAAATTTTTTTGGCAAAAAGAAATACAGCAGAGTGTTCAAATGCTAATGTGGATAGATATGTCACAAGAACACAAAGGCCAGCTTAATGAGCTCTCATTTTGAGCATTAAAATGAATAATGGGGTTTCCCTGGTGGCGCAGTGGTTGAGAGTACGCCTGCCGATGCAGAGGACACAGGTTCGTGTCCCGGTCCAGGAGGATCCCACATGCCGTGGAGCAGCTGGGCCCGTGAGCCATGGCCGCTGAGCCTGTGCGTCCAGAGCCTGTGCTCCACAACGGGAGAGGCCGCAGTGGTGAGAGGCCCGCGTACCCCCACACCAAAAAAAGAATAATGACAGGAATGGATTAAAACACACAACAACAACAACAAAAATTCATGAGTCCATATCAATACTAAACAAACAAATGTAGATAAGGGGGGGAGAGAAGAAAGATTTTCTTTACAGAAGAATGCCAACTAGTAAATGGAGACAGAAGGATACAAATAGAAAAATCACCATTTTAAAACCATCATAGTAATAATTGATTCAACCAAGAATCATTAGTGGATGCTAAAACCGTGGGTGAAAGATTGCTGAGGAATAAGATACAAAGAAATCTAACAGACACCACCTTGACCAAATGATCAAACGCAGCATCACCAATAAAGGGACAAACTGATTATTAGGAGCCTCTACATGTGATACACTGATAAAGGCACAGCCTCATCTATGCAGGACTCCTGCCCCCAAATTTAACGTGAATATAATGAAGAAACAATCAGGCAAATCAAAAGTGAGGCACATTCTGCAAAACAATTGGTCTAGACTTCTAAAATATCAGTGTTTTGATGAAAGAGATCAAAAACGACTGAGGAACTCAGCCAGATTAAAGAAAACTAAAGAAACACAATAACGAAATGCAACGCATTATCCTTGCTCAGATCCTGGATCTGGAAGATAAAAACAACACAGGAATAATTGGGGAAATTTGAATATAGTCTGTATATGAGATAATAGTGTTGTATTAATTGTCATTTTCTCAAGTGTGATAATTATAATTATATAGACAAATGCCTGTTGTTCTTAGGGAACACAGTAACTTGTGTCAAGTATCATATCTCCAATCGCCTTTCAAATGATTCAGGGGTCAAGAGAGATGAAGCAGCTGTGGCAAAATGTTAATAAGTGGTGAATCTAGCAAAAAGCATATGGGTGTTCGCTGTATTATTAGTATAGTATACTGTAGTATACTATAGTATCATTGATACTATTCTTGCAAGTTTTCTGCAGATTTGAAATTTTTCAAAATAAAAGTGTGGGCTGAGTTACATCAAACTATTTCTACAACGAAATATTTATAAGCTCTAAAAGAAGCCTCCGTATTTCAATTTCAGTACATTTAAAAAGATAAAAACCGGAATCAAGAAAAAAAGAAACACACAAAGATTGATAGATTTGACTATGCCAAAATGTAAATTAAATGTCTCTACATCAAAAACGTAGAAATTAATAATAACATACTGGGGGAAAACATGGAACAGCAAAAGAAGGCTACTGTCCTTGCTATATACACTCTCTCTTATAAATTAGTAAGAAAAAAAATACCCTAATAAAGAATGAGGGGCTTCTCTGGTGGCGCAGTGGTTAAGAATCTACCTGCCAGTGCAGGGGGCACAGGTTCGAGCCCTGGTCCGGGAAGATCCCACATGCCGCGGAGCAACTAAGCCCATGCGCCATGACTACTGAGCTTGTGCTCTAGAGCCCGTGAGCCACAACTACTGAAGCCCGCACACCCTAGAGCCTGTGCTCTGCGACAGGAGAAGACACCGCGATGAGAAGCCCGTGCACTGCAACGAAGAGTAGACCCCTCTCGCCGCAACTAGAGAAAGCCCGCGCGCAGCAACGAAGACCCAACGCAGCCAAAAATAAATAAACTAATTAAAAAAAAAAGATTGGGTGAATATGCCCAAAAGATATGAAGAAGCAGTACAATAAAGAAAAAAATTCAATGGCGTATATATGTCTTTAAGGAGCCAATCTCCATAGTAATTAAATATAAATTACCGCGGAAATGCCTTTCGTTTTGTTTCACTTTTTTTCCTTTGCTGATTAGCGAAGATTAAAAAGAACAATGTTACCCAGTATTTTAAGGTTGTGGGGAACAACCAATTTTACACTTTGTTTATAAACCTCTTTGGAGGTAACCACAAGCATCAAAAGCCTTAAAATTTTAAACACCCTTTGACCCATTGATTCCACTTTTGGAGGTTTACCCTAATGAGAGAGTCAAATGTGTGTATAAGGATATTCTGTGCAGCATTTTAAAAAAAGCCATAATATTGAAACTATAGTGTTTGACAACTGGGGCTAGAGTAAACAAATTACAGTCCACATACCGTGGAACACATGACATTAAAAATGATGATGTAGATATATTAGTACAGAAAGGTGTTCATAATTTTAAATAAAGAGAAGCAAGTTAAAAACAGCATGTCATGTATGATCCTATTTTTATATAACTATTTTTACATATGCATAAAAAAGTAGAGAGACAGTCTCAAAATTTGTCTGAGTGGTTTTTGTTTTTGTTTTTGGAAGAAGGTAGATTATGGATGATTTTTTTCCTTTTTTTGATTTCTGTATTTTCTAAAGCTTTGACAATTAAAAAATGTATTGTTATTACAATTTTCTTTAAAAATACAGTTCTTTAAAATATCACAGATCATCATTCTCTGCTATATCCCCTATCCCTGGGATATTATCGGGCATGTGACAGGTACTCTAAAAATATTTGTTGAATGAATGAATAAATGGATCGGGCTCAATTCATGAATATGGTTGACATTTATCTTGTATGGTGAAATAAACCATGGATTTAGAGTCCCAAAACCTGAGTTCAAATCCTGACTCCTGTCTTATCTGTGTGGTCATGATTATAATCCCTTAATCTCTTAATTTCATCTTCCTCATCTGGGCAATGGGGACACTAAACATACATTCCTCAGGAGACTGTTAAGAGAACTGAGATAATATACCTGAAATATTGTGTAAAGTGCAAAGGCCTCTGTGTATTAGGTATTATGACTATACAATGGAACCTATAAGTATGATGGGGTATATAACATAAAGGAGGGGTCTAGAAGATGTGGGTTTCATTGGAAAAGACTTCTTAGAAGATGTGAAATCTCAAAGGTGACAATGAATGTGGAAAGCATGCCAAAAGAAGTAGGGATATGACCAATGAACACCATTTGGAAGGAAAGACAAAGATACACATTGAAAGGAGTGTGGATCCCCTGTTCCGGGGGAGAGGAGAGAATTCCATTGAGTTCTGAGGGCAGATAAGGAGCATGTCAGCTGTTGTCTGGTTAAGTTGGGAAGCTTCCTGGAGGAAGTAGTTTGAATAATGGATGAGGCCACATCTCTCCAGGGCAACCCTTCATGGGCCTGGTTCCGCCCCATGGAGGATGGAGGGCTGTCGTGTGAGAAAACTGAGGACCAGAGATGTGTAAAACTGCTTTCTTTCTTCGGCCACGAAGCAGAACTGAACTGGCATCCAGACGTCCTGCTGCCCACTCCAAACGCTAAACTGCAAAGTGCACCCAAAGTGATCATTACTTCTACGGTTATTAGCAATGCTTGTACTGGATCATAATTTCATTAGTAAACAGGGACTGTATCAGTGTACTATTATCTGCAGTGAACTCAGCATAGGACAACTTGCAAAAAAATATGTCTTAAAGGCTTTTGGACAGTGAGGATGACTATAGTATCGACAATTAACTTGTGACAAAGGACAAATGAGTATCTGTCAGGTGATTGGCGGCCTATCCTGTACTTTTGCATATTTCTCGAGAGAACTGAATGCAGTAGCCCATTGACTTGGAAACTCTGACTAGTGACCTGGTAACACTAGAACTTGCCCAGCTGGCTTTGTGGAAGTCAGACAAAGCTTTCTACCCTCCGGCCCTGGGTTTTCTAATTCCGGGAATCCCTCCTCCTCTGTGCCCCTCACTGCAGATATTACCTCCTCATTCCCCATACCTGGATGAAGTTCCCATCATATTCGAAGAAAAGCAGTGGCCATGTGATGCTGATGATGGAGGGAAAGAGCTTCTTCAGAGGGGTCTGGAGAGAGAGAGGAGCAGGAACCGCGATGGAAGTTACAGGAAGCACTGGCTGTAACTGCTGCCCCGGGTCCCCTCCTCAAGGCTGGACCCTCTCCGGCAGGGATTGCCCTACAGTGCTGTGTGCCAAGGCCTGGATGTTGGAGGTCTTCTCTTTCACCTGCTCCACCAGCATCTGCACCTCCTTGAGGTTGTCTAGGAGAGGGGCAGGGCGTCAGAGTGGAAAGCCTGGCTCTTCAGCTGTTCTTTCTCCTCCCCTGGGGTCCAGTCAGGACACACACTCCTGTCCCTCCCTCTGAGCAGTTGCCCTAAGACCCAGAAAAGTGATAGTTCCTCTGAGTCACTCAGCTGCCTCCATCCCCTCACCCCACCACTCCCATCATCCCTCTCACCATCCAGGGTCAAAATGAAGACCACGGTGTCAGTTTCTGCAAGGGATGGCAGGATGGAAGTCAAGAAGTCTTCGTGGGAGAAGGAGAAATGGGGACCCTGGGGCAGAGAAAGAGGAGAGAGTCCTTCCCATGGAAAACTCCAGCATATAGACTTGAAGACCAAAGAGGCCCTTAGAGGACATCTAATGCAGAGCTTTTATCTACAGATGTAAAAACCAAGATTCAAAGAGGTAAAGTGTTTTGCCCAAGATAATGCAGCATGCTGACGGAAGAGCACTGGACCAGAGCCAGGTTTGGGGGGTGAATCCAGAGCCTTCCACACTGTTCCGTGCTGCCCCAAGGCCTCATGACCTTTAACCCATATTCCCTCTCTAGAAGGGAATCCCATTGTACTCCCCTACCTGTTTCCACCTTCCTCTTTTCTCCCACCCTCTGCACACCAGTTATCTTCCCAACTTCCCCAAGCCCCATCATCTTCCCACCTGGTTGAGCTCAGCCTTCTGGTTAAACATGTCACTGTGATCACCAATGAGAAAGCCATGGACATCTTGGAAATCTGGGAAGGTTAAGGACAGGGAGAGAGGAGTGATGGGCTTCAAAGGAGAGGAAGGTTCTAGGTTTGGGGAGGTGTCAGTGGGGCTGGGAGGAAAGTGGCAAGTGGGGTGCAGGGTAAGCAGTAACACACTTGGGAGGCCATAGCTAAGCATGGGGCTGGGAGCTGAAGGATCAAGGACTGAGTGAGGTTCAAAGGAAGGAGCATTTGACTGAAATGCCTATCTAGATAGGGCAGGATGGACACTGAATGAGGAGCCTCCATGGGTTGGGAGTAGGAAAGAATTTGGAGAGCAGACCAGTTGGTTTGGATCAGGAGGAATCGGGAAGTAAGTCAACACCGGGGTCCCACCAGCACCAAAGGTGTGGATGCACTCTACTCCATCCATGATGGCAATGATGCCCAGGGTCTGCCAGCCAACCAGGTATACTCAGCCTTTTTTCTCCAGGCTGAGAATGGGTCAGAGGTCAGGACATGAGAGATCACAGTGAAGAAAATCCAGAGATCAGAGAAAGACACACGCAGAAGAACACAGGAGTAAACGAACCAAAAGCCTACCCTGACCCTCCAACACGCAGACCCGCTACCCTCCCCATGTTATCATGTCTCGTAGAGTCTCCCCTGCTCTCATGACATTCCCCATCCAGGCCGCTTCCCCCCTCCAAATACACATCTACACACCTGGTGCTGACTTGCTTCATCAGGGTGGTGATCTTGGGGCTTTGACTCTAGGTCACCTGATGAGCCCACTCAAATGTCCGCAGGATTTCCAGAAGGCATCTGGGAGAAAGTCCACCAGCTCCCAGGGCAGGCCCAGTGCCCCCTCAGAAAGCCTGAGTCCCTCCCACCCTGGGGAAGGTGCAATTCCCTTGAAACTAAGTTCTGCTGGTCCCTCGTGGGGGAGCGATAAGCAGAGCCAGACTGCATTCAACAGGGGCAAAGTGGGCTTCAGCGGGAAGAAGACTAAAGAGCAGAGAGAAGAATAGGGCATCCAGAGCACTGGGAGGAGGGTGGGATCAGAGAGTTGACGAGGCGGTAAGTGAGCGACGTGGAAGCTAGGCGAGAGACCCTGGTGAGGGAGGCAGGCCCACAGCAGGATGACCTCTACCCTGCATGGCCTGGACCATCCCCACATCAAAGACTCTAGGAAGCTAGGTTAGCTTTGGATGTCCCAGGTGTGCACAGGGATCAGGTCTGGACCTGAGGAACCCAGGGTCCATTGGAAACAAGCCAGACTTTGTGACTGTGTGATGGGAACAGTGGCATCCCCCGGCCAGTTCCTTTCCCAGGGAAGGAACGGCAGGGCTGCAGTCTTGCTGCTACCAGCGTACCCTCCAGATCTGGATCTGCCATTCCCCTGCCTGCACCCTCCCACCCACTGCCTGACTCTGATCTCTCTCTGGTCCAGATCCTCCCTACCTCGGAGATGCTGCGATGCTCCGGTCCGCAGTCTTGTGAGCTGCCAGTAACAGGGTTTCCAGCAGGATCTTGGTGGCACTTCCACCCTTCATCTGGGAGGAGCCACTGAGGCCCTCAAGCTGCAGAGTGATGACACCCAGGAGAAACTGGGAGAGGAAGGAAGGTCCTGGAGTTTACTAGTTAGTGACCACTGTGCATGCAATCTGGTTAGTGGCTCTTGGACATGCGCTCTGCTTAGTGGCCACTGAGCAGGCATTTGTAGGACTGGTGGCCCCCAGTGTGCTGTGAGGAGGAGTGCTGGTTGAGGGCTTAACTGAGAGGAGAGGAGAGGAGGGAAGGGAAGGGAAGGGAAGGGAAGGGGAGGGAAGGGGAGGGAAGGGGAGGGAAGGGGAGGGGAGGGGAGGGGAGGGGAGGGGAGGGGGAAAGGGCCACTTATGGTCATTTCTATGGTACATTCAGGACTCTGGAGAGGAAGCCAGAATAATTGAGTGTCCTGTTAGCTGGGGATAAGGGTTTTTCAGAGAGGTTTTGTTTTTGTTTTTGTTTTTGTTTGCCAAGTACTTTCTCCCTCCTCCATCCCCCACTTTTTAAATAACAGTTTTTAATCCAAACACTACATTTCATGCTCCTTGGACAGACCAGTGAAGCAGCCATTGATTGTAACCATACAGATATATAATATGACACACCAAAAAGATAAAGAGATTACAGCAAGAAGAATGATAAAAGCAGTGTCTAAGAAAAGGAGATTAAAAGTAAATAATTGTAGAGAGGAGGAGAGATGAGCATCTGGGAGATGAAAGATGCAGAACTTGTGTGTAATGTGGAATTCCTGCCTTCCTATCTCGCAAAAGGAAGATCAAAGAGAATGTCACAGATGTGCCCATCCCTGGCAGAGTGGGGCAGGGCAGGGGTTTGGTTAAGGCCCTTGTAAGGTCAAAGGAAGGGCAGATGATGTTAGTGAGATGCAGCCACAATCCAGAGAAAAAAGCAACAGGAGCAGTGGAGGCTTAGAAGGGCCACACCAATTTTGGAGAGTCTTAGGCAGAAGAATGAAACTACATCCCATTTTTTCTTTAAAGCCCATATTTGAAACTGAAACATATAAAAGAGACATGAAGCAATACTTTCTACACACAGATGCAAAAGAGCTTCTTTATATAGAAACTGCCCTAGACCATTTAGGTGTTTAATGATGACTTATTTAAGAGACAGGGTCCGAATGGAAATAAAACATCTTAAGGTGAAAACCGAAACGAGAAAACAGGATTTGATTTACAACATTTTAGTAGATACACGACACCAGGAATTTAGACATGATGTAACAAAACCTAAAATCAGAGGCCCTAAGTGGCAAGCCGTCCGGAGGTGGGTGTGAGGGGTAGGGGTGGGGGCAGATCTCACCCCAGTTGCAGGATTGAGCACAAAAGCTTTCCGTTTTCTCCGGCAGTTTCTGCATCTGCTCTGCTATTTGTCGAAATGTCGAACTCCAGTCTTCAATGGGGTCATTTCTGGGGCCCAAAGAGAGACAGAGGGGGGATCATGTGTGAGGATCTAAAGGAAGGGCCTCAGATGAGAGTTGGGACCAAATACCACATTGAGATTGGGGTCAGAGGTCAACAATTTCCTAGAGAGATGTGCTTTGATGCTCATAGGGGCACTGTGTCCCTGAACCCCAAGGATGAGGGTTAATAAAACATTCAGCAATTTGAGCCCAGAGCAAAGCCAACACTCAAGTAAAAAGTTCCAGCCTGAGACCAGAACTTTCTTGTGTCCTGGTCCTTGCACAGGTCCTATTGCCATGTCTCCTCTGCAGAGAGAGGCAACAGTGTTTATTGTGTGGTTGAAAACTGAGATCCCCAGACTTGGCAGGTCAGCAAAATCACCTGGGGAGGTTTGTTTTTTTTTTAATAACTACCCATTTCTGGTTTCCACACCCACCCTGAGAGTCTGCTTCAGTAGTTCTGGAGTGGAGCCCCCAAATCTGTATTTTTAAAAAGCTTCCCAGATGACTCTGAAGACCAGCCAAGTTTGGGAGCCACTGATTTAAGGAACAACTGGAAGATCTCCACGCCTACATTGTTTGAAATCCTTCATTTCACTTAGTCACGGTCCCTGAAATTAGCATCCACTGCAGCAGATACATTTTTGGTGAGGAAAGCCCTCCATTAAAAGAGATCATTTATACCTTCGTATGAATTACACTACATGCCTGGAATCTGGGAGCTGAAAAAGCCTCTCGGAACTCAGCTGTCCGTCTCCCCAAGACCACACTAAATACACACAGAGCTGCTCTTGAGTAGTCAGCGAGCCTTCACTGAAATACCTCCGGTGACAGGAAGCCCTCAGCTTCACTGGGTGGCCCCCTCCGATGGTTCATTTAGCATAGTTTCCCCAGCTTGGCTGTGCATCAGAATCTCCAAGGATGCTTGCAAAAAGTAGGTATTTCCGGGCCTTACCTCAAACCTACAACATCAGACCTCTCATACAAGAACCTTCCTTATTAACACTCCTAAGGCAGTGCGTTCACAGAATCGCACCTGAGCAGTATTGGTTTAATATGCTGGCCTTCATAACACAACATTGTAAATCAACTATACTCCAATAAAAAATTTAAAAAATATATGCTGGCCTTCTTTGAGATCGAAGTGGCCATTTAGACAGAGAATAAGAGGGAGGTGACTTGGAGGCACAGGGATCTCAGGAAAGGGGAACAGGGTGGGAGATGTGAGTAGCCAGAGGGGACCAAAGGGGCTCCTGGCATGAAGGAGAAAGGGCCTAAAATAAGGGAGCTAGGCAAAGGAGACTAGGAGGCCAGTCAGCACCCAGTATTCCTTCTTTGAAAAGATGCTGGGGACCCACCTCAGATGAAAGCACAGATCTTTGTGGTATGCATTTTCTTGAGCCCATTCTATCCTCTGACCCACGTTTTCCTTGCCTCTTCATTCCATTTTAAATGTATGCTTTCTTATATTTTATGTAACCTTTATAAGCTGCCTTCAATTCTTTCTGAAATGAGAGAATATGCAAATTAACCAACCAACAAAAAACTTCCTAAGCTTAGGAACACCCTTTATTTACTTTATTTTTTTTAACATCTTTATTGGAGTACAATTGCTTTACAATGGTGTGTTAGTTTCTGCTTTATAACAAAGTGAATCAGCTATACGTATACATACATCCCCATATCTCCTCCCTCTTGCGTCTCCCTCCCACCCTCCCTATCCCACCCCTCTAGGTGGACACAAAGCACTGAGCTGATCTCCCTGTGCTATGCAGCTGCTTCCCACTAGCTATCTATTTTACATTTGGTAGTGTATATATGTCCATGCCACTCTCTCACTTTGTCCCAGCTTACCCTTCCCCCTCCCTGTGTCCTCACGTCCATTCTCTATGTCTGCATCTTTATTCCTGTCCTGCCCCTACGTTCTTCAGAATCACTTTTTTTTTAGATTCCATATATATGTGTTAGCATACGGTATTTGTTTTTCCCTTTCTGACTTATTTCACTTAGTATGACAGACTCTAGGTCCATCCACCTCACTACAAATAACTCAATTTTGTTTCTTTTTATGGCTGAGTAATATTCCATTGTATATATGTGCCACATCTTCTTTATCCATTCATCTGTCGATGGACATTTAGGTTGCTTCCATGTCCTGGCTATTGTAAATAGAGCTGCAATGAACACTGGGGTGCATGTGTCTTTTTGAATTATTGTTTTCTCAGGGTATATGCCCAGTAGTGGGATTGCTGGGTCGTATGGTAGTTCTATTTTTAGTTTTTTAAGGCACCTCCATACTGTTCTCCATAGTGGCTGTATCAATTTACATTCCCACCAACAGTGCAAGAGGGTTCCCTTTTCTCCACACCCTCTCCAGCATTTATTGTTTGTAGATTTTTTGATGATGGCCATTCTGACCTGTGTGAGGTGATATCTCATTGTAGTTTTGATTTGCATTTCTCTAATGATTAGTGATGTTGAACATTCTTTCATGTGTTTGTTGGCAATCTGTATACCTTCTTTGGAGAAATATCTATTTAGATCTTCTGCCCATTTCTGGATTGGGTTATTTGTCTTTTTGATATTGAGCTGCATAAGCTGCCTGTATATTTTGGAGATTAATCCTTTGTCAGTTGCTTCGTTTGCACCTTTATTTACTTTAATATTCTGAGATTTGGTGAACAAGAGCATATTTGCCCTGCCCTCTCCTTTGTGACTATCCTGTAGATTTTCACAGGTTCCCTCCCAGCCTCCCCCAGGGGCCTGGCCGTGACCTTTCATTACAGAAGTTCTGTGTACGACTTTTCATTACAGAAGGCTCACCTGGCCATGCTCACTGGGTTGAAACCAATCAGGACTGGCAAAAAGACCGCTGGGTTATCCATGCAGTAGTCCATCTGGGCTGCCACAGAGGGAGCCTGGTGGTAGGGAGAGAGGGGAGGGTTCGATGAGGGGGGTTACTCTAGCTCTGCCCGAGGCCCACATACATCAGAATGCCCCACACATGCTTGTTTAAGTGCAGATTCTGGGCCCAGTTAAAATCTACTGGATCTGAATTTGAAGGGGAGACCCCATGGACCTACATTTTTTTAAAATTAATTAACTATTATTATTATCGACCACACCGTGCAGCTTATGGGATCTTAGTTCCCCGACCAGGGATTGAACCCGGGGCCCTGGCAGTGGAAGCGCTGAGTCCTAACCACTGGACCGCCAGGGAATTCCCTAGACCTACATTTCTAACAGGCTCTCCCATGGAAATCTTCTGCGTGGTAAAGTCTGAAGATACAGAACTAAACTGTCAGCTCCATGAGGTCAGTGTCCTGCTCTCCTTGTGTGCCTCGTTCCACATCTGCTGGGGTCCAGGTCCTGCTCAGTGAATTCAGAGAGTCCGAGCTGCACAGCTGAGCGGAAACTCAGGGTCATCTAGCCCAGTGCATGTCAAACAAACCACCTGGGAATCTTGCTAAAATGCAGATTCAGACTCAGTAGGTCTGGTGTGGGGGGGCCTGATATTCTGCATTTCTAACAGATCCCAGGTGATACTGATGTCGCTGGTGTAAGGACCACACGTTAGGTAGCAAGGGACTAGTCCGGGGTCAGTTTTTTCTGTAAAGAGCTAGAAAGCAAATATTTTAAGCTTGTGGGCCCTACGATCTCTGTCCAATGACTCGGTCTTACCGTTGAAGCGTCAAAGTAGCCATGGATAATATGTAAACACAAATGGCTGAGTTCCAGTAAAACGTCATTGACAAAAACAGGGAGCAGCTGGATTGGCCTGCCAGCATAGTTTGCTGAGCCCTGGACTACTCTATCTATTTTGGTTGTTGAGTGGATGGGTACACAGTTATTGTGGGATAAGATCCCTCCCCCCTTGTCCCACATTCATGCAACTGGATCCTCGTCAGTGAGAGTGACATCGAAGTTCCTCACACGAGCCCTTCTGTTTCTAGCTAAATCTTGTTGATTTACCTCCCATGCTGTTCCACTCCTACTCCCCGCCTCCCTATAAAATTGACCCCCCAGCCCGTCTTCACACTCACAGAGAGTCCCGCTGAAATGCCGATGACAATCACCCTCTTCTTCCCAGCAGCCACCTAGGAGAGGAGGATGGGTGAGGTGGTGCCACCAAGAGGATTCTAGGGTATAAACATATTGTGTGGGGATGTCAGGGCCAGGATGAGGTGGGGGGTGGCTGGAAGGGAGTTGGGGGGGCACGGAGGAGGCAGGGGATGGGCTTTGGCTGGATGCTGGGGCTTTGATGTCCCCACGAGAAGGAACAGACAGAGGTCTATGGTTGAGTGTCAGTGGAAAACACAGACTTCTTCAGTTCCTCGATCCCATCCAGGGCACTATCTTCCATCCCCTCCCTAGAGGCCATCACAGACCTAAGAGGACAGAGTCAAGGTCAGTGGCACTGCTTGGGAAGCAGAAACCTATGGTTTATTAGGGCTGCTTTGAGAGAAGGAAATGAAGAGAAAACTGTCACTGAATGGGCACCTACTATTTGTTGGGCACCATGATAAACACTCTGTAGGGTTGAAAAACTTCAATGCCTATGAGGGCTAGTCAGGCAACATACGTACGTCAAGTGGAGAGCAAACTGGACACCATCTCCACCTGAAAGCATTCAAATTCAGTTTCTAAAAGACACTAGTTAGGCCAAACAAAATATTCATAGGCCAGCCTGGCTTACCTGTCACCTCCTGCAACGAGGTAGGTGTAAAGAGGTTTCTGTCCTAGACCTTTCATCAGCTGGTTAAAGGAGACCTGCCAAGTCGGAGAGAACATGGAGTAGTAATGACAGGGAAGGAACAATTATCTTGGATTTTCAACACCTTGAGGGTAGAGGCTGTATAATGATTCTCTTAGGTCAGTGCTTAAGCCAGCACTGCTTGGAATCTGACTCTTAAATATGCTGCTTGGAGATGATGGATTAGGGGTGTGTGGGATGTACAGACATTGGCAATAGACTGGTGGGGCTCAGATGGGCTCAGAAGAAATGGGACTCCATGTTGAGATCTAGCTTTTGGAGAAGAAAGAGAGCCGGAGCTGGAGGCGGTCCACCTAGGAGCTTAGCTATGAAGAGCTTTATGGTCCTGAGGTTCACTCCAAGAAGGCGGAGAGCAAAACCGGCGATCAAGGTACTCACCGACAAGAGGAATGCCATCCTGCCAGAGGTATCCCTCCACTCAGCCCCACCAGCGCCCCCCTCAGGCTCCTGAGAAAAGAAAAATGCTTACGTCTCCAGGTTGGGAGAAGCATATTCTCTTTTTGGTTGGTAACAGAACCCCCCTCTTATCCCCAAAGCGAACAGAACATAGAGAATATGGTGTAGCAGAAAGAACCTTGGATTTGAGAAAGAAACTTCAGTCTGATCCCCAACTCTGGTTTAGCTACTTATTCAAACCCTTACTGGACTTCCTTGGTGGGGCAGTGCTTAGGAATCCACCTCCCAGTGCAGGGGAAAACGGGTTCGATCCCTGGTCCAGGAAGATCACACATGCCGCGGGGCAACTAAGCCCGCAAGCCACAACTCCTGAGCCCGCATGCATAGAGCCCACGCTCCACAACAAGAGAAGCCACCGCAATGAGAAGCCTGTGCACCACAACGAAGAGTAATTCCCACTCGCCACAACTAGAGAAAGCTTGCGCTCAGCAACAAAGACCCAACGCAGCCAAAAAAACCCCCCAAACCCTTACTTATTGCAGAAAGGACGGAAAGCAGCTTTGTCACAGATAGGAAGCAGCATTATCTGGCAATTACTAGCTGCGTGTACTTGGGCAAAAGCTACTGTGATTATCTTAAGTCTTTGTTTTCCCATCCGAAAAGTAATGGAGACAATAACACCAACTTTACAGGTTTTTGTGAAGGTAATGGGTGTGAAAGTACGTGGTCAGTTATGTAGTATTATGCAGTAATAGTTACTATAATTACTGTTGATTAATAAGATGACAATAAGGATATAGAAGTTTATAAAAGGGAAAAATAGAGACCAAGAAGAGAGAAAAGTGGAGGGAAACACGAATTTAAGCAGGGAGCAGGTGGAGAGTTGGTACCTTTGGCACTTCCTGGACTTTTCCAGCCGCTTATACCATGGTGGTCAGAGGTGACTCACTGGAGGCAACAGGCAGGCATCAACAGCCAAGAAAAGGACAGTGGGTTGGGGGGGCGGGGGAGGGGCTCCCAGACCATGGTCTGAGAGGGCAGAGGTTGAGGTGGGGTGGGGCTGCAGTGGGCATCGTTACTTGCAGTGTCCAGGGGATGCGGCTGAGTCACCTGGCATGTGGGCCTGATTTGTCCCTCCTCCTGGAAGATCTCAGCATCACGTTGCCCCAGCAATCGAACAATCTGCTCGGCATCTGCTTTGTCCAGATCCCGGGTCAGTGGGTTTGACTTCTCTATGATGGGCAGGGCTGCCTCATACCCAGACAACTAGAGGGAAGGGGGGACAAGGTCAATGGCAGGGAGCCTCATTCACGTCTGCCGAACTGGAGGTGGGTGTGGCAGCAGGCACAGTGTTGGGACACACACACACACACAAAAATGATTTAGCCTGCACTTGGTACTCTGGGCCTATCAAAGAAAGAAAATCAGGAAGGAAGATGGGAAGGAGGACGGGGAAAGCAGAAACCCAGGCTGCAGGGAAGTCCAGATGAGACAGGATTCTAGGAATCAGCACAGAAGGCCAACAGGGAGAAAGGGTCTCACCTCCCACTTGCCAGGCTCCGCGGTCTCAATCACACGTTGAAACTGTTTTGTGCCTGGCATGGTCCGACACTGTGGACACACTGTTGTGCCTCCCTCTTCAGCCACATAGCCCCTTCTGTCACACTGACACTGCTTCCAGTTGGCGGGGCCTTATCTGAGCCACAGTGGTGATGAACCCAAGTACCCTGGCCTCTCTGCACACCTCTGCCTGCACCCTTTCCTGGTCACTAGGTCCTTAGCCCTCTAGTCACCCCACGGGGGCTCCCCAGGTCCCTCTTTACAGGCACCCAGACTCCCCAGCCTCTGGTTGTCCCTGAAGAGGAAGACGCGGGGTCTTCGTTACTCTTGCCTTTCAGACAATGCCCTCTTCTCTGGAGGGCCTGGAGCCCAGAAGGACAATACCCAGGCCCAGGGCAAAAAGGATCCCTGGGCACGAGTGCTCTGGAACCAGGATGCATCAGGAGGCCAGAGATCAGGGTTCTCAGGGTCAGCAGAGGTCAGAGGACCTGGGCCATGGCTTGATCACATGCTCAGCACACACAGTCCTCCCTGTCCCACTTGCCCCATTTCACTCTCCTCTCAGAAGGAAGGCAACAGAAGCTTCAGAGCCCCAGGGGTGCACGCACTGAACTGGATATTACAGGGGAAAGTGCCACAGAAATAGAAATACTGCAATGAGAATTAGAAACCAAAGTATCTGCCCTAAATACAAGTTTGGCTAACATTTATTTACACTGAACAATGCATTGGCACATACAGTATCTCATTAGATACATTAAGAAGATATTAAAAGGAATGAAATAATACCATTTGCACCTAGAATTTATCATACTAAGTGAAGTAAGTCAGACAGAGAAAGACGGATATCATATGATATCACTTATAAGTGGAATCTAAAAAAATGATACAAATGAACTTACAAAACAGAAATAGGCTCACAGACATAGAAAACAAACTTATGGTTATCAAAGGGGAAAGGTGGGGGGAGGGATAAATTAGGAGTTTGGGATTAACAGATACACACTACTATATATAAAATAAACAATAAGGACCTACTGTAGAGCACAGGGAACTGTATTCAATACCTTGTAATAACCTATAATGGAAGAAAATCTGGAAAAGAATATATGTATATATGTATCACTTTATTGTACACCTGAAACTAACACTTTGTAAATCAATTACGGTTCAATTTTTTTAAAAAGATGATGATATTGACACCCTCATTTTTCAGATGATGAAACTGAAGCTCAGAGAAGTTAAGTTAGTTGCTGAAGATCACACAGCTGACAGAATTGGGACCCACACCCAGGTTCTCACTCCAGATCTCATGCTCAACCAAAGCATGAAATAACTTAAGGATTTACATGTTTATTGAATAAATGAAGTAACTAACAAATTGGTGCAATTAATCATAATCTCTCATTCACACCGTGTTATAAGCTTTATAAAGATCGTTCCCCAATATTGTCTCATTTGATCCTCACAACAGCCCTGTGAGGTTTTGGATGCTCTGATTTACACGTGGGAAACCTGAGACTTAGATTAACCTCTTTGTCTAAGGCCACACAGTAAGTCCCAGAGCTAAGACAAGAAACAGGTCGTCTCTCTTTAAATTTCCCCTATAAACCCAGCACCCTTAATAATCGCCGTATCTCCAGCTATTAACATGCCAGACATATAGAGAACGCTCAATAAATATTTGCCTAATAAATGAAAGAATGACTGAGAGAATGAAGGGAATCAAGATCAGATTATGAATGGGGAAGATACTTAAAAGCTGACGCAGTCTACAAGTAGGAGATTGTCAAAATAATTATTATCTCCATCATTGTCCCCTCCGGCACCGGAGGTGGAATTCCACTTCCCAACTCGGCTAATTCCATCTGGGGAGGGAGAGGCCTCCCAGGTGCCTGAGACCCTCGCACCTGCGCCTCTCCCGACATCCCCCCGCCCCCCACGCCCCTGCCGGGGCTTATCACACAGAGCCGGGATCGGGAGCTTTGGGGGCCCGAGAGGCCGCCAATGAGAGGGTCGTGGGAGGAGTCCCGAAAGAACCGGGTTGGGGGGGCGTTGATGACGGCGGCGAGAACCCCAGCTGGGCGGGGCGGGCCCGCACGTCCCGGCCGGGCTGCGGCGGAGCGACGGGGGCCAGCTCTGCAGAAGGCGGCGGCTGGCTCGCCGGGACGGTCACATCTGCTGCAGGGGCCGGCGGAGGCAGCCGCACCGCCTCCCGCCCCGGGGACCCAGGCCAGCCTCCGGGCCGCGCCGGCACCGCCCCCTGCTCTCGGACAGACTGCGCGGCCGGTCGGAGCTCGGGGGGCTTCGCAGCCCCGCGGCCCGCGCCCGCTACGCCTCCGCCCTCTGCCCGCAGCTCGGTCCAGCGCCGCCCGCCTCGCCGGGCCCGCGCCGGGATGGGGTAGGGACAGCGCCACGGAGTCGGGCGATGGGCCGCCCTCTGGGCACCGAGCAGCCCCCCGAGGCCTGAGCGACCGCGAGGACCGGCGGAGGTGGGTGTGGGCAGAGCAGAGCCGCGCACCAGGGGCGCCGGGATGTGGCGGGGGCCAGGAAGGCATGGGGAAAAGGGGGCCTCTGGGGCTGCTGTGGGCCGTGGGGAGACCGGGAGAGCTGCTGCCCACCCGCTCGTTCTGGCAAGTCCTTGACCCTCCCACAACTCCTGCCACCTCCAGGACCCCCGCCTGGATGTCAAACGGATGCCCCAGTGCCTCCCAGAGGACTCGGTGGGGACCATGGCTTCGCTAATGCCCCTCTCTCCATATCTAAGCCCCACTGTCCTCCTGCTGGTCAGTTGTGACCTGGGCTTTGTACGAGCAGGTGCGTAAAGGGGGAGAGGGTGGGAGGTAACCAGAGTTAGTCTGTGGGTGGAACCTGTTAACCGGTTAACGCACTGGCACCCGCAGACCGGCCTCCCTCTCCTGTGAATGTGACAGTCACTCACCTCAGAGCCAACTCGGCCACTGTGTCTTGGGACGTCCCAGAAGGCAACATCGTCATTGGCTACTCCATTTCCCAGCAAGTATGAATCACCCTTCTGCTACCCCAACCCATGTCCTTGGATCTCTGAACATTCCTTCTGTCACCTCCCTCCCCACCCCAGCTCCCCTCCCAGCTGTGGGAGAATCTGGGAGCTGGGATTCCCTGGCTCACGCTGCCCTTTTCACCCTTACTCCCTTGGAGTGCTTGGATGTTCAGGAGGTGGCCTGGGACCAGGGTGAGGCTGTCCTCCTCTCTCATCAACTCCCTGCAGCGACAGAATGGACCGGGGCAACGTGTGATCCGGGAGGTGAACACCACCACTCGGGCCTGTGCCCTCTGGGGCCTGGCTGAAGACAGTGACTACACAGTGCAGGTCAGGAGCATCGGCCTTCGGGGAGAAAGCCCCCCAGGGCCGCGGGTGCACTTCCGAACTCTCAAGGGTTCTGACCGGCTACCCTCAAACAGCTCGAGCCCAGGTGAGGGTCTCAGGTATTCCTCGCTCCCTAAAGCTTTGATTCTCTGGCTCTTTACCTGGCCTTTGGTCTCCTGTTTACTTCCCCAAAGCAAGCAGCCGTCTAGCTTAGATGAATAGAAGGATGATTTAATTCATTGTACTGCCAGAAAAGGAAGGAAAGCAGGTTGGCAGGGGACCGGGTATAGACAGGCTGGTAATGAATTCCTTGGGGGAAGGGCTTTTAAGCTTCCTTTTACCCAGCCTCAGTTCACAGCAGCTGCAGCCTGCATGAGTGAGTATCTGACCTGCAGCCCTCCGGCTTTTTGGTCTCTAACCACCTGTCCACCAACAGCTTCCCAGAGAGGGGCTACCAGTGACAACGCTGTGATGGGTCTTCCTTGGCTTTAATCCCCAGCATCTCCAACCTTAACTGTCTGCACAGACATAGCTCTCTAGCTGCTCCCTGTAACCTGGGGTCCGTCTCCTTCCTTCTCAGGTGACATCACAGTGGAGGGTCTGGATGGAGAGCGACCTCTGCAGACGGGGGAAGTGGTCATCATTGTGGTGGTGTTGCTCATGTGGGCTGGTGAGTAAGCAGCTGGACAGGGGACCATGGATTGAGTGGGGCTCAGTGAAGGTGGGAGTTGGTGAAGGTTGTTGGGAGAAAGGGGGTGAGAGCAGTGGCGTGGGGAGATGTTTAGTTGAGAGGGATGGGCAGGAAAAGTTTGAAGAGAGGGAGAGGAGGCTTTGGCGAGCCCAGAGAGGATGATGAAGAAGGTGGTGCCTGTGCATGGGGACCAGGAATTCAAAGATTTTCTTCTCGGATTTTCTAGAAACTGTGGGTATCTCACTGCCTTTCGAGGCTGTGAGTGGGGAGGTCAAGATCAAGGTTCAGATTGTATTGTTGTGTTTCAGCTGTAATTGGGCTATTCTGCCGTCAGTATGACATCATCAAGGACAATGACTCCAACAATAACCCCAAGGAGAAGGGGAAGGGACCGGAACAGAGTCCTCAGGGAAGGCCAGTGGGGGCGAGACAGGTGATGTGTGGCCAGAGAGGGAGGGAAGGGTGATTTTGCCTCTAGAAGCAGTAAGGGAAAGGGAGAAGGGCCACAGAGGGGCAAGAGAAGAGGGAGAATGGAAATTTGGGATGGAGGAGGCTATCGCCTTCCTGAAATGAGACTCAAGCCATCTTCTTTCACAGAAGAACTCACCCTCCATCAACACCATTGACGTATGAGTGAAGAAACAGAACCAGAAGACAGATGCACTAACATCTTGGGGATGGGGATGGGGTCAGGGAGAGCCCAAGATGGTGATTTGCCCAAGACTGAAGGATCCCACAGTCTCCCAGAGGGTAATGACACTCCCACAATCTCAGGCCTGGCATCCATTCTCTTTCCACTGTGAGCAGGGCCAGAAGGTAGGTCTGTTAGGGTCTGAGCCCCTGGACCTGGGGAGTGGATATCAGATGGGATATGTCCTTCCATCCCCCAGGTCCAGGAGAGAGTCACTTGTTCAACCCTATCCCATTAGGTCCCAAATGGGGCCCCCATTTCACCTGCATCAGAATCCTTGGCATCCCCAGCTGCCCCCACATCTTGCCTCTGGGTCTCAGAGAGGAGTGTTTCTGTGGGTACGCCACCTCCCCCAGCAAATAAAAGGAATTGTCTGGGCCTGGAGACAGATGCTGCACTGCACTACTCCAATGTCTTCCATGGAGCCTCAGGTGCGCCCCCTCTCACCTGGCAGCCCCTTCAGCTGCTGGTGATCTCACTCCTTGGACATTTTTCCAATAAAGTTTCTTGGACAAACTGGAGCTGACTGTATGGGATACTGTCTAATATGCTGAAAACATTTCTCCACTGTCTCTCCCCTGACTACAAGGGCCCTTCACACCACCACCAACTTGACAGGAGCAGACTCTTATTTGAAGGTGTTTGCTTTGATTCTCCAGCCTGGAATTGGGTGGAGCAGAGCCAGAAAGAGGCATAGAAAACCAAGGCCCTAGATCCTTTTCCTTTTTTGGGTGAGAAGGGGGAGCAGGAAAAAAAGAGGATATAAATTCTTCATGTACTAATGGAAACTAAGGTTATGGCACATGAGAGGGCCAGTAGCCTTTTTTTTTTTTTTTTTTTTTTTTTTTTTGGCCAGTAGCCTTTTTATCTTCACTGCCCACATCGGCAGCCCAGCTCCTCACCATTTATTCCTCTGATTTCATCAACCCTGAGCTAATTTTCAGAAAAGGATTGAACAGGGTCTTGGGACAAATGAAAGAACAGCTACACTAATGGATCCCTGGGTGCCAGGTGTTCCTCTCCCGTGCATTTCTGTGCCTATTCTTCCCTGCCCTTGCTTTCCCTTTTGTCTGTATGTCTCTCTGTTCATTCGGTCAAAGTCAGTAATAATTGTGAAGAATAAATGAGTTTATATTCACTCTCGGCCATTATATCCAGAGGAGGATTCTGGAAATAAAACTGGGGTTGGAACTCTCTTGTCAAAATAATTATAATTTGGGGGACTTCCCTGGTGGCGCAGTGGTTAAGAATCCACCTGCCAATGCAGGGGACACGGGTTCGAGCCCTGGTCCGGGAAGATCCCACATGCCATAGAGCAACTAAGCTCGTGCGCCACAACTACTGAAGCTCGCGTGCCTAGAGCCCATGTTCTGCAACAAGAGAAGCCACCACAGTGAGAAACCCGTGCACGAAAAGGAAGAGTAGCCCCCGCTGGCCGCAACTAGAGAAAGCCTGCGCACAGAAACAAAGACCCAAAACGCAGCCAAAAATAAATAAAATTTTTAAAAAACATTACTATTAACAAAAAAAAAGAATTATAATTTGGGCTCTGGGGCCTACTTGTTTCCTGTGAAAATAGGGACTGTCCTCTACTTTTTCCTAAGTTCCACGGGGAGGTTGGTGCCAGTGAAAGAAACACCTGTTGACATTTGCAAGCACTCTGTGGGAAAGACTTCAGAACTGAGAATCTGTCTGGACAGCATATGCTACACTGTCTGGAAGGTAACAGTTTTCTCCACGTATGATCCTCCGGGAGGTGGCTTATGAATAACTGTCCTTTTTTGCATCTTGATCTCTCTGGTATGTTACAAGAAATTAGACCAATAATTCTGAAAGGGACCCCAATCGAAACAAAGATCAAGAAGTCAGTCAGTATCTTTTAAACCTAACCAAGCTCCACCCCCGGGTTTCACAAGACTACACCTGTCAGGTGAGCCAAGCTCTTGTCTGCCCTCTGCCCTAAACCATAAAGCATCCTGATCTAAGCAGCAGTCTTAAACTCACCATTTTCCATTTCAAAAGTAGGGTGTTTTACCTCTCTCTGACCACTGCTTCCGAAGCACTGCTTCCGAAGACTCTGGATACATCATCATTTCTGGGGATAGGAGTGTCACAGGGTATGTAGTAGCATGGGATGGAGATAGGGAGCTAGAAGTTAAGAAGGAATACAAAGGGTGTTTAAATGCACCATCTCTGAGTCGAATCCCAGTTCCGTCCTTAACGCACTATGTTAGCTAAGGCAAGTGACCCCTCTAGTCCTGAGTCTCATGTTATGTAAAATGGGACTAATAATGCTATCCCCTTCAAAAGGTGGCTTTGAGATTAAAGGAGACAATGCATGTGCAACACTTTGCACGGTACCTGGCAGACACATACTGAGTATTCCCTGTTACCCATCGTTATCAGCCTTGTGATCCTGTGCAAGTTACATAACCTATTTAGGATCAATTCCGTCAACTGTAAAAGGCCTATAATAGCAACTACCCTGCTTTCCTCCAGGGTTGTGTAGATTAAAAGAAGGCACTCTGGGCTTCCCTGGTGGCGCAGTGGGTGAGTGTCCGCCTGCCGATTCAGGGGACACGGGTTCGTGCCCCGGTCCGGGAAGATCCCACATGCCGCGGAGCGGCTGGGCCCGTGAGCCATGGCCGCTGAGCCTGCGCGTCCGGAGCCTGTGCTCCGCAACGGGAGAGGCCACAACAGTGAGAAGCCCGCGTACCGCAAAAATAAAAAAAAATAAAAAAAGAAGGCACTCAGCCACGCTTACGTACATCGAACAGCTAGAGAGACTACGATTACGTAGGACCCCGGAGATTGCGGAAGGCTTGTGGGCGTGGCTGGAGTTTGGGTTTGCATGCCACGATGGGATTGGTCGAGGAGAGAATTCATCAAGCCCTCTGCGCGCGTGGGGTCCCGCCCTAGACCTCACTGCGGCTGCGCGGGTTCTGTTTTGCTTCGCTGCGAACCTACGCGGTGACCTTGCGACGCGTGTCGCGCTCAGGTCGCTTCTGCGTCAGCGGCTGCCGCTGCGGCTGCGTGGCGGGTTGTCCAGGTAACCACGGGAGTTGTCCGCTGTCTGTTGGCATCTGAGAGACAGGTGTTCGTCATGCAGTTGAAGCACCTGAGGACCCTGCTGAGCCCTCAGGTGAGGAATCGCGTGCTTCTTCCCTCCCTCGCCCGCCTTAATGTTGCAAGAAAAGTGGGGGACTGAAGTTTAAAAACGTTGAGCGCCTACTGTGTGCAGAAGACCGAAGGCTATAGTTGTGATTCGGACTCTCCTACGTCCATAGAGTGTTGAGTAGGTGAGATGGAGTGCTGAGCACCGTAGCTTTCACTTCGTTCCATTAACGAATCGGTTGTGTACCAGGTCCCATGGTGGGGCTCCAGGGGGATCCAGAACTTGCTCAGCTGTTGCCCCTGCCTTCAAGAGGCTCGTACTAGAGGCAGAGGCGCACGTGTAAACAACGAACATTAATCTACACCTCTCAAATGAGCGCTTTAGGTGTAAGCCCCACCTAAAGGAGTGCACACGACCACACCGTTCGTTCTGATGGTGCAGATCTCAGATTCAGAAGAGGCTGGACACTGAGGGAGGAGCCCTAGAACATGGTGAAGAAAGGCTGGGTTTCGGAGTCAGGAGGCCAGAATTCAAGTCCTAGCGCCCCACTACTTTAAATAAATGATGTGATGCCCCTGACTTTAGCCTTTATCACACAGGCTCTCTGGGCACTCACCCAAACTTCTACATTTGGAAAACGGGAGTAATAATAATCGCAGCCTTAGGAGGTTAGGGGGAAGAATTAAAGAAAGTAGTATACACAAGAGAACGTTGTAAACTGAAAAGCAGCGTGAAAACTGATAGACGAGAGAAGGACATTCAAAATGCAAAGGACAAAATAATAGAAAGCTAATAAGAATATCTGTCATAACTGAATGTTTAAGGTGTACCAGGGCAGCATAAGTAAAGAAGCTAGTGTTGTGGATTATGGAGTCAGACACACATGGATTTAAATCTTGGTTCTGCCACTTAAACTGTGTTTGTAAACTTGAGCAAATTACTTAACCTTTCTGTGCCTCAGTTTCCCCATCTGTAAAAGATGCATAATAATAGCTTCTACCTCAGTTATGAGATTAAATGAGATAATGCGTATCAAGCGCTTAGCAAAGTGCCTAGTCCATGCTTGTTAAAGGTTAGCTATTATTCTGTTCTCTACCTCATGTAATCCTCGCTACAGTCCTGTGAGGTACATATTGTAGAGAAAGGAGAATTAATTGATTATGAGAATCAGGAAGGCTTCACAGAGAATGTGGCTTTAAGAGAATAGAAGGAAATTAGAACAAAAGAGAGGTGTGCTCATTGCTCAGTAAACTGTTCTCTGAATCTGTATTTCTAAAATTCCTTTACCCTAATGGAATAATTGGAAATGAAATCTTCCTTCAATCTTTCAAAATAAGATGATGTCATGATGCAGGTAAGGGCTGAATGCCCAGGATTGGGCAAAATGATTAAGGAAGATGATTGGCAATAATTGATAAGCCCTCTACCCTCCTAACCTAATTTAGTCAAGAGTTGGAGGGGGCTAAAGGTGGTGGTGTGGCTATTTTCTGACTCCGGTTTGAGGACTTTGATGAAAAATGCCTTTTTTACTTCTGACTTTGGAAGTGGGTAGTTTAGGAGTAAAAATTAACAATGTTTTAAGCCAGGGCTGTAGAGCCCAAGTAGTTAAACAATTGGAGCAGAAATTAAATTTTTTATTTCAAGGAGGGAAATCCTTAGTGCAGAACCACAGACCACCAGGGCTGGTGGTGGAAGGGACAGACATGGCAAGAATAATTCACTGGGAGTTGATCGCTTCTAACTTGGGCTTCTGTGAAGTGGATTGTTAAGGAAAAAAAAAGACAAAAACCAAAGTGGCATTGTTTATCCTAAGTCACAACTCTGATTATTTTAATTCCCATTCCAGAACTTTCACTGTCTCTCCCTTTCCTACCAAATAAGCCCAAACTAAGCCTAGCTTCAAAGACCCTTGTTGAACTGGCCTCTTGTCTGTTTTTCCTGACTTACCTCCTCTATTCTGCTATTTACAATATAGTTTCAGCTAAATTAAATTACTATTTATTGACCAGAACTTGCCATTGCTCATGCCATTCCTTCTACCTCAGGTAATTTCCCTACCTAACTGTATCCATTCTTCAAAGCTTAATGTTGATCATTTAAGTGGAAAATTATCTCAAACTTTTCCAAACTATTACAGTGCTTTATATGTGCCTCTCTTATGGGGCTTTTCCCATTTTTTGTACCATCTTATTAGATCCTTGGGCAGGGACCATGTTTTGCTCTTTGTCTCTCTCTTAGCCCTTGGCCAAGTGCCTTTTTTATTAAGGTACTCAAAAAACATTAATTGAATGAATGGCTAAAGACCAAAACTTTGCATTTATTTCAGTAGCAGACCTGGGGAATGAGGGAATAAGGAGGCCACTGCAGGGACACATTGGTACAGTTGATTTTCCATGTCACCTCTTAGTGCATTTGCATTATGGGTTTCTAGAAGCACTTTGTTCTCACCATCCGGGGCTCTATGGCCTTGGAGACCTGGACGGATTATGGGGATCTCTTTGTTTTAAGGACTGTGCTAGAAGGAAAATTGACCAGAGTCACACTAGAAGTAATGGAACTAGAAATGCTTTTGGCATTCTAGACCAGCACCTGGGTTTACTTTTGCCCCTTTGCTTCTGCAGGATGGAGCTGCAAAGGTCACCTGCATGGCATGGTCCCAGAACAATGCCAAATTTGCTGTCTGCGCAGTGGACCGAGTGGTGTTGCTGTATGATGAACATGGGGAGCGAAGAGATAAATTCTCCACCAAACCAGCCGACATGAAGGTGAAGGGAACGTTCATGTGTACCTTAACCTGTTGATGGGACCCTATAAATCTAGAAAACTTCCTATCCTGCTTCCTAGCCACAGGCATAGGAAATGGCCCGCCCTTCCTTTTCTCAGTATAAAGCCCTCAAGCCCACTACAGTCACACAGGCACCTTTTCTTTGTTTTTTTTCTTTTTGTAGATTAGAGCACAGTATTCTTTTTTTATATATAAAAATTTATTTATTTATTATTTATTTATTTGTGGCTGCGTTGGGTCTTCGTTGTTCCGTGAGGGCTTTCTCTAGTTGTGGCGAGCAGGGGATACTCTTCGTTGCAGTGTGTGGGCTTCTCATTGTGGTGGCTTCTCTTGTTGTGGCTCACGGGCTCTAGGCGCACAGGCTTCAGTAGTTGTGGCTCGCGGGCTTAGTTTCTCTGCGGCATGTGGGATCTTCCCGGACCAGGGCTCAAGCCCATGTCCCCTGCATTGGCAGGCAAATTCTTAACCACTGTGCCACCAGGGAAGTCCACCTTTTCTTCCCTTTTAAGGATACTCATTACTTCTTTTTCTTTCCTTTTTTCTTTTTGACTCTTAGTATGGCAGGAAGAGCTATATGGTGAAGGGCATGGCTTTTTCTCCTGATTCCACCAAGATTGCCATAGGACAGACTGACAACATCATCTACGTCTACAAGATTGGAGAAGATTGGTGAGGATAGAGATTGGGAGATGGGGTGTCCCAGAGAAGAAGGGAAAGGCAGGAAGAAATGCCTCACTGGGAAGGGGGGAATAGAGAGGTTGAGGAGCCAGCTGGGGTTTGGAAGGCAGAGGCCCTCTGGAGTCCGTTGTTGTAGCTTCCCTACCTTTGCGTGCACCACGTGTTCTATGATCCCATCCCTGGAAGAGTCAGTCTTAGATCAACAAGGAGGCCCTGTGAGATCCTGGGGAGCCTGGAGTGATGTTTTGTCTTTGTTATTCTTCCAAAGCTACTCAGGCTCCTTTGAGGGCTTCTATGGAGTGGTAGGAAACACTAGCGGGCCAGGGAAGGTATCTACAATTCCTCCCCTCCCCCAGCATCATTTGTGCCCGTTTATTCGTGGAAGTGGTTTGTAATATGCTTCCCTCCTTTTATTTGACAGGGGTGACAAGAAAGTCATCTGTAACAAGTTCATCCAGACGGTAAAGTTCAAACCAGTCCCTGGGAGATTAGGATGAACAAGCATGTATCAGTATATCCGCTTATAAATACAACGAGAAGTTGCCTTTGTTAACATCTGGCTCTGACTTTTCCTACTGCCTGGCTGCTCATCCCCCTGTGCTTTCCTCCTTAGAGCCCAGTTGTGTCCCCTCCTCTCCTTCCCTACAGGTGGTTGGAGTGGTGGCATGTGGTGGGATGTTCAGGCTCAGGTTGTTATCAAAGTGCTAACATACATAGACAGGTTTATCCTTTTCATTCTTTCTTTCTTACAGAGTGCTGTTACTTGTCTGCAGTGGCCAGCAGAATACATCATTGTCTTTGGACTGGCTGAAGGGAAGGTAAAGGAGGGAAGAGAAATACAGGAGATATTGTGCATGGGGATAATGGTTCTGGAAAGAGGTATATGGTTAATCTTCTCCCTTAGGGTCAAGTTGTGTACTGGGGTGACTACCCAGGGAACAGTTTTTGTTTTTTTCTTTTTCTTTCCTTAGGACCTGGGTGAAATTGAAAGTAGCCTAACCAGACTTTTGTCCATTCTCCCATTTTCAGGTTCGTTTGGCAAACACCAAAACTAATAAATCATCTACCATCTATGGGACAGATTCTTACGTGGTGTCCCTGACAACGAAGTGAGTAAGGAAGAGCAGTATCCCAAAAGCTTGGAAATGGTAGGAAAAGCTATAGGGGACTCTGGACTGGGGGACCATAGTATGAAAGATGGAGAGGGCTGGTAGCAGGAACCGCAGGTAGGGTAGTGTTTGACAGACAAAGGGGACTTTCTTGTTGAGACAGGATGCTCTAATGTCTTCCTGTATTTCTCTCCTTTCCTCCTTTTCCCCTTTTTTAGTTGCTCTGGGAAAGGAATTCTCTCTGGTCATGCAGATGGCACCATTGTTAGGTACTTCTTTGATGATGAAGGCTCTGGAGAGTCACAGGTATGAATAAAGGATGCTCTGGAATGGGGGAGGAGGAAATCCCAAGAACTCTCCGAGAGGAGGTTGGACATCTAAGGAATTTAGATCATGGTGCTGGGAGAGGAGGCTAGAGGAATGAGACCTCAGGCAGAGAGACACCTGGATGAGGCCACAGAGAGGATTTGTTTTTCGGAGGCCAGAGCTTAATATTTATGGGAAAGGATGAATCAGGTGGAAGGGACCTTGAGGCAAAGACAAATAAAGACTCCGAGGGTAATGAAAAGTGAAAATTATTCTCATTTATGTAAAATATATATTTATGTATATAAATTCATAGAAAAAAAGGGTTGTTTACTCTTGAGAGGGAAAATATGGGGGATTAAAGGAAGGTTCATGTTTTAATCTATATAATTCTCTATTGCTTGAATCATTTATGTTAAGAATTACTTGTGTAATCATTAAATGTATCCCTCCTGAAATAAAGGGGCCATATGCTCCCTGTGGGCCTATATGGTATTGGTTAATGTGTAGGACAGATTCCTTTGGGGGGCCTTATTAGGTGAATATTAAAGATCTGCAGACACACGTATTTTGAGGTTCCCTCTTGAACACAAGATCAGTAAGTGTGTACATATGTCATAAAAGATGTGTGCGTGAGTGTAAGACAGAAAGATAATTTGTGACGTCTTCGGGTTAAGATGTGTTAGGGTGGGAAAGTTTTGGGAGAAAGATTCCTGCAGAGCAGGGTTGTCAGAGTGAGTGTGTCAGATGCTAGGAATGAGAAGTTTCTGAGGTGGAGTCCTCAGAGTCAGAGTGATTGAAACCCTCTACTTCTGTCTTAGGGGAAGTTGGTGAACCACCCATGCCCACCCTATGCCTTGGCTTGGGCAACCAACAGCATTGTGGCTGCAGGCTGTGATCGGAGGATTGTGGCCTATGGAAAGGAAGGCCACGTGCTACAAACTTTTGACTATAGCCGTGACCCTCAGGAACGGGAGTTCACCACAGCTGCAGCAAGTCCTGGGGGCCAGTCTGTTGTGCTGGGAAGTTATGACAGGTGGGTCTCTTTTCCAGTTGCAGCTTCTGCCTGCTTTCCCTGTGTACACTCTTCTTTAGTCCAGTTTTGCTTCTCAGCCAGAGTGGGAGACTGGATCAGAATCAAGTGATTCTTAGGTTTTAATTCGTGCACTTTCCTCTTCCTGTTCCCACCGTCCATTGGCGTGTCGGCAGTTCCAAGGTGCACCATGCTCTTGTTGTGTCTCTGCCTCTCCCCGGGCTTCCACAGCAGAATTCATCTCCACTTTCTTTGTGCTCCCTTTGCCCCTTTTCAGACCACTGGCTTAGTGTTTATCACATTATATTATAGTTTGGTGTTTGTATCTAACTGGTTAAATTGAAGAGCCCTTGAGAAGAGGGCCTATTATTCTCTTTTTTTTTAAGTCTCCAGGGCCTAGATTAGCATCTAGTATATAATACGTGCTCAAATGTTTGGTGAATGAATGAATGAATGAATGATGGAACGGTGAATAAATAGCTAGAGTCTGGGTTCCATCTCTTCCTTGGAGCGCTTTTAACCCCAGCTTTGTCAGTCCTGTCTTTCTGTCCCCTTCAGTCTCATGTGTGTCTGTCTCTTCCTTTCTTTCTTCTCTGACTCCTACCATTTCTCTTTTCTTTTTCCATATTTCTCTATCGCTAACAGCTCATTTTTCTCACCAGCCACAATCTCTTTTTATTTTCTCCACTCCTATCTCTCTTACCCCATTTTACTTTTGACTTGATTTTCCCAATTTACTTCCTTTGAACACTTTTGTCCTCTCCTACTACACCTCCCAACTTGTCTGTTCTCTTTTATTTCCTCTGTTCTCTGATGTAGCAAGACTAATTTCCTTCCGTTACAGGCCCATTTTCAGTTTTTCTCAGCCTCCAACTCTTCTAAAAGCCACATACTTAATTTCAGACTTCGGGTACTCAACTGGAGCCCTCGAAGAAGCATCTGGGAAGAGGCAAAGCCCAAGGAGATTGCCAACTTATACACCATCACTGCCTTGGCCTGGAAGCGGGATGGCTCACGACTCTGTGCGGTGTGTGACTAGTAACCCCTTTCTGCTTTGGTGGCTTTTTTCAAATTAAGAAAAATCCCACCTATCCTAAAGCACCCTCTCGTGACACTAGAGAATGTCCTCTTCCCTTTTGACCACAACCTAAAGCTCTGACGTTACAGGGGAAAGAGAAATGCATACCTTATTGGAGGCCACATGGGACAAGAGTTTTATAGGCAGGGATGATTTCTCCCTTATATCCCATCACTATGTGATGCTCTTGAGTCCTGCAGTTGCCACCTCTTTCCTGCTGGTACTTCCAAAAACTACCAGCCCTTTTACTGCCAACTCTTCTGTAGATTCTAGAACCTAGGATTTGAGAGTATCTCTAAATACCCTCTACATGCCTACGTATTGTGTGTGTTACCCTTTATGCTGTCACTTTCCCTCCAGGGCACACTCTGTGGTGGAGTGGAACAGTTTGACTGCTGCCTCCGAAGGAGCATTTACAAGAATAAGTTTGAGCTGACGTATGTGGGACCTAGCCAGGTGAGCGGCTGACAGCCTGCCACACTGAGATTTTGCCATGGCTCACTCATCCTTGTAGTACTTCCCTGCGGTCTGGCCTCAGCACAGAGTCAAATCAACCTCTGGCAGAGCTGTTCTGAGGAATAGAATGTGTCAGGGCAACTCTCTGGCAACTTTCCTGCTATAGTTCTTACAGCTTATTGTAAGAAAAGGATTAACCACCAGGTTTAAGGGGTACAGAGATTGCCATTTACACCTTCCTGGTTTAAAACTTCACTGCCTATAGGATGGCAACTGGGGAAGTTGATAAATAGGATTATAATTCTGAATTCTTTTGTTCTAAGGCCTCTGAACTCACTGTGTATGATGTTGCAAGCTCATTTCTTAGTTTCTGAGCCCACTTTTCTCTTTTCTCTACCTCCACCCTCCTTTCCTTCATTTATTATTCATTGATTCCTTTAGTCTTCCATTTTCTCCAGAAATATTTATCCATTCTTTATGTGTCAGCACGGTTAAGCATTGAGAATTCAAAGATAGTTATCTGTAATACATTGTCCCTTATTTGAGAAGATCGTTTTAGCAAAGGAGACAGACATATCAGAAAATAATACAGCACACTGTGGTAAAGTTATCATAAAAGTTTGTACAAAGAGCTACAGGAACATAGGGAGAGTGATTGGTTTAACCCAGTGGAACTTTCAGAATCGTATGTATTATAAACATCAAAAGAGATAATATATTAAAGTATTTCATAAATAGTAAAGCATTATGTAAATGTGAGGTGTCCCTTTTACCAAGGATATCCTAGGCCAGGCAAGGAAAAAAGATGATACTTTGTTTAGTTAGCGCTGTGAAGGTGGGCGAAGGGCACAGCATGTTCACCCCTCTTTCGGATTGGGGGAAGCCTGGGGAGCTCAGACTCGTCTCCTGCCAAGGTGATTGTGAAGAACCTCTCATCGGGGACCCGAGTGGTACTCAAGTCACACTATGGCTATGAGGTGGAAGAGGTGAAAATCCTGGGAAAAGAACGCTACCTGGTGGCCCACACGTCAGACACACTGTTGCTGGGGGACCTGAACACTAATCGCCTTAGTGAGGTAGGAACCAAAAATGGAGAGGTGGGGATGGGGCGTCCTGAGGTGCTACTCAGGCAAGCCAGAGTCCCTGGGGGAAGATCTCCATGGGAAGCTCTAACATTCTGGTGTTGGGGACCTGGCTTCAGGGGATGAGACCCGGGAGGCTTATAATCCTGGAATATGAATCACCGTTGTTGGACTGTTTGTACACCATCTCCCAGAAGCATAGGGACTAGGGCAAAATCTGACATAGCATCTCTTTTGTGCAATGTCAAAGCCTCCCCCAACTCCATCTCTCTGCATCCCACCCTGTTCTTTCAGCATCGTCTTGGATAGTTATCCACATTGTCCCTTATGTCTTTTCCCCCCTTAACAGGTAGCTTGGCAGGGATCTGGTGGCAATGAGAAGTATTTCTTTGAAAATGAAAATGTGAGTAGAGCTTGATTCACCATCACTGTCCTGATAAGCCTCCTTCTAGCTTCTGTGTAGCAGGATGGCAAGTGGCAAGGGGTTGAGAAAACAGCAGATAAAGTGGGAGGGTGAAATAGGCAGAGGAATAGAATAAACAGAAAGGTGGGTGTCACTTTGAACTCATGGTACACCTCCCTCGACTGTTTTTCTCTTTCTTCATGTAATCTTTCCACTGTATAACAATTCCGTTCACCCCCAGGTATGCATGATCTTCAATGCTGGAGAGCTAACCCTGGTGGAATATGGGAGTAATGATACCCTGGGTTCTGTACGTACTGAATTCATGAACCCCCATCTCATCAGGTAACCCCACAAGGTTCTCTAAATTTTTGAAACCCCAAAGAATTCCTTTTGACTTCTATCTCCTATATCCTCAGGTTAATCTAAAATCTTCATCCGTATGGTATTTCAGAGCTCCTATTAAACATCCCAGCTACCTAAGCCCATTTTGCCTCACCTGACCCTTCATGTTTCAGTGTCCGTATTAATGAGAGGCGCCAGCGAGGAACGGAGGATAATAAGAAATTGGCTTATCTTGTTGATATTAAGACTATTGCTATAGGTGAGTAAGACTCTCTCATAATTGTAATAACAAAATAGATGTTTATAAAGCACTTCCATGTCACAGGATTGTGTGCAGTGGAGAATCCAGGAATCTGAGAGGCATCGGGTAAATGTGTGACCTCATTCTTACAGGGGATATGTGAAATGTTTAAATCCATATGTCTACATCTAGAAGTCTAGATACAGATGCATTGGTATGTATAGGCCTGCCCATACAATTATTCACGTTCTCTAGGCATATATCTCAGGGCTGGAAAATTGTGAATTGTAGAAAAGAACCATTAGCAAATTTAAGAATTTTCCTGTTTAGACTTCATAGGATCACAGATTCTTAGAACTGGAAGGGGCCTTACTTTCTGTATAGTTTGTCATTAATAAGTAGTGATGACAAACTTTATGTGCATTTCACAAATGTTCACATTTATAAATTGTACTGTATATATTAATAGTTAATTTTTTATCATGGAATGTTTTAAGCACAGGAAAAAAGTATAAAGAATAGCATGGTATTCTCTAAAAAGTTTAGAGAATAACATATCCAGGTAGTGTAGGTATTAAGAGCAGGGCTCTGGAATCAAATCTCCCCACTTCTCTACTTACTACCTGTGTAATCTTAGGTAAATTACTTCACCTTTCTGTATGTCAATTTCATCTACAAAATGTACCTCATCTACAAAATGGGGATAAAAATAGGACCTACTTCATATGAAAAGCACTTAGACTAGTGCCTAGTATATAATAAGTGCTTAATAAATGTTAGCTGTTCATAATAATGATATTATTATTACTTGTGTACCCATACCCAGTTCTGTCAAATCCTCACATTTCATTATTTTTACCTTGGATCTTTTCTCTCTTCTCTCTTGATGGACATTTGTTAGTTTTTCACTGATACAGTATTTCAGTTCTCTAAGGTTTATACCCAGCATGGAATTGCTGAATCATGAAAGAGGTACATCTTCAATTTCACTAAAATATTTCCAGATTGCTCTCTGAAGAGGTTGTACCAATTTACATTCCCACCAGCAGTCACAGTTCCACTTCCTCTCCAGTGCTTGAAATTGCCTGACTTCATTATTTGGCTCAATCTGATGTATATGAAAATATATTTCATTGTTTTCATTTTTTTGTTCATTTGTTTATTGGCCATTTGGATTTCTTCTGTGAATTGCCAGTTCACATCCATTGCCTATTTTTAAAATTAGGTTGTCTTTTCTTTATTTACGTGAAGGAGTTCTGTGTGTGTGTGTGTATAGGCTTTGATGATTATTTGCATTGCAGCTATTGTCTCAGCCTGTGGCTTGTCTTTTCTCTCCTTTTCAACATTTCTTAGTATTTAGACATTTTTAAGTTTAAAGTAGTACATTTTATCACTTTTTTTTTTTTACTGAAGTATAGTTCAATTTACAGTGTTGTATATACCACTTTTTAATAAATAGTTTGTGGGTTTTGAGGTCTTATTTAAGAAATCCCTCCCTACTCCCTCCTGTATTTTGGCATTTAAAATTTTGCTTTTTACCTGGAATTTATTTTTGTGCATAATGTGGGTAGGAATCTAATTTTATTTTTTTTCCATATGTTTAACCATTGCTCGAAAGTCCATTCTTCGCTCACTAGTATGTAATGTCATCTCTCATAAATCAGGTTTCCATATACATATGGGTCTGTTCTTAAGATATTTTTACATTTCATGAACTTTCTATTTCACATGAAGTTGCTGAGCTCAGAAATGTAAGTATCTATAATAGAAATAATAATACAGTCCAGTGGCTTAAGTTCTAAGTTCCAGTGGCCTAAGTTCTCTCAGCAGTAATGAGCTGTGAGATTTTGGACAAGTCACCTCTCTCTGTAGGTCTTATCTTCAATGTACATTGACAGAGTTCTTCTCTTAACCATTTTGGGTCATCGACCCCTTTGAGTGTCTAATTAAAAGCATAGATCCTTTCCCAGAAAAATATCTACATGCATAATTTTGTGTGTAATTTCAGGGTGCTCACAGAAATAGGGTCCCCACAGCTCTAGCATTCTATGGTTGTACTTATAATCGGGGCATTAAAACATGGATTTATCATTTTGCTTTTTAATTAAAGGAAAATTCATTTTTAAGTTGGTCTTCCCAGTAGTGGACATCTGCTGGCATTTGGTCTTCAGCTTAAGCGTAGGTAACAAAAGCAGGCACATTGCTTGTTGATAATGTATATCAATAAGACCTGTGAATGGGCTTTGTTCAAGAGACTCCCTGAAAGCACCCTAGCCAACCTTGAGTGGTCTGTTCTAAGCATGACTGTTTCTTATATTGCCTATGAAATTCAGACCAAACTAATATTCATCGTCTGCACTGACCAGCCTAACTTTAGTTAGAGGTTCCTCCTATTTTGTCTGTGTGCCTTCACCACTCTTTGTCCCTAAGTGTTCTTATATCACTGCCAGTCAGATATGCAGGTAACTCCTTGGAGCACGTATGATCACCAGGGTCATTTCGTTCATCAGCTTTCTCTCACTGGTGTGTTTGCTCTAATTGTGGTTCATCATGAGAACAGAAGCCAGTTGCTCCATAGTTCTGACCTGCTCTGAGACAACTCCAAGAGTCCCAGAGAAGAATCACATTTCTTGATGAGTCTGGATCTTTTGAGTTAATAACTGCAGAGTTAAACAAAACCTCTATAATTTTAGAAGAAATACAGCATCTTAGCAAAGTTATGTTGTACTGCCCATTTACATTCCTGAGTGACATTCTCTAGACTAATGCAACATTCTTAAAGCTAGACTTTCACAGGCCACCTCATACCTTGTATGTGATTAACCCTGTTTCCTTTACTCTCTAGTGGACCTGATTGGTGGCTACAACATTGGCACCATCAGCCATGAGAGCCGTGTGGATTGGCTGGAACTTAACGAGACTGGGCACAAGCTTCTCTTCAGGGACCGGAAACTTCGTGTGAGGAGGGTTGCTAAGGCCTTAGCCATAGACTGGTCCATAAAGGATGTGGTACTAGCTGCCAGCAGGGACTGTGGGAGGCAGGATAGGACATAATTTCTTGGGGCTATGCCATTAGCATAGCAAAAGGCACAGAAGAATCAACATTCTTTGTATCTGCTATCACCACCCATCCCATTTTACTCTTCAGGAGGCTGTGTCATGACGGCACCGAAGTCAAGAGAGGAATTTGGGAGTTGATGTCTCTCTTAATATTCACAAATCATATTTGTGAAACATCCTCATGAAACATCCTTACGCCTGCATTCCTCTTCCTCACGCCTAGCTGACCTTAACCCACACCTACTGCTCCAGTGCTCTTCAGCTACACTTATCTGATGGCACTGAAGCTGGCTTGAGGACAGTCTCCCCCTAGCCCCTTATTGATTCTGATCTCAATATGGTACCACCAAAGAGTTCAACCTCAGGGGCAAAAGGGACTCTCTGGTGATTTTTTGTTTCATTTTCATTGTGATGCGAAAGCCATCACAAATTTCCAGACCATTTAATTTGACTGGTGCCCTTACTTGTGTAATCCAGGCTGGTAACTCTGGCCCAGAGTTATTCTAAGAATGAAAGTCTGGGACTTCCCTGGCGGTCCACTGGTTAAGACTCCACACTTCCACTGCAGGGGGTGCAGGTTCGATCCCTGGTCAGGAACTAAGATCCCACATGCCTTGCAGCGCAGCCAAAAAAAAGTCTGACCTTCACCTAACTTAAATTCCTAGGGTGTAGACCTTTGCTCTTTTGATCATCTCTTATTTGGCCAGAGTCAGAATATGTCAACTCAGCATAAACTTGAAGGGATTATGGTTGAAGATGAGTAAGCTTTGAAATTTAGCATGTACGTGACTGGTGGGTTAGCTCACCACATTTCACCATTAGGAAAATTGTCAAGATGAGAAGACACCCATATCTCCTTTTAATTGTGCTATCTACTTCTTCCTCCTTCAGTTGCACCTATATGATATTGAAAGCTGCTCTAAGACAATGATCCTTAACTTCTGCTCCTACGTGCAATGGGTCCCAGGAAGTGATGTGCTGGTAGCTCAGAACCGAAACAACCTGTGTGTGTGGTACAACATTGAGGCACCTGAGAGAGTCACCATGTCCTCTATCAGGGTATGTTGACATCAGGGCACCTCAGCCATAGTGTTGAGCTGATTAATTAGAACCTGAGTCGGCTCTGAAGTCTGCTTGGTTTCTCTGCCCACCACCCATAATCTCTTTAATGGAGTTGGCAGGTGACGCTTAGACTCCTTCCCACAGTGGACCAGGCCCCAGAGCCATCCTTGTTCAGATTCCTGACATTATATTAGACCCTTGGAGTATGGGTCTCTATTATAGTGGGAATTCACCAAGTCATAACATGAAGTTCCCTTAGGCTGGAAGATCCCCAACAGGAGGAGTAGTTCCATATCACCTCCTTGTGTGCTGATTCTCTGGTACAAAAGCCATTCATAGTTCCATTTTTTTAAGACTGCTGATCAGACCCTCTCTCCTATCCCATAACAACGTCACACACACAAGTAATATTCCAAAATCCGGGAGGAGCCTATGCAAACAGAGAAAAGAGGCCCCTATGGTAGGCTAGGATGACTGGTGTGGGTGTGGGTAGAGCACTTGATACTTCCTTTTTGTTCTTTCTATATCTCTTTTTTTCTCCTTTTTTGCCTCATTTTAGACTGATTAAGATTGAGTTTTTGTGGGGGGGTTGGGGGGTTGTCCTTTTCTAAATACTCTTCCGAGTATTTAAAGTACTCTTTAGATCAGAAGGTTATACATCCTATTTCTATAGCAGTTACCCTTAAAAGTTCACCATGTATTTAAATTAACAAAGTCTAAAGTTAATCAGCATCTAACCGCCCCCCCCCGCACTGCAAACAATACAAGGACCCTAAAAGATTAAATGGGATTACCTCCCCTTTGCCACTGTTGTCTAGTATTTTGGTTCCCTTCTGTTATCCCCAAAGTTAGACATTATTATTTTATACACACAAAATTTGTATAGATTTACCGTCATAGTGCCAGTTTCTCTGTTCAACTTTTCCTTTTTCATTGCTGATCTTCTCTCTGGAGTTACTTTTCTTCCTCTTCTTGAAGAATATCATTTAGAAGTTTCTTTTTTTTTTCTTTTTGAATTTTATTTTATTTTTTATACAGCAGGTTCTTATTAGTCATCCATTTTATACATATTAGTGTATACATGTCAATCCCAATCTCGCAATTCATCACACACACACACACCCCACTTTTCCCCCTTGGTGTCCATACGTTTGTTCTCTACATCTGTGTCTCTATTTCTGCCCTGAAAACCGGTTCATCTGTGCCAATTTTCTAGGTTCCACATATATGCGTTAATATACAATATTTGTTTTTCTCTTTCTGGCTTACTTCACTCTATATGACAGTCTCTAGATCCATCCACGTCTCTACAAATGACCCAGTTTTGTTCCTTTTTATGGCTAATATTCCATTGTATATATATACCACATCTTCTTTAATCCATTCGTCTGTCGATGGGCGTTTAGGTTGTTTCCATGACCTGGCTATTGTAAATAGTGCTGCAATGAACACTGGGGTGCATGTGTCTTTTTCAGTTATGGTTTTCTCTGGGTATATGCCCAGTAGTGGGATTGCTGGATCATATGGTAATTCTGTTTTTAGTTTTCTAAGGAACCTCCATACTGTTCTCCATAGTGGCTGTATCAATTTACATTCCCACCAACAGTGCAAGAGGGTTCCCTTTTCTCCACACCCTCTCTAGCATTTGTTGTTTGTAGATTTTCTGATGATGCCCATTCTAACTGGTGTGAGGTAATACCTCGTTGTAGTTTTGATTTGCATTTCTCTAATAATTAGTGATGTTGAGCAGCTTTTCATGTGCTTTTTGGCCATCTGTATGTCTTCTTTGGAGAAATGTCTATTTAGGTCTCTGCCCATTTTTTGATTGCGTTGTTTGTTTTTTTTAATATTGAGCTGCATGAGCTGTTTATATATTTTGGAGATTAATCCTTTGTCCGTTAATTCGTTTGCAAATATTTTCTCCCATTCTGAGGGTTGTCTTTTCGTCTTGTTTATAGTTTCATTTGCTGTGCAAAAGCTTTTAAGTTTCATTAGGTCCCATTTGTTTATTTTTTATTTCCATTACTCTAGGAGATGTATCATAAAAGATCTTGCTGTGATTTATGTCAAAGAGTGTTCTTCCTATGTTTTCTTCTAAGAGTTTTATAGTGTCCAATCTTACATTTAGGTCTCTAATCCATTTTCAGTTTATTTATTTATTTTTTTTCAGTTTATTTTTGTGTATAGTGTTAGGGAGTGTTTTAATTTCATTCTTTTACATGTAGCTGTCCAGTTTTCCCAGCACCACTTATTGAAGAGACTGTCTTTTCTCCATTGAATATCCTTGCCTCCTTTGTCATAGATTAGTTGACCATAGGTGCATGGGTTCATCTCTGGGCTTTCTATCCTGTTCCATTGATCTATATTTCTATTTTTGTGCCAGTACCGTATTGTCTTGATTACTGTAGCTTTGTAGTATAGTCTGAAGTTAGGGAGTCTGATTACTCCAGCTCTGTTTTTTTCCCTCAAGACTGCTTTGGCTATTCGGGGTCTTCTGTGTCTCCATACAAATTTTAAGATTTTTTTGTTCTAGTTCTGTAAAAAATGCCACTGGTAATTTGATAGGGATTGCATTGAATCTGTAGATTGCTTTGGGTAGTATAGTCATTTTCACAATATTGATTCTTCCAATCAAAGGACATGATATATCTCTCCATCTGTTTGTGTCATCTTTGATTTCTTTCATCAGTGTCTTATAGTTTTCTGAGTACAGGTTTTTTACCTCCTTAGGTAGGTTTATTCCTAGGTATTTTATTCTTTTTGTTGCAGTGGTGAATGGGATTGTTTCCTTAATTTCTCTTTCTGATCTTTCATTGTTAGTGTACAGGAATGCGAGAAATTTATGTGCATTAATTTTGTATCCTGCAACTTTACCAAATTCATTGATTAGCTCTAGTAGTTTTCTGGTGGCATCTTTAGGATTCTCTATGTACTGTATCATATCATCTGCAAAGAGTGACAGTTTTACTTCTTTTCCAATTTGCATTCCTTTTATTTCTTTTTCTTTTCTGATTGCCGTGGCTAGGACTTCCAAAACTATGTTGAATAATAGTGGCGAGAGTGGACATCCTTGTCACGTTCCTGATCTTAGAGGAAATGCTTTCAGTTTTTCACCATTGAGAATGATGTTTGCTGTGGGTTTGTCATATATGGCCTTTATTATGTTGAGGTAGGTTCCCTCTATGCCCACTTTCTGGAGAGTTTTTATCATAAATGGGTGTTGAATTTTGTCAAAAGCTTTTTCTGAATCTACTGAGATGATCATATGGTTTTTATTCTTCAATTTGTTAATATGGTGTATCACATTGATTGATTTGCATATATTGAAGACTCCTTGCATTCCTGGGATAAATCCCACTTGATCATGGTGTATGATCCTTTTAATGTGTTGTTGAATTCTGTTTGCAAGTATTTTGTTGAGGATTTTTGCATCTATATTCATCAGTGATATTGGTCTGTAATTTTCTTTTTTTGTAGTATCTTTGTCTGGTTTTGGTATCAGGGTGATGGTGGCCTCATAGAATGAGTTTGGGAGTGTTCCTTCCTCTGCAATTTTTTGGGAGAGTTTGAGAAGGATGGGTGTTAGCTCTTCTCTAAATGTTTGATAGAATTCACCTGTGAAGACATCTGGTCCTGGACTTTTGTTTGTTGGAAGATTTTTAATCACAGTTTCAATTTCATTACTTGTGATTGGTCTGTTCAGATTTTCTATTTCTTCCTGGTTCAGTCTTGTAAGGTTATACCTTTCTAAGAATTTGTCCATTTCTTCCAGGTTGTCCATTTTATTGGCATAGAGTTGCTTGTAGTAGTCTCTTAAGATGCTTTGTATTTCTGCAGTGTCTGTTGTAACTTCTCCTTTTTCACTTCAATTTTATTGATTTGAGTCCTCTCCCTCTTTTTCTAGACGAGTCTGGCTAAAGGTTTATCAATTTTGTTTACCTTCTTAAAGAACCAGCTTTTAGTTTTATTGATCTTTGCTATTGTTTTCTTGGTTTCTATTTCATTTATTTCTGCTCTGATCTTTATGATTTCTTTCCTTCTACTAACTTTGGTTTTGTTTGTTCTTTCTCTAGTTCCTTTAGATGTAAGGTTAGATTGTTTATTTGAGATTTTTCTTGTTTCTTGAGGTAGGCTTGTATTGCTATAAACTTCTCCTCTTAGAACTCCTTTTGCTGCATCCCATAGGTTTTGGATCATCGTGTTTTCGTTGTAATTTGTGTCTAGGTATTTTTTTATTTCCTCTGATTTCTTCAGTGATCTCTTGGTTATTTAGTAATGTATTGATTAGCCTCCATGTGTTTGTGCTTTTTACTTCTTTTTCCTTGTAATTGATTTCTAATCTCATAGCGTTGTGGTCAGAAAAGATGCTTGATATGATTTCAGTTTTCTTAAATTTACTGAGGCTTGATTCGTGACCCAAGATGTGATCTATCCTGGAGAATGTTCCTTGTGCACTTGAGAAGAAAGTGTAATCTGCTGTTTTCGGATGGAATGTCCTATAAATGTCAATTAAATCTATCTGGTCTATTGTGTCATTTAAAGCTTCTGTTTCCTAATTAATTTTCTGTCTGGATGATCTGTCCATTGCTGTAAGTGAGCTGTTAAAGTCCCCCACTGTTACTGTGTTACTGTTGATTTCCTCTTTTACAGCTGTTAGTTGCCTTATGTATTGAGGTGCTCCTATGTTGGGTGCATATATATTTATAATTGTTATATCTTCTTCTTGGATTGATCCCTTGATCATTATGTAGTGTCCTTCCTTGTCTCTTGTAACATTCTTTATTTTAAAGTCTATTTTATCTGATATGAGTATTGCTACTCCAGCTTTCTTTTGATTTCCATTTGCATGGAATATCTTTTTCCATCCCCTCACTTTCAGTCTGTATGTGTCCCTAGGTCTGAAGTGTGGGTCTCTTGTAGACAGCTTATATATGGGTCTTGTTTTTGTATCCATTCAGCCAGTCTGTTTCTTTTGGTTGGAGCATTTAATCCATTCACATTTAAGGTAATATCAATATGTATGTTCCTATTACCATTTTCTGAATTCTTATGGGTTTGTTTTTGTAGGTCCTTTTCTTCTCTTGTGTTTCCCACTTAGAGAAGTTCCTTTAGCATTTGTTGTAGAGCTGGTTTGGTGGTGCTGAATTCTCTTAGCTTTTGCTTGTCTGTAAAGCTTTTGATTTCTCCATCGAATCTGAATGAGTTCCTTGCTGGGTAGAGTAACCTTGGATGTGGGTTCTTCCCTTTCATCACTTTAAATATATCGTGCCACTCCCTTCTGGCTTGTAGAGTTTCTGCTGAGAAATCAGCTGTTAACCTTATGGGAGTTGCCTTGTATGTTATTTGTCATTTTTCCCTTGTTGCTTTCAATAATTTTTGTCTTTAATTTTTGTCAATTTGATTACTATGTGTCTCGGCATGTTTCTCCTGGGGTTTAATCTGCCTGGGACTCTCTGCACTTCCTGGACTTGGGTGGCTATTTCCTTTCCCATGTTAGGGAAGTTTTCGACTATAATCTCTTCAAATATTTTCCTGGGTCCTTTCTCTCTCTCTTCTCCTTCTGGGCCCCCTATACTGCAAATGTTGTTGCATTTAATGTTATCCCAGAGGTCTCTTAGGCTGTCTTCATTTCTTTTCATTCTTTTTTTCTTTATTCTGTTCTGTGGCAGTGAATTCCACCATTCTGTCTTCCAGATCACTTATCCATTCTTCTGCCTCAGTTATTCTGCTACTGATTCCTTCTAGTGTATTTTTCATTTCAGTTATTGTATTCATCTCTGTTTGTTCTTTAATTCTTCTAGGTCTTTGTTAAACATTTCTTTCATCTTCTCGATCTTTGCCTCCATTCTTTTTCTGAGGTCCTGGATCATCTTCACTATCATTATTCTGAATTCTTTTTCTGGAAGGTTGCCTATCTCCACTTCATTTAGTTGTTTTTCTGGGGTTTTATCTTGTTCCTTCATCTGGTACAAAGTCCTCTGCCTTTTCATTCTGTCTATATTTCTGTGAATGTGGTTTTTAGTTTCCTGCGGAATTGTAGTTCTTCTTGCTTCTACTGTCTGCCCTCTGGTGGATGAGGCTATCCTACAAGTTTCTTTAGTGAAAGTCTTTTTTTTTTTTTTTTTGCGGTACGTGGGCCTCTCACTGTTGTGGCCTCTTCCGCTGCGGAGCACAGGCTCCAGACAGACACGCAGGCTCAGCGGCCATGGCTCATGGGCCCAGCCGCTCCGCGGCCTGTGGGATCTTCCCGGACGGGGGCATGAACCCGTGTCCCCTGCATCGGCAGGCGGACTCTCAACCACTGCGCCACCAGGAAAGCCCTAGTGAAAGTCTTTTGATGATAAACGTTCAGGTTTTGATTATCTGAAAATGTTTTTATTTAGAGCTTTGCTCTTGAAAGATACTTGGACTCAGTACTGAATTCTAGATTTTTATTTGACTGTGTTGGGTCTTCGTTGCTGCACATGGGCTTTCTCTAGTTGCAGCGAGTGGGAGCTACTCTTTGTTGCAGTGCACGGGCCTCTCATTGCAGTGGCTTCTCTTTGTTGCGGAGCATGGGCTCTAGGCGCGTGGGCTGCAGTAGTTGTGGTGCTTGGGCTTCAGTAGTTGTGGCACGTGGACTTCAGTAGTTGTGGCATACGGGCTCAGTAGCTGTGGCTCACGGGCTCTAGACCGCAGGCTCAGGAGTTGTGGCACGCAGGCTCAGTAGTTGTGGTGCACGGGCTTAGTTGCTCCGCGGCATGTGAAATCTTCCCAGACCAGGGCTTGAACCCGTGTCCCCTGCATTGGCAGGCAGATTCTTAACCCCTGCACCACCAGGAAGTCCCCCCTGTTCTAGATTGACAGTTATTTTTTCTTAGCCTTTTGCAAATATTGTCCCATTGATTGACTTCTTTTGTTCTGACAAGATTATTAATAGCCCTTTCTATATAGGTGATCTGTCTTTTCTCTCTGGTTGCTTTTAAAATCTTTTTTTAGGCATGTTGAAATTTTACCACAGTGTGTCTAGCTATAAATTTCTTTTTACTTATCCTACTTGGTATATATTGTGCTACCTGTAATTGTGAGTACACATATTTCTATCAGTCTTGGAAATTTCCCAACCATAATCTCTTTAAACATTGCTTCTTCTATCATATTCTCCAGTCTCTCCATCGAAACTCTAATTAGGTATATGTTAGATTTCTTGTTCTGTCTTCTGTACCTTTTTAACCTGTCTTTCATATTTCCTTTCTCCTTCTCACTCCATGCTACATTCTGGATAATTTCTTAAGATACATCTTTTAGTTCATTAATTCATTTTCATCATTGTCTAATCTGCTATTTAAACCATCTATTGAGTTTTTTACTTCAAAAATTAAATTTTTCATAAGGTTTTATTTGGTTCTTTCTCCAACGTGACTGACCATTTTTGATAGTCTCTTGTCCCTTGCTTAATTTTTCATTTCATCTTTTAGGTCTTTAAACATCTCACACATAATTATTTTACATATCATAACTGTCTTTTTTCATAACTATTATTTTTGATATCTGAGACCCATGGAGGTCTAAAACTGTTATTTATAGGTATTGTTTACTCATTTAACTTTTTGGTTAACTGTTTGTTAACTTATATTTTGGTACTTTTTTATTGTGAACTCATGTTACATTGAATGTAATCTTTTGGAATCCTGAGGGCCTCAAATAGGCATGTTTTCCTCCAGAGATGATTTGTGTTTGCCTCTGCAGGAATCAGGCATATTAATGACCTGTACCCCTTTACTGAAGAGAGGATCCCCAGTTTAATGAGGGAACCTTAGATTTGGCCTCCCCATCCTGCTGGAGGACCCAAAGTTTATTCTCCTAATACTGTGTTTGCCTTCAGGGCAACTGTATTCTTCCTACTTGCTTACCTTCCATTTTTTCCTGCTCATGTTTTTTCGGTTTTAGCTTACTGACCTCTTTCTCTCTTGCTTTCTTTTTGTGGGGACGGGGGAGGGAGTAGGAAGTATTCCTAGTGGTTTCTTCAGTTGAACCCAGCAATATATTAAGAAGTATGTTCAAGTTGAATTTTAACAGGAGGGCCTTTAAGAATACTGAGAAAGAGTACTGCTGGCAGTACTGCTGGCAGTAGCAGAAGTGGATGTCACACTTTGTCAACTTATCCCTAGCCATTAGTGCCATCATAGCTATGAGTGTACTTTAACCCAAGGATATTACCATAGATAGGGAATTTTTATCTGCCTGAGAGAAACTAAATGTTAGAAAAACAGGGGCCACTGTAATTCCCTCAGTGTACGAGCAGTAGGGTTGAATGAGGGTGGGTCTTTTCTGCAGTTGAGTCAGTGGAAATGCTAACTTGGAATTCTGGTGGGATGGGGGTGTTGAATTTTTACAGGGTGATGTTGTAGGTCTGGAGCGGGGCGGGGGAAAGACCGAGGTGATGGTGACTGAAGGTGTGACTACAGTTGCCTACACACTGGATGAGGGCCTTATTGAGTTTGGAACAGCTATTGATGACGGCAACTACACCAGGTGAGGGGCTAGACTGGTAACCAGCAAGGTGGTGGGAAATTCTGGTTCTGAGGACCTGGGATGGATAGTAAAACTGACCATGTCTAAAAAGAACGTGGTGTCCTGGGAGGAGATTAGACAAAGAGGACAAACAATTGCCTGCCCCCCTCCTCTCCTGTCCCATCGCTAGTATTCCTTGGTGTCTTCCTGACCCTGGACTCATTCCTTGTGCTTTGCTTCCTTCCCTCTCCAGGGCAGCAGCCTTCTTGGAGACTCTGGAAATGACCCCAGAAACAGAGGCAATGTGGAAAACCTTGAGTAAGCTGTCACTGGAAGCAAGGCAGCTACACATTGCTGAGAGGTGAGTTGGGCTGTAGAACCAAGGTGCCAGGCAGCTAGGAGGGAGGGATGGCCATGCAGGTATCTTCCCCGTGGGCTGCTCCTCCCCAGTGTTAAGGCAGCACTTCCCTTCCCATGCCAACAGATGTCATAGAACCCTTCCGTGGTACAGTTATTCCAAACATCCTCCCATCCTAGATTATGAGTATGTCTTTTATTTATTTTTTTCTAAATTTTTATTGGACTATAGTTGCTTTACAATGTTGTGTTAGTTTCTTGCTGTACAGCAAAGTGAATCAGTCATATATATATATATATATATATATATATATATATATACATACTCTTCTACATTTCTTTCCCATTTTGGGTAACCACAGAACATTGAGTAGAGTTCCCTGTGCTATGCAGTAAGTTCTCATTAGTTATCTGTTTTATACATAGTAGTATATATATGTCAGTCCCAATCTCCCAGTTCATCCCACCCTTCCTTCCCCACTTGGTAATCATAAGTTTGTTCTCTACATCTGTGACTCTATTTCTGCTTTGCAAGTAATTTCATGTCTACCAGTTTTCTAGATTCCACATATAAGCAATATTGTATGATATTTGTTTTTCTGAGTTACTTCACATAAGGGTGTGTCTTTTATTGTTGTCATTCCCCAATCTTGTAACTAGGTGCCCCTTCAAAGTTTTTAATACTCATACCCTACAATCCACGTGTTGATCTGTATATTCCAGGTGTTGTATAGGAGTGTAATTTATAGGGCAAACATGGGACTCCAGACTCTCTGATTTCAAATCTTGGCTCCATTTACCAGCTGTGTAACTTGAAAGAGGTTAACTTAACCTTCCCAAGCCTTGGTTTCTCCATTTGCTCTATGAAATGGGGATGATAACAGAATTTACCCTGCAGGATGGTAAAGAAAAATGGCAGTGGTAGTGGAGAGCAAATGAGGACCTGTGCGAAGAGCACAGGTTGGAAGTGCTCTTTAAAGGTCAGCTGCTGCTATTTTGCCGAGGAGTCATCCTTGGTCCCTTTTTTCCCATCCCCTCACAGCTAGACTCTCAGCAAGTCCTAGGGACACTGATCCAGGGTCTTCAAAACATATCCTGAAAATTAATGCACAGAAATCTCTTGCATTCCTATACACTAACAGTGAAAAATCAGAAAGAGAAATTAAGGAAACACTCCCATTTACCACTGCAACAAAAAGAATAAAATACCTAGGAATAAACCTACCTAAGGAGGCGAAAGACTTGTATGCAGAAAACTGTAAGACACTGATGAAAGAAATCAAAGAGTATACAAACAGATGGAGAGATATACCATGTTCTTGAATTGGAAGAATCAACATTGTGAAAATGACTGTACTACCCAGAGCAATCTACAGATTCAATATAATCCATATCAAACTACCAATGGCATTTTTCACAGAGCTAGAACAAAAAAATTTACAGTTTGTATGGAAACACAAAAGACCTCAAATAGTCAAAGCAATCTTCAGAAAGAAAAACGGAGCTGGAGAAATCAGGCTCCCTGACCTCAGACTATCCTACAAAGTTACAGTAATCAAGACAGTATGGTACTGGCACAAAAACAGAAATATAGATCAGTGGAACAGGATAGAAAGCCCAGAGATAAACCCACACACAAATGGTCACCTTATCTTTGACAAAGGAGGCAAGAATATACAGTGGAGAAAAGACAGTCTCTTCAATAAGTGGTGCTGGGAAAACTTCACAGCTACATGTAAAAGAATGAAATCAGAACACTTCCTAACACCATACACAAAAATAAACTCAAGATAGATTAAAGACCTAAATGTAAGGCCAGACACTATAAAACTCTTAGAGGAAAACTTAGGCAGAACACTCTATGACATAAATCACAGCAAGATCCTTTTTGACCCACCTCCTAGAGAAATGGAAATAAAAATAAAAATAAACAAATGGGATCTAATGAAACTTAAAAGCTTTTGCACAGCAGAGGAAACCGTAAACAAGACAAAAAGACAACCCTCACAATGGGAGAAAATATTTGTGAACAAAGCAACTGACAAAGGATTAATCTCCAAGATATACAAGCAGCTCATGCAGCTCAATATCAAAAAAACAAACAACCCAATCCAAAAATGGTGGAAGTCCTAAGTAGACATTTCTCCAAGGAAGACATACAGATTGCCAACAAACACATGAAAAGATGCTGAACATCACTAATCATTAGAGAAATGCAAATCAAAACCACAATAAGGTATCACCTCACACCGGTCAGAATGGCCATCATCAAAAAATCTACAAACAATAAATGCTGGAGAAGGTGTGGAGAAAAGGGAACCCTCCTGCACTGTTGGTGGGAATCTAAATTGATACAGTCACTATGGAGAACAGTATGGAGGTTCCTTAAAAAAATAAAAATAGAACTACCCTATGACCCAGCAATCCCACTACTGGGCATATACCCTGAGAAAACCATAATTCAAAAAGAGTCATGTACCACAATGTTCATTGCAGCTCTATTTACAATAGCCAGGACATGGAAGCAACCTAAATGTCCATCAACAGATGAATGGATGAAGAAGATGTGGCACATATATACAATGGAATATTACTCAGCCATAAAAAGGAATGAAACTGAGTTACCTGTAATGAGGTGGATGGACATAGAGTCTGTCATACAGAGTGAAGTAAGTCAGAAAGAGAAAAACAAACACCATATGCTAACGCACATATTTGGAATCTAAAAAAAACAATACTGATGAACCTAGTGGCAGGGCAGGAATAAAGACGCAGAGAATGGACTTGAGGACCCAGGGGTTGGGGAAGGGGAAGCTGGGACAAAGTGAGAGAGTAGCATTGACATAGATACACCACTAAATGTAAAATGGATGGCTAGTGGGAAGCCACAGCATAGCACAGGGAGATCAGCTTGATGCTTTGTGACTACCTAGAGGGGTGGGATAGTGAGGGTGGGAGGGAGGCTCAAAAGGGAGGGGATATGGGGATATATGTATACATATAGCTGATTCACTTTGTTGTACAGAAAAAAGTAACAGCATTGTAAAGCAATTATACTCCAATAAAGATTAAAAAAAGAAAATGCTAACAGATACAAGTATTTTGTACATGTGTACATGCATATATATATATGAACACAAAGTCAAATTCTATATGTTAAAAATAAAAAGTGATCCATGTGATTGTAAAAAAAAAAAAAAAAGTATCCTGAATCTCTTATTTGTTCAAGTCTACTGTGTCCACCCTGGAATAGACCACCACCATCTACATGCTGTTGCAAAGCCTCTTAATTAGTCTCACTGATACGGTTCTTAAACCCCTATGATCCATTCACCTCATAGCAGCTGCGGTAATTTTTTAAAAACATAAATTAGATTGTATCATTTTCTTGCTCAGAACCTTCCAGTAACTTACTATTGTACTTTGTATAAAACCCAAACTCTTTGCATGTCCTAAGGCCCCACAAGATTTGGCCTCTGCTTTCTTCTCATATCGGGTACTTGCCCATTAGTCTCCAGCCGCACTGGCATCCTTTTGTCCCTTTGAGCGTGCCAAGCTCACTCCTGCCTTAGGGCCTTTACACTAGCTTTTCTCTCCGCCTGGAATAATTTTTCTCCATCTTGTCATGATTGGCTCTTTCTTGTATTAAGGTCTCAGCTCAGCTCCCCAAACAGGTCTTCTCTGGCTACCAACTTAAGGAGTCCCCTTAGTTTTATTTTCCATTCTTTCAAATAATCTTTGTTTATTTGTTTACTAATTGTTTCCACTAGAAAGTAAGTTCCCTAAGAGCTGGGCCCTCATCTGTCTTATCCCTTTTGTGTCCCCCGTGGCAAGAACAGTTTCTGGCATATAATAGATGCTCAGTATATCTGCTGAACCAATGAATTAATGATGATTCTATTATAATATTACTGCTATTGCTTCCATACTATAGGTGCTTTTCTGCTTTGGGCCATGTAGCAAAAGCTCGATTCCTACGTGAGACCAATGAGATTGCAGATCAAGTGTCTCGGGAATATGCAAGTATTCTCCTGATTCGTTCAGTCTTTCAAGCTGAGATTTCTCCTGGTACTCAGCCCCACAACTCTTAGCTTTCCAGCCATAGCTAACTTCCTCTACCCTGCCCCCCACACCTCTACCTTCAAGTCAGACCATTTTGGAATTGCTTGCCAAACCTCGAGCCTCTAAGCCCCATGAAGGTTTTCAGCTTCCTAAGCCTTTTAGCCTCCATGTCTCTCTGGCCACACAGACAGAATGGCTCCCGTGGCACCAACAGAATAAGCAGAACCTCCTTTTTCCCCACAGGGTGGAGAAGGAACAGACTTTTATCAGGTCCGAGCACGTCTAGCCATGCTGGAGAAGAACTACAAGCTGGCCGAAATGATCTTCTTAGAACAGGTAACAGGAACAGAAGAATTGGATGGAAGAGGGGATCAGAGAGGGAAAAATACAGAGGCAAACTCAGGAGGAATGAGCACTGGTCAGCTGGGCTACCAAAGGTCTGGGGAGAACTTTCAGAAAGGTCTATACAGTTCATTTCACTCCTCCATAATTCCCTCCTCTGTGTTAGTTCTTACAATTACTTCTTTCTTTCATAAAAAGTCTGCTGTCTCCCCGTATACTCCGGAGCCTGTCTCTGCAATTCTTGCGCGTGGAGGTAGATCCAGATTTTGTGAGGCCCAAAGCTTACACAATTTGAGGAGCCCTCTTTAAGAAAAGTTGCTTTGGAAAAAAAAAAATAATAAAAATAAAAATAAAAAAAAAGAAAAGTTGCTTTGGAAGGAACCTGTGCAAATAAGGTGCCCTGAAGCTTAAGTTTCTTTTAGTTTCATACTAAATTCACCTCTGCTTGTGTATACGTAAAGGATGAGGCTTTCAGTCCACACAGGCTGGCATCTTAGCTGGGCTGAGGAGAGCCTGCTGATTTCTGACTCTCGTATCTTCCTGGTGTCCCTCTTTCCTCTGCCCGGGTTCCCCTAGAACGCTGTTGAGGAGGCCATGGACATGTACCAGCAGCTACATCGTTGGGACGAATGTATCGCTGTGGCTGAGGCCAAGGTACCAGTTCCGTCTTCCCCACAGTTGTTCAGAACTCACTCCCACCAATATCAGAAACCTCCTCTTGTCAAGGAGACTGTAGGAACTGCAACAGGGCGGGGGCCGGGACCTGATATGGTGAGGAGTTAGGACACTGGTGACTGGGAGGGTTTCTGTTGTTAAAGTGGGATTGGAGAAGCCTGGGAAGCAGCAGGGCAGGAGGGATGTGACTCCTGGTCTTCTCTGTTGCGTGTCCAGGGACACCCAGCCCTAGAGAAGCTGCGCCAGGGTTACTACCAGTGGCTGATGGACACACAGCAAGAGGAGCGAGCAGGCGAACTTCAGGAGAGCCAAGGGGACGGGCTAGCAGCCATCAGCCTCTACCTCAAAGCTGGGCTCCCCGCCAAAGCTGCTCGGCTGGTGCTGACCCGAGAGGAACTGCTGGCCACCACAGAGCTGGTAGAGCACATCACTGCCGCCCTTATCAAGAGCGAACTGTATGAAAGGGTATGGATGGCTTCCTATTCCTGTCCCTTACCCCCAGGGCTCAGTGCCCCTTTCCTACCCAGAGGGGTCTTGGAGCGCATAGCCCTCCCTGACTGGTGGCTGATTCGCCTCCTTTGGGGGCTGATACTTGACTTTTGTGTAGTAAGGGTATCTCTGTAGTAATATGGAATGTGTTAACAGGCAGGTGATCTCTTTGAGAAGATTCGAAATCCACAGCGGGCCCTGGAGTGCTACCGTAAAGGCAACGCATTCATGAAAGGTACTAGCCACCCACAGCCCATCCCTCAGTGTTGTGGACTGCGGCCCAAACAGTCCCCCACACCTGTTCTGTGCCTCTGCTCAGGCTGACTGTCTTCAGTGCTCCTCCGTCCCTCCACTTCTCACCTGTATTCCATGCCTCATTTCTCTATCTCACTTCTCCTGAAGTCTGAGCTGAGTGCCCTCTCTGTCTCTGGCAGCTGTGGAGCTGGCTCGATTGGCATTTCCAGTGGAGGTGGTGAGACTAGAGGAGGCGTGGGGGGACCACCTGGTGCAGCAGAAGCAGCTTGATGCGGCCATTAATCACTACATTGAAGCCAGGTGTGGTGGTCTGGGGGTGCAAAGGACATTTGGGCATGAGATGAGAGGTGATGGGGAAAGTAAGGGTGCCAGGGCCTTACTAAAATAAGAGAGATCTCAAAATGTAGGTTGGAGTATGCTTGAGGTTTCCCTTTACCTCCATCTATTTTCCTCTTTCCTCATACATATTTACACCTTTCCCAACTATGCCAGGTGCTCCATTAAGGCAATTGAGGCTGCCCTGGGTGCCCGCCAGTGGAAGAAGGCAATTTATATATTAGATCTACAGGACCAGAACACTGCGTCCAAATACTATCCTCGTGTGGCCCAACACTATGCGTCTCTGCAGGAGTATGAGGTGAGGGAGAGCCCCTTTCTGCAGCCTAAAGCAATGCAGGACAGGATGAGGAGGAGGGAACCCAGAGCAAGAAGTGTTCCAAATCCTTCTTTCTGGGACCCAACAATGTCACCACCCTGAATGGGAAGAAAGAGGTTTACTTCCCCCATTTCATTCTAACATAACATAGACCCCCCTCCCAGACATATAAAGCAAGCCTCTAGCTCTCTTCCTGTGCAAGCATGAGTGATGCTTCATGGATAACTCCAACATTAGCAGGTGCAAACTAGTATATACAGGACGGATAAATAGCAAGGTCCTACTGTATAGCACAGGGAACTATATTCAATATCCTGTGATAAACCATAATGGAAAAGAATATGAAAAAGAATATATATATACACGTATAACTGAATCACTTTGCTGTACAGCAGAAATTAACACAACATTGTAAATCAACCATACTTCAATAAAAATTTTTTTAAATTAAAATTTAAAAAAAAGAATAGGGACTTCCCTGGTGGTGCAGTGGTTAAGAATCCACCTGCCAATGCAGGGGACACGGGTTCGATCCCTGGTCTGGGAAGTCCCACGTGCCATGGAGCAACGAAGCCTGTGCACCACAACTACTGAGCCCGCACTCTAGAGCCCACGAGCCACAACTACTGAAGCCCCCGCACCTAGAGCCCATGCTCTGCAACAAAAAAAGCCACTGCAATGAGAAGCCCGCGCATAGCAATGAAGACCTAACGCAGCCAAAAATAAATTAATTAATTAAAAAAAAAAAAAAGAAGAACTCCAACATAGTTACAGTATAGAATTGCCTTGCATTGCAGAAACATGAGGCCCTCTTAAACTCCCACTGTATTGTCCTCATATTGTTTCAGGCTGGTCTTCTTTCAAAGCAGTAGAAAGTCTGAAACACCTGTAGTCATCTTGTCTTCTCTGTGACTATAGGATAATGGTATCCCAGGCTCTGCTCCATCCCAGCTGAGGTTTGTTCTTTCCTCCTACAGGCTGCTTTCACTCTGATGCTCTGACCTTTTGCCTCTGCCTGTCTCAACCACAGATTGCTGAGGAGCTCTACACTAAGGGAGACCGGACGAAAGATGCCATAGACATGTACACCCAGGCTGGCCGCTGGGAGCAAGCCCACAAGGTAGGGAATGGGTGGAGTTCATGAGAAGAGAATTCCACCTTTGTGGTTATGTTGCCACTTTCCTTAGTCTCTGATATCCCCACTTCGCTGGGTTCCCTGAAAGCTGAGGAAGAGTACCAAAATACAGTCTGGGTAACTTTGATCCCTAGCCATGGGGAAAGGCAAGGATGAAGAGAGGCCCTTGTTCCCAAACCTGCGATTCTGAACACAGCAGATGGGCCTGGGGGCTAGGGAATCTGAAATACCTCTGCTGAAGCTCTAGCCACACTGGTAACCATTCTCGCTTCTGCTCCCAGAGCCCAGTGGGTACAGTAGGAGTAAGGTAGTGGGAACAGGTGCCCCCAGCACAGGGTGTCTCTGACCCTCCTGCCTTAGCAGAATGTAGTTCTTACTCTGCTCATTATGGACTTGGGATTCCCTGAACTGACTAGGAGAGTGACACTAACCAAATGCCTGTGGTTGTTGGGAAGGTTCAGAGTTCCTGAGAAAACAGGCTCCCTTGAAGCCCCACTTCCCTGTCCGCTCTGCATTTCCCTCTGCTTCCCTTGGGAATTGGTGCCTGAAGCTACCCTGGCTCTGTGTGTCCACACAGCTGGCAATGAAGTGCATGAGACCAGAAGATGTGTCGGTGCTCTACATCACCCAGGCTCAGGAGATGGAGAAGCAGGGCAAGTACCGAGAGGCTGAAAGGTGAGCCGTGGCCCCAGGGGAGCTGTAGCAGGAGATGGGGCTTCAGGGCTAGAGGGAGGGATGGGGTCTGCAGATACGTGCCCTCTGCCCAGAAGGCAGTGACAGAAGCCCTTAGGAACGACTCTAGCAGCAGGAATCTGGGTCTAGGAGGCCGCAGGTATATCTCCTGTCCCCAGGCTATATGTGACAGTGGAAGAGCCTGATCTTGCCATCACCATGTTCAAAAAGCACAAGTTGTATGATGATATGATCCGCCTGGTAGGGAAGCACCACCCAGATCTCCTCAGCGACACACACCTACATCTGGGCAAGGTGAGCCCTCCTCCTGCCCCTGCCCATCTCTCCCCCAAACAGGCTCCATCACCCCCTCTCTCCATCCTGATCCACCTCTCCCCAGGAGCTGGAGGCTGAAGGCCGACTACAGGAGGCTGAATATCACTACCTCGAGGCCCAGGAGTGGAAGGCAACAGTGAATATGTACCGGTCCAATGGGCTTTGGGAAGAGGCCTACCGGGTAAGGATTTCTTACCCTTACTGGATAAGGATGTACAGGGTTCATCCATCCCTCTTTCCCACTCTCAAGTAACTGTCTAATTCTAAACTGGTCATGGGTGTCTTTGAAAAAAGTCCACACCTACGCACAAAATTTCACATACAATTTTAATGGTTTGTGAACGACCTGAAATCCATCCTGGGACCCTAATCAGGTTAATAGACCCTGAAACTTAGCCCTCTTCCTACTGTTCTAGGAGAGGCACCCGATCTTTTTCCAAGCTGAGGTCAGGTCAGAGATGAGAAGGGAGCAGCCATGTACCCCTGTATTGGAGGATTGCCAAGTGGCTTTGCTTTTCAGGTGGCCAAGGCTCACGGAGGAGCTAATGCCCACAAACACGTGGCCTATCTGTGGGCAAAGAGCCTGGGAGGTGAGGCTGCAGTTAGACTGCTCAGTAAGCTGGGACTCCTGGAAGCTGCTCTTGACCATGCTGCTGACAACTGGTGAGGCCCCAAGCCTTCTCTCTGCTGGCCCCATTCCAGACAGAGCCTCTATATAGAGAAAGGAAATTGGTGTATAACTGAAAAGCATTTCTAGAGGCTGAAGCAAGAGTGAAGAAATGTGGTCAGGAGAGATCCTTGGAAGAACCCGATAGAGAGGCAAGAATGAATTAGTAACTCTGCTCCTGTTCCCCAGGAGGCTCAGAATGGTGTTTAATCTTTGGCTGTTCTAAGGAGAAAGGTGGAAAGAGAACAGCTTTTAAAGCTAAAATGCACTAAGCCAGTAACTTACTTCTGAGTAACGGAAGTGTGATTCCATTAAATGCAAAATGAGTTTTCTTTCTTTTTTAAAATTAAGTTAAATTAAATTATTAATTTTTTGAAGTGTAGTTGATTTATAATATTAGTTTCAGGTGTCCAACATGGTGATTCAATATTTTTATAAATTATACTCTATTTAAAGTTATTATATTGGCTATATTCCCTGTGCTGTATGGCGTATTGTTGTAGCTTATTTACTTTATACATAGTAGTCTGTACCTCTTAATCTCCTAGCCCTGTCTTGACCTTCCTCCCTTTCCTCTCGCCACTGGTAGCCACTAGTTTGTTCTTTATATCTGTGAGTCTGTTTCTGTTTTGTTATATTCGTTTGTTTGATTTGTTTTTTTAGATTTCACATATAAGTGACAACACACAGTATTTGTCTTTCTCTGTCTGACTTATTTCACTAAGCATAATACCCTCCAGGTCCATCCGTGTTGTTGGAAATGGCAAAATTTCATTTTTTATGGTTGAGTAGTATTCCATTGTATATATGTACCACATCTTCCTTATTCATTTATCTGTTGATGGACACTTAGGTTGCTTCCATATCTTGGCTGTTGTAAATAGTGCTGCTATGAACATTGGGGTGCATGTATCTTTTCTAATTAGTGTTTTTGTTTTCTTCAGATATATACCCAGGAGTGGAATTGTTGGATCATATGGTAGTTCTGTTTTTTAGTTTTTTGAGGAACCTCCATACTCTTTTCCCTATTGGCTGCACCAAATTCCATTTCCACCAACAGTGCACAAGAGTTCTGTTTTCTTCACATCCTCACCCACATTTGCTATTTGTAGACCTTTTTCGATGATAGACATTCTTACAGGTGCGAGTTGTTATCTCATTGTGGTTTTGACTTGCCTTTCTCTGATGATTAGATGATTAGAGCATCTTTTCATGTTGACCATCTGTGTATCCTCTTTTGAAAAATGTCTATTCAGGTCTTCTGCCCAAAGTGAGCTTTTCTTAAGTAAATGTTAAGAACACCAGTAGTAATCCTGCATTGAGTCAGACTGCTACGGATAGTTTTACTTGTTTTGGGAAGATTATTTTTCTGCTAGTGTAGACGTGGCTCAGGAGGAGGTGGTCAGAGCACCAGGAGTCCTTCCTCCCTATCAGTGCTGTGCTCTCTGTGCTTCTCTATCATTTCATATTGATTGTCTTTCTTAATCTGTGCCTTTTCCTCCCCTCAATCCTTGCCCTCTGTTTTTCTTTTCCCCTTATAAAAGGAAGTATAGAGTAAGCAAACCTTATCTGCACCTTCCATTTCAGCTCCTTTGAATTTGCTTTTGAACTCTCTCGGCTGGCCCTCAAGCACAAAACCCCTGAGATTCATCTCAGATACGCTATGTACCTGGAGGATGAGGTATGGATGTGATTCTTCTCCATTGCTTTTGACTCTGACCACAGAGCCCTCCTTCCCCTCCCCTAGACCACTGCTGCCAGGCATTCAAACCTCCTGTCTCATGGCTGCCTGTGATGCCAATCTCTGTCTCATCATGTGTGGCTGCCTTTCTCTCCGTCTAGGGAAAATTTGAAGAGGCTGAAGCTGAATTCATCAGGGCTGGTAAACCCAAGGAGGCAGTCCTCATGTGAGTTACCCTGTAAATTCCTTAATCCTGTCCTCCCAGACTCAGCCCCAGGATCTTTCATTGTCATCTTCACCTTCATCTAAACCTAGTACCAATAAATCTTATACCCCCTCAGTGACATGGCTTTTTGCCTCTCATAGTGGAGGCTTCATTCCTATACTCAGCCTCCTCTCTGTCCTCATCTGGGAGCAGGTTTGTCCATAACCAGGATTGGGAGGCAGCTCAGCGTGTGGCTGAGGCCCACGACCCTGACAGTGTCGCTGAGGTGCTCGTGGGGCAGGCCCGGGGGGCCTTGGAGGAGAAAGACTTCCAGAAAGCAGAAGGGCTGCTGCTTCGGGCTCAGAGACCAGGCCTGGCCCTCAATTACTATAAGGTGGGTCAGCAGATTCAGGGCCATGAGGGCAGGGTGAGAGGATGTGAGAGCCCACAGAGCACTACACTGAGCCTGGTACTGAGAATGATACAGGAGGTTAACACTGGGGAGGGGAAGGAGACAAAGAGGAAGGGGAACAGAAGTTCAAGGACCTAGGGATCAGTGGGCCATGGCACCTGAGTGGCACTGGAAAGCTGTCATGCCTGCCGCTAACCATCCTGATACCTGGAAATCTGAGCAGGAGGCTGGACTATGGAGCGATGCCCTGCGGATCTGCAAGGACTACATGCCTGGCCAGCTGGAGGCACTGCAGGAGGAGTATGAGCGAGAAGCTACCAAGAAGGGGGCCAGGTATGAAGCCAGGGGACCCGGAAATGTCGGCAGGGCTGGGGGTGGATGGTCAGAAGGTGTGCACAGAATCGGCCACGCTGCCCCTCCCCATTCCTGGTCACGAGCACACTCATCTGCACAGGGGCATGGAGGGACTGGTGGAACAAGCTCGACAGTGGGAGCAGGCTGGAGAATACAGCCGTGCAGTCGACTGTTACCTCAAAGTGCGGGATGCAGGAAGCAGCAGCCTGGTGGAGAAGTGCTGGATGAAGGTGAGGCTGCCACACCTGCCTGGCCCTTTGCTTCCAGGCCCCCATTCACATCCAGCATTCCTTCTCAGACATTCATCTTTTTCCTCCTGTGTCTTTTTGTTTTCAATCAGGTAGCAGGTATCTACTGAGTGCTTGCTAGATGCTAGATCCAGAACCTATGAAGGCTATAAAAAGGGATATAACATAGAACCCGGAGAGCCAGAAATTGGGGGAAGGTAGACTAACATGTGGCTCAATTAGTTAATATCGCAACTTAGTGAAGACTGAAGTGTGTGATTCAAGTAGAGTTCAGAGAAGGGTGAGATCTCTGTGGGCTGGGGTAGGGGAGCCCTTGTGAGGGAGGAGGTAGGCCTGGGATCAAAGCTGGAAGGGCAAATCCAGACCCTGGAGCTGGGCCAGATGGAGGCCATGAAAAAAGCAGAGGCCCCTCGTCTACCCAGCAGCTCCTGAAAAGAAGCCTCTAGGAGATTAAGCCAAGCTAATATGTTTCATCAATTCTACGATAGATTCTTGGTGTCTTTGAGATAGGGATACATGTACATTTTAATGATGTGCCTTAGATGCAGGGAAATATGGTATTAGGAGTTATGAAGGGGTGAGATGGATCAGCCCCTGAATACAATGTTGGTGTGCTGATGCCCCTGCAGAATTTCCCTTAGGTTTGTGAGGCCTTGTAATTGAATAGCCCCTAGAAGTTGGAGGGGAAGGAAGTAGAAAGGACTGAGGACTATTTAAGAGAGTTTAACAGGTTTTAATCAAGTATTAAGCATCTTCTGTATCTTACTCTGGGGCATTGTTTACTCGGGTCTGTTCATGACTATACCTTCTTCAGATTAGTCAGAGGGTGGCTTCCTGGATGGGAGCACTTTAAGCCTTGAAGGGTTTGGCAGGTAAAGAAAGAGAGGCAAGGGGCTTCCCCGGCGGCCCAATGGTTAAGACTCTGCCTTCCAGTGCAGTAGGTGTGGGTTCGATCCCTGGTCGGGGAACTAAGATCCCACATGCCATGGGGTGTGGCCAAAACCTTAAAAAAAAAAAGAAAGAAAGAAAGGCAAGAATAGGTGGGGGAAGACCAGGAGGATTAGCATAGACTATAGCTAAACTGGACCATGTGGAAATTAAAATTTGGTGAGGATGTCAGCATCACAGTGCAAACAGAGTGAACTCATGGAACACTTGGGTTTTTAGAATTACTGAGTTTTAGGGTTAGAAGAGGTCTCCAAGGTCATCTAGACCAACACTGTCCAGTAGAAATATAATGCAGGTCACAAAGGTTTAAGTTATACATGTAATTTTAAAATTTCTAGTAGCCCCACATTCAAATAAGTATAAAGAAACAGGTGAAAATAATTATATTCTGTTTAACCCAATATATCGAAACTATTATTTCAACATGCGATCAATATAAAAATTTATCAAGGTATTCTACATTCCTTTTTTCATACTAAAGTCTTTGAACATTTAAGGTTACAGCACATCGCAGTTGGGACTGCCCACATGTGACTAGTGGCTGCTGTTCTGGACAGTACAAACCTAGACTGACCGTCACTCTTTTTTTTAAAGATTCTATATTTTTTTTTAATTTATTTTTGGCTGCATTGAGTCTTCATTGCTGCACGCGAGCTTTCTCTAGTTGCGGCGAGCGGGGGCTACTCTTTGTTGTGGTGTGTGGGCTTCTCACTGCGGTGGCTTCTCTTGTTGCGGAGCGTGGGCTCTAGGCACGCAGGCTTAAGTAGTGTGGCTCACGGGCTCAGTAGTTGTGGCTCGCAGGCTCAGTAGTTGTGGCGCACAGGCTTAGTTGCTTCGCAGCATGTGGGATCTTCCCGGACCAGGGCTCAAACCCATGTCCCCTGCATTGGCAGGTGGATTTTTTTTTTTTTTTTTTTGCGGTACGCGGGCCTCTCACTGATGCGGCCCCTCCCGCTGTGGAGCACAGGCTCCAGAGGCGAAGGCCCAGCGGCCATGGCTCACGGGCCCGTCCGCTCCACGGCATGTGGGATCTTCCCGGAAAGGGGCACGAACCCGTGTCCCCTGCATCGGCAGGCGGACTCCCAACCACTGCGCCACCAGGGAAGCCCTGGCAGGCGGATTCTTAACCACTGTGCTACCAGGGAAGCCCTGACCATCACTCTTATGGGTGAAGAAACTGAAGCTCAGAAAAGCTTAAAACAAATAGTTGCAGAATGCCCTGGGCTCCGATTTTAGGGGTTCTTTCTCTGTACCATGCTACCAAGATTCTGTTTGGGACAAAGAACTTGAGAAACCAGTTTGTCAAAGGTGACAGGACCAAATGCAGTGATCTCAGACAGCGATGAGTGTCTGAAAGAGGATGAGTTGAGAGGAAGAGATAGGTCCTCTATTTAAAGGCTCTGATGGACCATGAGGCAGGATTTGCCCAAGAGGGCGGAAAGTGAGGGAGAGTGCAAGAAAGTTGGCAACTGGAGGGAATAAAACAGAGCAGGTCGAGGACCCCCCAGCAATATTTGTCTCTCCTACCCATTTCTATCTTCTGTTCAACCACTCAGGCAGCTGAACTCTCCATCAAGTTTCTACCTCCCCAACGCAGTCTGGAAGTAGTTCGGGCTGTGGGACCCCAGCTGATTAGAATTGGAAAGCACAGTGCAGTAAGTAGCGTGCTGGGACTGAATAGAAATAGATTGCACAGGGATGGGTGGAAGGGTGACACCTGCACTCAGAAAGCTGTATGAAGTGGGTCTCCTGGCAGGCATGGCATGCATTTCCGTTTCCCCAGAGTTCCCAGAGAGTTCCCAGAGGGGAGACTGGGGAGGGAGGGGAAAGATGATCTCGTCTCTGACTTTCCACTGTGCAGGCTGCAGAGCTCTATCTGAACCTGGACCTAGTCAAGGAAGCGATCGATGCTTTCATTGAGGGTGAGGAATGGAACAAGGCCAAGCGTGTGGCTAAGGAGTTAGATCCCCGGTAAGTTCATGACCCCTTCTCACTAGAAATTCTCTTTTACTTCCTTTTGTAAAGATTGGGAGAAAGTTCTCATGGGAAGGGTGTGCATCCCAGGAACATGAAGTGCAAGATCTCTGCACATTCTTCACAGGTATGAAGACTATGTGGACCAGCATTATAAAGAGTTCCTCAAGAACCAGGGCAAAGTGGACTCGGTGAGATTGGCAGAGTCAGCAGGAGGCAAGCTCAAGAGATTCTCTCTCCTTCTCCTCGTGTAACTCTGTCTTTTCAACTGATCCGTAGCTGGTGGGTGTGGATGTGGTGGCTGCTTTGGACCTATATGTGGAGCAGGGCCAGTGGGACAAGTGCATTGAAACAGCTACCAAGCAGGTACTCCTCTCTTCATCCCACTCCCAGCTCTTCTGTGTATTTTTCTGACTTCCCACCTGTCCCAGAGCTGTCTCTCTTACTTCCTCCAAAGCCCAAACCCCAGAGATCCCTAATCAGCGTCAGAGAGCTCAGTCTTCACACTCTGACAGTGGGGTCAGAGGCCTAGCTGGGCCTGGCTTGCATATGCCCTTGGCCGCCTAAACAAATCCATGGCCTCAAGTCACCACCCCACCCTCACTGCTTGGTCTTACTGACCCCAACCTCCCCTTGCTTTTCCTGCACCCCTGGAACAGAACTACAAGATTCTGCACAAGTACGTGGCTTTGTATGCGACTCACCTGATCCGAGAGGGTGGCTGTGCCCAGGCACTGGCCCTGTATGTGCAACACGGAGCCCCTGCTAACCCACAGGTATCAGCCAGCTCCTTGGGGTGAACGTTTCCTCAAGGAAATTCTTACCTTCTCCTCAAGAACCACTCACGCCCTCAGGATCTGTCTTCTCAAAGGATTCTTTCATTAGAGATCATCGTCCCCAGAGACTCCACCCAGCCTCTTCAGGAATGTACAGCCTCTCTAGAGGATTTACCCTTGGAAGGAACACCCAACAACCTCCCCGTGCTCTTAGCTAACACGCAGGGAACAGTCTTTCAGAGATGACCCGCACACACCTCTAGGGCCTTCCTAACTTCCTCCAGAGCGAGCACCACTCTCCTATCTGAGCATCACAGCTCTCCGGACACTGTCACCCCGTTAACAATGTGACTGCACATTCACAGTCCCACATTTGCCCACACCCACAGAGCGCCAGATAGGAAGAAATCGCTTTTTCTTGCCCTTCTTCTTCCTCTTTTCTTAAAATAACACTTTCTCCAGCAGCGTCCCATAGCTCCTCCGCATGCGCGCACGTTTACAGCTGGTTTTCCTCTTTGGCCCCACTTCCCCTGACTTTCTCTTCTAGTTGTGCTCTTCTCACTCAGCTCTCCTTCCCCCTCCACCTCCAGAACTTCAACATCTACAGAAGGATCTTCACTGACATGGTGAGCTCCCCTGGGACCAACAGTGCCGAGGCCTATCACAACTGGGCTGACCTTCGGGACGTCCTCTTCAACCTGGTGAGGAAGTCGGGTGGACAGCTCAGACAGGCTACTCCGCCTGTCCCTGTCCTCGTCTTTTCTTTCACGCACATAAACCTTCACCCTCAGACTCTACCTTCCTCTGTCCAGGTGGCCATCAGTTGACCACTCTGGCCCTGGCACTCCTCTGACCCCTGACCCAGGTTGTGCACTCTCCCTGCTCTAGTGTGAAAACTTGGTGAAGTCCAGTGAGGCAAACTCTCCAGCCCATGAGGAGTTCGAGACCATGCTGCTGATCGCTCATTACTATGCCACTCGTTCTGCGGCCCAGAGCATCAAACAGCTGGTGAGACAGAGTGGGGAGGAGCTCTCAGTCTTATAGACACATCTTCAAATGTATGAAGTTGAATGAATTCAAGTTCTGGACGGTCTCAAGCTTGGCCCACTGCTCTCCTAGTTTCTCTTTACCCTTGCTGAGATGGTTTTCTTTGTATTCCTCTGACCTTCTTAGGGCTCTGTGCCCACACAGCTCCAGCCTCATTACGCTCAAACATTCAAATTCCATGATTTCTGCATTGACCTCTTATAATATATACATACCTTTGGCTTATCCATGATAGTATATTGTATATTTATTTCCTGGAGTTGGACAATAGAATTCTAGAGGTGGGAGGAAATTTAGAAATAACCTAGGTCCAGTTCTCTTGCGCAGATGAAAAAACAACTAAGACCCAGGGGCTTCCCTGGTGGCGCAGCGGTTGAGAGTCCGCTTGCCGCTGCAGGGGACACGGGTTCGTGCCCTGGTCCAGGAAGATGCCACATGCCGCGGAGCGGCTAGGCCCGTGAACCATGGCCGCTGAGCCTGTGCGTCCGGAGCCTGTGCTCCGCAACGGGAGAGGCCACAACAGTGAGAGGCCCGCGTACCGCAAAAAAAAAAAAACCAAAAACTAAGACCCAGAACTGCATGACCCAGAGCAATTTGATATTGACTGTTGGTCTTCTGGTTCTATGGCTGCCTTAGTTATAAGATCATTGGTCTGGCAGCTCAGTCACATAGTGCCAGGATCATAGTGCTTTGACTTTAATCCATAGGAAACTGTGGCTGCCAGGCTTTCTGTTTCACTCTTACGTCACACCCAGCTACTACCTGCAGACAAGGCCTTCTATGAAGCAGGCATTGCTGCCAAGGTGAGCAATGGGGCCAAGCAAGGGCGGGGCCCAGGAGAGAAGGAAATCAAAAGTTGCAAAGTAGGAAATCCCAGCTGCTCAGGTAGAGCAGAGCTGAGCGTGGGGCTGACGTTATGGAGGAGGTCATTTTCCTGTATCTTCCTGGGTTCTCCCCCTGCATCCTGGAGAAACAGCCACGCCCATCTGCTCACTCCCACTTGCACCTTTTCTCTGGTGCAGGCAGTTGGCTGGGAGAACATGGCCTTCATCTTCCTCAACCGCTTTTTGGATCTGACCGATGTGAGTAGGGCAGTTGTGCCCAGAGGTTGGGAGGTTTTCCCTGTGCCTATCTCATGGCTGCCCACTCTGCCGCAGGCAATTGAAGAAGGGACTCTGGATGCCCTTGACCACTCTGACTTTCAGGATACAGACATTCCCTTTGAGGTGCCACTCCCAGCCAAGCAGCACGTCCCGGTAAGGGCACAGGATTGGAGAACAGGAGGCCTCAGGAGTGTGAGTGCACTAGAAAGGGAGGCCACTTTAGGATGGTCCTCCCAACACTTTGTAATGACATCAGTCAGCAAAGTCTCTGGAAGGGCCTCAGCCCTCACTGTTCGTTCAGTGAAAGTAGAAGCAGAGGAAAAAGCTAAGGCTGTGACTGTGACCGCCAATCCAAGGAGGATCGTTTGTGGGTGAAAGGTGGCACACAGGATGACGGCTCAGCAAACCCTCTACCCACCACCTTCCACTTGCCCTGCCCTGCCCTGCGTGAAGCTGCTCTGTCCTTCCCAGGAGGCTCAGAGAGAAGAGGTTCGAGACTGGGTGCTCACAATCTCAATGGACCAGCGGTTGGAGCAGGTTCTACCTCGGGATGAGCGCGGTGTCTATGAGGCTTCCCTGGTGGCGGCCAGCACTGGAGTTCGGGCACTGCCCTGCCTCATTACAGGTACAGAACCCTACAGCACCCCATATTCTGTGGTGGGTGGAAAGGAGGGAAAAACAGCAGGATCAAGAAACTGTTTTACTGTGATTCAGTAAAGGATGCAGAAGACAAGAACATCCTACTTTCTACCCCTAAATTGCTCTTCATTCTTCCCCCTCAATCCATCGCAAACTCCAGTTCATCTTTTTTTCTCCCCCCACCCCTCCAGGATACCCCATTCTGAGGAACAAAATTGAATTTAAGCGGCCAGGGAAGGCAGCTAACAAGGACAACTGGAATAAGTTCCTTATGGCCATCAAGGTTAGAGAGGAAGGCTTGAGAGATGGGGGTAGGGAGAACAGCGCTGAAGAACCCACCAGCAGCCGTGCAGGGTAGGGGAGGTGGTGTCAAGAGGGCAGGTGCAGGCCTGAACCCTGCTCCCCACACTGAGATGGAACAAGTTTTCTTTGTATCAGGAATGTTTTTCCCAGCGCTGCTGAGTTCCCCTCATGCTCTCTGTTTCCTCACAGACCTCCCACAGCCCTGTGTGCCAAGACGTACTGAAGTTCATCAGTCAGTGGTGCGGGGGACTGCCCAGCACCAGCTTCTCCTTTCAGTAACTGGTAGAGTTAGTAGGTTCCATCCCTCATTAAAGTCTTGTAAGTAACTGAGACCACTGTATTCTTTGATCAAGTTCACGCCCAACACTAGCCCAGCGCCCCTTTCCCCCAAAAGGAATCATAATCAAGTAGAAGTTCTTTTATTACAACTGTTATTATATAAACATATCCTAAGGGTCAGTGGAAGATCCTTGTGGACTGAGCCTCCGGATCAGCACCTGCTTGACAGAAGGAAGAGCCTGTGTCAGAGGGCAAGCAGCATAGCAAAGGACCCAACCCAGTTCTAAGAGTGGTCCCTGCCACCACCCTTTCCCAGGCCACAATCCTCCTGGCCCATTACCTGTCCCTAAACCCAACTTTTCTGTGATATCCGGATTTCTCAAGTTTGATCCAGTAGGTGCTCATTTTCCTGCCTCTTACATTTAGGAAGTTCAAGCTCTGTCAGTTCCTCCAGCTACAGAAGAGGGTGGGGTTAGTACTCCAGCCCTGTATATAATTCAGCATCTTTACAACACATTCTGTGTTGAATGAACCCTTCCTGTGCATCTTCCTTACCTGCTCCTGTAGCCCTTCCTTCCTACAGGGCCCAACCCCACGTAGGGTGAGCGCAGCCACACAGCAGTAACCAGATAGAGCAGCCTCAGCTACAGACATGAGCAAAGAAGGGATCCAGAGAGCCAAGGCTGTATCCTAAAAGGTGAAGGAAGAGGGGGGAGGCTAGAGGAAGCAGGGCAGGAGTGGCAAGTAGGGGCGATTAAAGGGCAGGACCAAGGCTTTGTGGACCGCGAAAAGGCTGGGAAGAGAATGGACTCACATAGATTCTTGTGGGGTCAAAGGGGCAGTCACTGTGTCCAGACCCCTGGTCCAGTGGTAACAAAGGATCCAGCAGTCCTGGATGGCAGTCAGCAATAAGACGGCGGCCGCCGTTGGCCACAGTGAATGACACAGCAAGGAGGAGGCCCAGGGAGCAGGCAGCAGACAAGAGAAGGTTCACCAGAGCTAGTGCCAGCAGGGCCCAGTGCTGGCAGGGGCAGAAGGTCAAGGTGAGCAGCCTGGGGGTGGCTGCCTCTCCCACTGACACCTAGGTTACTCCATCTGGGGCTCCTCCTCCCACCAGAGATGAAGCTGAGCCAGCCCCCATTTCCCTGACTCCTGGCCTCCTCATTAAAGCTCCAGAAATCCCCTCACCAGTCGTGGGCGAAGAAGGTTCCTGGATGCCAAAAGGGCCACAAGTCCCACGGAAACGCTCTGGAAGAAACAAAACCTGAGGCCCGCGCCGCTCTCCAGCGCCAACCGCCCGCCCCACGGCCCGGCCCCGCTCACCAGCAGCCCGGAGCCCACGGAGATGACATTGGCGGTGGTGTACTCCGAGGTGACGGCGCCGCGGGGATTGGCCACGTGCCGCAGGACGGTGCCATGCAGCACGGCCCCCAGCAGCAGGTTCACGTGGCCCACCAGCAACAGCGCCAGGCCCACGTGCATGAGCCGCCGGGGCCCCCTGGCCGCGTCTGCAAAGCACGGGGGGAGGGGCAGGCCTGAGCGGGAGAGGAGACGGCCGAGTCGGCGGAGGCCCCTCGCTGCCGCCCCCACTAGGCCACGGGGCGTAGGGCGGGTCCAGGGTGGGCGCTCAGGGGAGAACGCGACCAGAGGGGCCAGAAATTACCGAAAACGCAGAGGCGGCAACGGCACTTCATCGGTTCCTCAACGCTGGCCGGCTGCGGGGCAGCTCTACCTGCCCTGGCCCCGCCCTCGCTCCCCGGCCAGTTCCGCTCTCCCTGAGCACCTGCAGCCCAACCTCCGCGCCGCCTGGCGGGAGAGGCAGGCGCGCGCGCCCACACACACCCACACCCATTCTCTCACACACACACACACACACAGACACCCACCCACACCCACACACCCACACGACGCGCGTAGCAAAAAGTAGACTTTTATTACAGCAGCAACTGAGGCGAATCGAATGGCCCCCCGGGGCCACCCCTGCAGCACCACCCTTCTCTCCCGCCCCGTCCGCCCCAGCGGGATTGTAGAATTCAGCTCCCAGCGCCCGTGGGCTTCCTTTCCACACAGGCTGGGCGGGAGCCAGCAGATCAGCTACTAGCCCCCGACTAGAAGGCGGCTGCTGAGAAGGCCCAGGCCCACGTCTGTGCAAAACAAGTAAACAAAGTGCAGAGGGATGGAAGAGAAGGGGAGGGGTGGGTAGGGTGATGCTCAGAACCGGGGAGCCCCAAAGCCCTCCTGAATAATAAAGGAGAGAGGGGCTTCACAGGGTAATACTGTCTGGGGGGAAGGGGCAGGAAGGCTGTAGCACATGTCGTAGCACAGCCACAGCTCAGATTAGGGGCTGGGCCCGAGTGAGCTCTAAGAGGAGACGGTGACAGCGGCTGAGTTGAGGGTGCTGTTCCTGGCAAAATTGAACTTGCTCAGGGTCTCCTCCAGCAGAGAAGTCAGTCGCGTCTGGTCCGCCTAAAGGGGAGGAGCTCAGTGAGACCAGGCGGAGGAGAGCGGGGGCAGCCGGGGCAGCGGGGGCGGCAGGAGGCAGAAACCTCACCTCGCTAATGAAGCCCAGCTGCACCAGCTCCGCCGCCAACTCGGGGATGTTCTCATCTGACAGAGAAACAGGAGAGGGTGAGTACAGTACAGCAGCGAGGGGCACAGGGCCCTTGGAACAGCCCCAGTCAGGTGACCCTGGCTGGGAAAGAATGACACAAGCAAAACTGTCAGATCCACCCTCCAATTTTAGGGGCGACGATATTCATTCTATGTGAGTCAATGTGTTACTGCCCTGTCACCTTACCCACCCCTGAATATGTCCCTCACAGATAAGGCTCATAGACTCTCCATCCTCTGAGGGAAAGGAGAGACTCACTTGGCATCAGGTCACAGCTCAGGTGCCGGTTCAGTTTGTCCTCCAGCTTCAGCAGAAGCGTCAGCTGGAGAGTAGGACAGTCAGAAAATGAGGCTCCCCTTCCCCACCCTCTGGCCACCCAGCCCTATGCAGCCCTGGCCCTGAGCCTTACATGGTGTTTGACGCCCTCCTCCACCGACTCGATGTTGCACTGCATCAGCACCACCTAGGGAGAGGGGACAGAGAGGGTCACTAGAGTAGGGACCAGTGAGCAAAAAACCCCCAAGAGCTGGAAGCCTTTCCAGCCCACGGGACATGAACGCCAGGGAGCAGAAACACATTCTTCTCTCTAAAGGACAAAGCCTTATCTGAGATGTCCTCTCTCCCTTCCACCACGACCACAGACACAGCCACACCCACACAGCCCCACCTTGCGGGTCTCCACCTCAGCGGGTTCAGGTGTTGGAGTCTTGACAGAAGGCGGCACCACAGGTGATGTCACCTCCTCCTGCTGTGGCTGCTGGGGCCGAGGCAGCCCAAAGGCCGTCAGGGGGTAGATCCCGTTCCTAAGTGCAGATCAGACAGGTCGCATGGGCTCCGTGGATGTCTTAGGACACCCACCCCTGCCTCCTCAAGGAAGCTTTTTTTCTCATTCTTCTCTCACCTGACATCTTCAAGGAATTTATCCAGTTCCAGAGCTGGTGACTGAGAGTACCTGGAGAAGAAAAGAGAAGGAAGATGGAAGGAAGGAAACGGGCAAAAACAGCAGATTCGACCACTCCCAGAGAATGGACAGTTGACAGAAACCTCAGGGTGGGAATGACCAATCTGTCCCTTTCAGAACCTCTCAGTTAGTTACTCACAATGTCTGAACTGGTTCTCTTCCTGGTCCTGCAGGGATTTCAGCCAGTACAGCACTGGTATCCATGTTTTTGGTGATCTCCTCCAGAGCATTCTCTGGGATCATGTCTGGAGGGCATGATGGAATGGGAAGTTATGGAAGGATAGTTCAGATTAATATCACAGAAGGCACAAGGGGTCCTGGGGGAGGGTGGGGGAGGAACGGAAAGAATCCCTTTGGAAGTAGAAGAGGAAAGGAAACATGCCAGTGAGAGTTACAAGGCTCCAGAATGGAAAAACAAATTCCTAGGAGGGTCAAGAGGACTCACGCTGGTGTCCCACAATGCAGTGGGCAGCAAGGAGTTTGAGCGAGGGCACTTCAAACAGTGCTGGGTGGAACAGAAGTTCTCTGGCTGTTGGTCTGCGAGCGGGTTCAGACTGCAGGCACTTTTGAATGAACTCCTAGAAAGGGGAACAAGGGAGTGGAGCAGGCATCTGGCAAGCACTCCACTGTGTTCGTCTCTCTCTCTCACATTGTATCTAGTACAAGGCTGTGTGCATACTAGGTGCTCAGCACTGGCTGAGGGAACAAATTGCTAATGTTTATGAAAGGACTTCGAAAACTGTAAGGTATTATATGAAAGGTATCATTCACTGTCTTTCTGGTTTTCATTATTTTTCTGCTCCCCAATCGCAAGCTTTTTTTCTTTACTGTTCAAACTTATGATTTCTTTTTTCTTATTTTCTCTCTCTCTGCTTTATTAGCCCACTCACTGCCTACCTTCTCCAACCCTCACCAAATTTACCTCTCTCTTACCAAACTCACCCACTGTGGTCAATAATAGTTACCATCTTTTTATTTCCCAAGCCTACCACCACAATTTCCTTTGTCCACTACATCATTTATTAAATTCACTGGATTTCCCCATGCTCCCTCTAACCCCACAGGTCCCATGACAGTTAACCTGCTCTCCTCCTTTCAATCTGGAAGGCCAACAAGGCCATATACCTAATCTCTTACTTGAACAGCCCACCCTGACACTGAACCAGAAACTTATTCCACACTAGCCTCAAGACTTCCCACTAATCTTCCTTCTCTTCTCTCTTCCCCCACCCTTTTTATTGAATTTTTGAATTTTATTTTATTTTTTTATACAGCAGGTTCTTATTAGTTATCCATTTTATACATATTATCCTCCTCCCTTTTATAAGCATCTAATGAGTTACAAACTAACCTTGTTTGGACCTTCCTGTCCAGACCCTACTTACTATAGTCTACTTCCTGATTCATAACCCCTATATCCTTTTTTTTTTTTAATTTTTCCATTTTTTGTTTTGTGCTTTATTTGGTTGTGCCAGGTCTTAGTTGCGGCATGTGAACTCCTAGTTGCGGCATGCATGTGGGATCTAGTTCCCTGACCAGGGATCGAACCTGGGCCCCCTGCATTGGGAGCACAGAATCTTAACCACTGTGCCACCAGGGAAGTCCCGCCCTATATCCTTTAAATCTTAGCTCATTTATTTCAGGGCACTTTCCCTAACTAAAACTATATAAATATAAAACCCCAAATAACTGGTTTGAGTAATTCAAACTGATTGATTTGTTCAAAAATATCAAGATGGTTGGGACTTCCCTGGTGGTCCAGTGGCTAAGGCTCCGCACTCCCAATGCAGGGAGCCCGGGTTTGATCGCTGGTCAGGGAACTAGATCCCACAGGCCACAACTAAGAGTTTGCGTGCCGCAACTAAAGATCCCGCATGACGCAACGAAGATCCTGCAAGCAGCAATGAAGATTCCCACGTGCCGAAACTAAGACCCGGCACAGCCAAATAAATAAATAATAAATAAATAAATAAACAAAAGGGTGTGTGCCAATAATGGTCATGCCTGTATGAAAGAAAAATACATACCAAGATGGCTGTCTGAGAGTGTATACCAATTACCTGAGGTAACCATCAAAGTAGTTTGCCTCCACATAGACAAACCTAAGTTAACACACAAACTTTAGTCCCAATATTACCCATCTTCTTTTTTTTTTTTTTTTTTTTTGGGGTTCTTGGGCCTCTCA
>NW_020837956.1:22491382-22600815 GCF_003676395.1 Aethalodelphis obliquidens
TGTGTATACCAAAAACACCTAGGGAAATGTTCACTACTTTGAGTGCCCTTTCTGCTTTATGTTTTCTTACTCTTAGAAGAGAGCATATTCCCAGTAGGTAAAAGGAAGAAAAATCTGAAGACATTTCAAAGTCTGTTAAGGAGGAGTGATCCTGAAGATTCTTACCCTCTGTAATGGGTCTTCTAGAAGCTGAATGGCACTGCTGATGGCTTCCTGTGGCACATATGAGGACTCTCCATTGCCCTGAATCTCTAGCACTGCCATCTGCGGTGAGGAGTAATAAAAAGGAAAAATAGAGACCTAAGAACCTCAGTGCTCCCACAATCACTCCCTCAAGACCAGTACCTTACTTGTCAACCCTCCATTTCCCTTCTATCTTCTAATTTGACTCCTTTCCACTACCCACCCTTCTGGTCTCCTCACCTCCAGTGCACACATGCCAAAGGAGTAGATGTCTACTGCCGTTGTCACATTAGTGACTTCTAGGGAAAACAGAGAAGCTTTGGTGAATCAGAGGATCCGGGCAGGGCATGGCAGAGGTGTCTTAACTTTTTGCATGCCAGTAGAGAAGGACGAAAGTTTCAGTTATGTTACCTCCGACCCTCAGGTTGTAAAGTGGAAAACCTGGGGTATGGGCACAGGGCAGAGAAACTGGGATGCCTCACCTCCATATTCTGGTGCAAAGAAGTGGAGATTCTTCTGTTCTTCCCGACAAGTCTTCACATGATTGTTGATAGTGTCAGGAGCCACTGGGAGTAGGGGAGATACCCACAATCTGACCACCATCAACAAAGCACAGCCTAACTCCAGAGAGAGGCCCCCAAAAGACAAATTCTCTCCTGAAGTCTCTAACCCTCAACAGGCGCAAACCTATCTCTTTCCCATCATGAACTCCAGACTAAACATGAACACCACCTATCTCCCCTTTCTCAGGTCTACTGCTTCTCATCTAAGGTCCCTAACTCAGTAGCAGCAAAGGCTCCACACTAAACTAACAGGTACACAGGGGCTTTGGGCTGGCAAGGAAAAACACAGACTAAGGAAAAACCCACTTGTGACCTGCTTACCTTCCCCAAAGCCCAGGTACACCTAACCCCAGATCACATGAAAACGTTTGGTCTAGTTCTTTCATCCACCCTGCAAACAATGTAAAAACACAGGCAGCCCTTCCTAATCTGTAGCAATTAAGAGACCTCAGAAACTTGGATGAAGATGGATAAGAAGGATTAACATACAACCAAGTAGACAGCCTCCTTCTTACCCACCTTTACTGACTGAAACTCAAAAACAGCTCAAAACTGAACCAATACCCTTAAATCAGTTTCACTTGTAATCCACAAAAATTTTTAGACCCCTGCTCTACTCTCTTATTCCTCAACATTGCCTGCCACAGAGCTGAACGAGGAACCAGGGCCAGGCCCAATTTGGACTCACTCGGATCATAAACAATGACTACAAGTCACAGAGAGTCTGGGAGCACAGTATGACTTAGGGAACCAGCCTGATGATGAGGGCGATTAAGAATCCTGGACGTGGATTCAGCCAGGCAGAATCCACAGGAAACAAGCAGGTTATGGAAAAGCAAGCATGGGGAGGGCTGGTAGCACAGAAGCCAAGCAGGCATAATTAGGCAGGGGAACGGTGTTTGCTCCCACGACTGCATGCACTGGGCAGCCGCAAAGGGGAGCAGAGGAAGCACAAACAGCGCCCCAAATAGGGCAGAGGGAGCTCTCACCATTAGCAAAAATCCTATGAAAGACTGTTGGGAACAGAGCAGCCCGTAAGCGGGAGGGAGGAAAACAGAGAAAAGTTGTGAGCGATGGAGCAGCCAAGCCCCAGACAAATGGACACACAAACAACACACAGACACGGCACACAGAAATGTTAAACACTGCACACGTATACACAGCAAATGAAAGCACTCACAGCAGGCACAGCCTGGAACCTCCTTTGGTAGGGTCTGGCCCCAGGGGCTCAAATCATACCTTACACCCAACCCTTGCCCTTTCCCAACCTCCTGTCAAGATCTCTGTATTAACCCCAGTTTCCCTCCAAAAATGTACAAGATTAGACCCTACACCTTCTCCACTAATTGACTGGCCTCTCTCTATAAATTACCCCTAGTAAGGTCCTTTCTCTTATCAGCAGCCCACACCTCAGAACTTTGCTCTGTCTTCCCCCATTCCTTTCATCTTACCCCCATGGTTCCCAAATTCCCGAGGCTCCCCTGCCCAGAACCTCTCCCTCCCCTCACCAGAGCCAATCTTGATGAGTCCGTTGTGCTGGATGAAGATGGTGTCACAGGTCAGGTTCCCATGGATGATGGGGGGGTCACAGGAGTGCAGGTAGCTGTGGGGGCACTGGGCTGTTAGAGGGGCCACTGGGAAATTAGGGCAGGGGGATCCCAAGGGCTAAGAGGAGCAAGGGCCTGCTCTCCTGCTGGTCACCACAAAGATAATACCCACACTCTGAATCTCCATTATGCCTGATGAGTTAAATAGCTGGATAAGCGCTAGGAGAAAGAAGTGGGAGACAGCATCGTGGTCAACGCATTAGGATGAACCCTTTAAAAGACCGATAGGGGCCTAATCTTGAAGTATATGACTCAAAGAAAGTGGGGAGAGGCAGAAAAGAACGGCAGAGTAGTGCCCTGAAATCTGTTTGGAGGAACTAAATCAGGAATAAATATGGGAAAGACACTAACCAGATCCTACTTACCTTAGGGCAGAGAGGATTTGTGTGCACCAACGCTTCCAAGCCTGGAACAGAGTTTGATCCAAGGGTCAGCAGTAATCCCCTCTCTTAACCCTCCAACCAGTTCCCTCCATCCCATCCTGATCAGCTTCATAATTAACATAATCTTTTTTAAACCTCCAAACCAGCCTAAAGCTTTTTCTGCTCTCCCTCCATACCTTTTCATTCATAGTCTTGTGGTTCTTTTTGGTCTTCTTCAGAAATTGCTTAAGACTCCCAGATGACATGTATTCTGTGATAAAAATGACCTGGAGAGGCAAAGCACACAAATAAAGCCTTATAGTAGAAATGATTCCTTATCTAGGTAACACATATACAACATATACATAAAATTTGGAAGCCTGGTGTTTTTCTTAATAAAGTATCTCTCTTTCGTTCTTAGCATCACTTCCTTAGATTTAATAGGGCAATGAAAACTACTGAGCAATATGAGCTACGGGAAGGAAGAAACAAAAATTCACTGATTTCTGTCCCGACTATAACCAGACAAAAGGCACAGGTGGTGGTCATAGCCCTACTCTCATCTCAACAGCAGCTGATTCCAGCTCTGTTTCAAAACTATCTTTTTCTGAATATAGAATGAACAGTAAGTGTAGCTAGTCTCTTTGCAGTAAGCTCAGGAAAAAGTTCTTACCCTGGCCTTGTTCTCTTTAATGTCAGCCCAATACTTGTGAAACTTGACAATGTTGAGATGTTCCAACTGAATCAGATTATCAAACACAGCACGGACCTTTTCCTGGAAGCAGGGGAGACATTGGGATAACAGGGTTCAGAAAGCATTATCATCCTAAAAAGCCATTCCCTATCCCCCCTAGAAATGATCTAACCCCAATGTACTCTTCTCATAGTAGCTTCCCAACCCCAATTCCTCTTTACACCAGCATTCTAACATCCCACAGGCTGCATTCTTTCACCATTACTTACCTCCTGCAGCTTGTAGTTCTTTCGCTCAGAGAACTGTACCTCATTCCACACAACCTCTACACCCTCCTCTGTATCCATGGCCAGGTATGCACTGTCAATACCCGGTACATTCCGCTGATTCACCTGAGAAGAAATTCAAATGAAAGGGAATTAAAGTTACCACACAAAGTCTCTATTTTAATACTCCGTACGATCATCTTCTCCCAGGCTCTGACCTGTTAAAGTTTGGTCTGCCCCGCTGAGACTCTGCCCCTTCACTTTTTACCTCTTAGTTTCACTCTCTAGAGTAACACTACTACTACCTCACCTCTTCTCGCCTCTTCTGCCAGCGCCCACAGGGTGACTCTTCCAAGATCTCAGACTCATCTTCACTTTCCTCTTCTTCCTCTGGGGAAGCTGCTGAGGTTGTGGAGGTCACAGGAGGTGACACTGACGTCAGGCCAGGAGCTGAGGATGAGGATTCTACCTTTGGGTCTGAGCCACTGCTGAGTACTGTCTGGGACTCCCCCTCCGACATGCTGGAACAAACACTCAGGCCTGCATTGGTTGGAGCAAGGGTGATGGGAGAAGGCAGAGAGGGTTAGGATAGAGTCTATAAAGATTCCATCCTAATAACCTAATCTGGGATTAAAAACAAAACATATACCTCCCTTGTTTCCTTTAAATCCAAAATCAGAATTAGTCCTGTATGAACCCTAAACATTAACTACTCTCCTAGTCTAGAGAAGGGGAGCTATCTTGGTTGAAGATGACTCACCCAGGTCAGTGAGCAACTGAAGTATATTTTAAGCTTAAAGAATATGCTGCTATGCTTAATTATGTTAATAAACATATTTTATCACTTAAAAAAAAATGACTCACCCAGGAGTGGCAAGCACAAGATTTACGGTAGTACAACCCGTGTTTAGTAAGGTCCAAATGAACAGCAAAATCAGGGGCCTCATTCCTTCTCAGCAAACACTTACCCGATAGCCTTCTCTGTGAATCCTCACCTACCTCTTGCACTGTGCTCAAGAACCAAGGTACATGGGCACTATTCGGAACAGATGACTCCAGACCCCCAAATGTTCCACTGAACCAGCTCTAGATCTAGAGCTGTAGCACTCTCAACCGATTTATTCAGCTGAAACAATCAGCTGATTTATTCTACTTAAACTCATCTTGGCATTCACTGTCCATCTCTCCTATGCACAGAACGAGCCTGCCAGTCCATGATGAGGCTACCCTTGGGCCAGGTGACTGGCAGTGGCTAGTGACTTCATCCCTGATGACCTCACCCTCCCTGTGATGTGAGTGTGGCAAATGGGTGGGTATTAGCAACACTTTTTTTTTCATTCACTCATTCAACAAATGTTTATTAAGCACTTACTGCGGGCCAAGCACTGAGCTAGGTGCTTGAGATACAATAGTGAACAAAATAAATAAGATGCCCACACTCATAAAGCCGCAAATTTAAGGCAGAGCTAAGACTTTAAGCTTCCAGTTTTCATTTCATTCACATGGCTCAAAGCCTCCATCCTCTGACATAGGTATTCCTTTCAAGTACAAATAACTCAAGACACAGCCATTATAGGAAAAAGCACTATACAGTATAACATTTTATACTAACTAGTGTATAGTATTATACATTAACATAGCTACTTAAAGAAAAAGAATCCTCAAAAGCTAAATGTCACTAACTTAAGAATCACAGGACAATCCCTGAATGTTATCCCATATCTCTAAGAACGAAGGCCGTGAAGGAGTTGGAATCTGATGTGTGCTGGGCTCAAGGGAGTGCTCGCCAGAATGAAAATGATACCCTGTAAAGTACATTTGCTCCAGTAAGTCAGTTCAAAATACACAGGCTTCTGATCAACGCCAACCTTCTGAAAAGCCCTCATTTCTTTTTAGAACTCTCAGATGCCCCCTTCTGCCCATCTCTGCCCCCAACCTACACTGTGTTTAACCCAAGCCAGATTTTATTAGATGACATTCCAGTAAATATCAGAGGGCAAACAAAGCACTACAGAGAAAATCTGGCAAGATGTCATTTCGCCTATGTTTTTTTCTCGGTCCTTGCCTAGCATAGATTTCAATCAACCAGTCTTAGTAATCTACCTGAAAAGTAGCTTAAAAAAAATGGTAAGAAAGTTCATATGGGTTACTTTATTTATAGAATGCATCCTTAATCTGAACAGCTAAGTAAAGTTTCCAGCTACATTATAAGAAATACCAGTGGAATTCTAATACAGGAAGCCTGTAGCCAATGGGCTCTAAAGAAATTTCTGGACCCAGGGCACAATTAATCCACAGCAGGGCACCGCAAGAGAGGGCAAACCTTCACCAGTCATAGACGCTCTTCGAATGTGCTTGTCTTCTCCCTCCCCAATCTCTCCCCCCCCCCCACCGTAGGCAAAATGAAGGCAATGCCCAAGATCCCCCAGCACTCCCCCTGCTGATGGCAACACTGGAGTTTTTGTCTCAGGGTCGGTCGTTCAGAGGTTTAAATGAGATCACATATGGAAAAGGCCATTGACGCCCCTCAAGGGAATCTCCTCGCCACCCCGAGATGCCTAGTGTTCACTTCCGTGCAGTGTAGGTAAATCGTTGCAAAGTTTTCTCCTGCAAAGTTTTTCATTTTGGGGGCTGCAGCTTCTCAGCATTTCAACTCCTCAGCAACAGCTCACAGGCCTCTCGCCCGCCCTCACCTTCAGCGGACCAAAGAAGGCCTGAGACCTGCAGAACAAGCAAGCTCGGGGAGGAATTTCACACTCCAACAGGTCGCCTAGCCCGCTGTCAGCGAGGGACCGTCGGGCCCCGGGGCCGGCCCTGCAGCGAGCCGCAGCCACCTCACCAAAGGCCAGCCCCGCGGCGCAGTCAGGGGCGCAGGCCACGCCCCCGCGCAGTCGGCGCGCCGACCCCGCGAGCAGGCGCGGCCCCGACGCTGCGCTTCCGCAGGCCGCCGGGCCCGCGACCGCCGCCCCCGCCCCCGCCCCCGCCGCCGGCCCCGCCTCTCGTCAGCCCGAGTTCGACATGAACGCCGGGGCCTCTCGCCCCGCGCCCGCAGAATTCCGGGCGCTGCCGCCGCCGCTCGGGGACGGTCGGGGAGGGCCGAGCAGGGACTGTGGGGCCGAGGTGTACTCTCGGCTCCGGCGGGCCGGGCCTTGGCTGTCGAGTGAGCAGGGCCACCTCCAGACACCCGCCTGCCGGGGTCCCACCGTCCTGGCCGCGGAGGCCGACCCTCTCGTCTTTTAGCCGAAACCTTCCCTCCCTCTCAGTCCCCTCAGCGCTCACCTCCCGACTCCGCTCCCCGCAGCCTGCGCTTCAGCTCCAGCTCGGGTTCCGGGGCCCCGGATCAGAAAGACTCGCTCACAGCTGCGCTCCGCGGCGCAACCGAACTGCGGGCCCCGCCTTCGCGGCGTCCGGACCAACAGATGGGCGGTGCCGCAGTGCCGTTGGGTTTCCATTGGACAGGGCGGCCAGGGTGGGCGGTGCCCCGGGCAGACGGTCGCTCGCAGGGGTAGTCTTCAACCCGGTTTCCTCCCCTAGAGCCTGTCCGGCTGAGACCTCTTGGAGGGTTCGGTGTTTTCGGTCTCAACTGGGGCCTGTCTCTCTGTCCACCCCTCTGTCCGGTCCTGGTGCCCCCGATGATTCTGCTGGGCGAAGGGAAGGCCTTCCCCCTCTTCTTGAAGGCGCCATGACAGTTCTAGTCCGACTCAAAGACAAAAGGAGCGAAAGACGTAGCCTCAATCTGAGAGGAGCGCCCACCCACTTTCAGTATTTGGGGGTGAGACTGCGCAGAACACCAATTCTTCAGAAAACTTTTAAAAAATTACTGAACACATTAACACTGAAAATGAATAGTTAACGCTTCGTAATTGGATAGTACTGATGTTAGCCGAAACTTTGCAAGAGGTTTTCACAGATATCTTTTGATCCTCGTAATAAATTGAAATTTTCATTCAGTAATAGTTGCCAAATGGAAAAATACTGAATCAGAGGCATTAAGCTATTCACCGAAAGTTGGTAAGAACTATATCTAGAATCCGAAACAGTTAAGATTTATCAAAGAAGACTTCCTTGAAAAGATGTTTGGAAAGAACTTAGGTTGACTGCGAGGAGGTGAAAAGAAAAAATGATAGATTGTGGGTGAGCCCATTGATCTTCGAAAACCAAACCAGGAGCCCAAAAGAAGTTAACTCTACTCCTAGACATGTATTGTGGAGGGAGGAGGATGAATCAATCATCAGTACTTGGAAATGTCATAATCACCAAATCTGTCCATAAAGGGAATCTCTAATCCTATTTAACTGATAGAAGGCTATCTGGCAAAAATTCCCTCATTTTCCATCTCTACACCTTAAAATTTAAATCAAACTTTTATCGTTCCTTGATTCTTTCACCTTTGAAAGAGAGTGCTCAAACACTCTTTTAGAAATCTGGACCTTGTTTTGGATATTTTTAAAAGGCATTTGCCCACCAAATGTAGCATACAGTTTCAGGGAGTTGAGGTTAAGAATCTTTGTTCTAAAAAAAAAAAAAGAATCTTTGTTCTAATCTCAAGGAAAGGATGCTCCTCCTGTCCAGATTAATCTCACCAGGTAGACTCCAAAGCAACTGAACACCTGGCGCATGGTAAACATTCATTAAGTATCCGTTGATACTACTATTACAGTTTCCCATTCTCTTCTGTCTGGTTCTTAGTATTATCAACCTTTACCTTTCAACTAGCTCCTTTCAAATCTGCACAGAGGACCCATTAGCATCTTCAAGTTCTCGTTTTGTTTTTAACCTTTCATTCATGTTTTTTTTGGGGGGGGGGGTTGGTTGGTTGGTTGAGGTTTTTTTGTATGTTTTTTGTTTGTTCTTTTGGCTGCACCGCGTTCCCCCCCGCCCCCCCAACCCGTGCCCTTGCCCTGGAAGCATGGAGTCTTAACCACTGGATCTCCAGGGAAGTCCCTTTTCATTCATGTTGAAAATGTTCAAGGGGGCTTCCCTGGCAGTCTAGTGGTTAAGACTCTGCCCTTCCAATGCAGGGGGCGTGTATTCGAATCCTGGTGGGGGAAATAAGATCCCACATGCTGCAGCGGTGCAGCCAAAAAATAAAATGCTCAAATACTGCCTACATCTTCACCACATCATTTTTTTTCTGCTTTAAAAATCATACTTATTGTAACAAATCAAACTATTTCAAAAATAACATAGTATAATGTAACTTTATATAGTAGCTTGTATGTGCTATATTCCACTGTTTTAATTGCCTTATGACATTAATTCACTTAATCCTCACAACAATCCTATGAATATTGTGAATTAACAATTGCTGTAGAAAGTGAAAATCTCTTACCTTAGTTCACCAGAATAATTAAGACTTTGATATATATTTCTCCATATTTATTTTTTCTATGTATATATTAATATATGTATATATAATTTAAAATAAAGGCAAGTGTATACCACATAATCTTTTTCAATTTACTCTTTTCACTTTTTTCCACAGCAGCACATACAGCACTATAATTTTTTAACTACTGTAGAGTATTCCATTATCCAAATGTGCCAATGTTTAATAACTACCAGGGAACTTTGAGGTTATTTCCAACATTATTTATTATAGATAAAGCTGTAATGAATATTCTGCTACATACACCTTTGCCTACTTGTGAAAATGATTTTACTCATTCTTAAAAGTGGAATTGCTAAGTCAAAGACTAAGGACATTTTGAGTAGATATTGCCAAGTCTCTCTTCAAAAAGATATCAAATAACCATATCACCATGAGTATGTTAGGGTTCCTGCTTCCCAACATCCTTACCAACATTGAATATTACCAATCTTTTCACCTTTGGTGATATATTAAGGAAAAAAAAAGATATCCTACTGTTTTAATTTACATATATTTAATTAGTAGGGAAGTTAAACATCCTTTTTTTAAAAGACTTTTTTAGAACAGTTTTACATTTACAACAAAATTGAGAGGAAAGTACAGAGATTTCCCACATACCCCTGCCCCCACATTTGCACAGCCTCCCCCATTACCAAATCACCGGAATGGTATAGGTTTTACCAAGGATGAACTTACATTGACCCATCATAATCACACAAGTCCATAGTTTACCTTAAGGTTCTTTGTGTTGTACATTCTATGGGTTTAGACAAATGCATAATGGCATATATCCATCATTATAATATCATACAGAGTGTTTTTACTGCCCTAAAACTCCTCTGTGCTCTGCCTACCCATCCCTGGCAACCACTAATCTTGTTATTGTCTCCATAGTTTTGCCTTTTCCAGAATGTCAGAATCATACAGTACGTAGCCTTTTCAGATTTGCTTCTTTCACTTAGTAATATGCCTTTAAGTTTCTTCCATGTCTTTTTATGGCTTGATGGAGCATTTCTTTCTAGTGCTGAATAATATTCCATTGGATGTACCACAGTTTATCCATTTACCTATTGAAAGACATCTTGGTTGCTTCCAAGTTCTGGCAATTATGAATAAAGCTCCTATATACATCCATGTGCAGGTTTTCATGTGGACATAAGTTTTCATCTACCTTGGGTAAATACTAAAGAGTGCAATTTCTGGATCATACATTATGAGTATGTTTAGTTTTATAAGAAACCACCGAACAGTCTTCCAAAGTGGTTGTACCATTTTGCACTTCCGCCAGCAATGAATGAGTGTTCCTATTGCTCCACATTCTCACCAGCATTTGTCTTTTTTCCTGTTTATGGCCATTCTACTAGGTGTATAGTGGTATCCCATTGTTTTAATTTTCATTACCCTGGGACATATAATGTGGAGTATCTTTTCATATGCTTATTTGTCATCTGTATATCTTCTTTGCTAAGGTGTCTGTTAAGGTCTTTGGCCCATTTTTTAGTTGGGTTGTTTTCTTATTGTTGAGTTTCAAGGGTTTTTTAATGTACTTTGGGTAACAGTCCTTTATCATATGTCTGTTTACCAAGTATTTTCTCCCAGTTTGTGCTGTCTTCTTATTCTCTTGACATTGTCTTTCACAGAGCAGAAGTTTTTAATTTTACTGAAGTTCAGCTATCAATTATTTCTTTTATGGATCATGTCTTTGGTGTTTCATCTAAAAAGGCATCACCATACCCAAGGTCTTCTAGATTTTCTCCTATGTTATCTTCTAGTTTTATAGTTCTGCATTTCATATTTAGGTCTATGATCCACTGTGAGTTAATTTTTGTGAAGTGTATACAGCCTGTGTCTAGATTCTTTTTTTTTTTGTATGTGGATGTCCAGTTGCTCCAATATCATTGTTTTCATATGTTTACTGCCCAATTGCATTTCCTCTTCAGTTTCTTGCCTGTACATGTTCTTTGCATATTTTTAACTAGGTTGATCATCTTTTTCTTATTGGCTTGTAAGAGCTCTTTGTATATTAGGAAAATCCCATTGTCTTCCCAATCTCCTATACTGTGAATCCCATCCTATCTCTATCTCTATTGAAACTTTACACTCAGTTTATTATAAACCTTTATTCCAAAAACCCTTTCTCATTTCCCATTCTCCATGACCTCTTTAGCATTTGGGACCACTGAACGGCACGTTCTTAAAACTCCTCTGTTACTTTTCATAATACAAATTTATTTCATTTCTCTCTCAATTCCTAATTTTTTCTCCTTTACGTTCTGTTCTTCCCTCCTTTTTTTTTTTTTTTTTTGGTCGCACCACACTGCTTGTGAGATCTTAGTTCCCTGACCAGTAATCAAACCCAAGCGAGGCCCCAGCAGTGAGAGTGCCAAGTCCTAACCACTGGACGGCCAGGAAATTTCCCCCTCCTAACTATTAATGTGCCTGTCAATGTGTCCAAAGTTATATTCTTTGTTCTCTCTACACCATCCTTTAGAAAATATGTCCATTGATGAGCTTCCAATACATCACCAGGATGACAGTTATATTTATCTCTAGCACTTCTTTCCCAAGCTCCAAGATAATATTGGATGCTCCACTCTCACTTCAAACCTAATTTGCCTAAAGATTTTCACTTCAGGTTAGTAATCTACCTCGAGAACTAATTTATTGGGAACAGAAGACAGGTGGCTGGGTGACAGAGTGGGAGGGAAACTATTTGTATGCCCATTTATGCCTTTTGTACTTTGTGCCACATGTACATACATTTTATTCCAAAAAGAAACAATATTTAACAAAGAAACAATTTATTAAATAATTGTATAATAAAGAAAGGCAATGCTTTTAGAATACCCATATATATATGACTAATTTCTAAGCTTCCCAAGTGACCTGCTGACCTCATCTCCCAAGTGGACTGTAGCTTGGATTGTGACATGCTGGTTGTACAACTCTATACATTTACTAAAAATCATTGAATTAACAGTGAGTGAATCTTATGATGTGAAAATCATACCTCAATAAAACTGTCCAAAATCTTTCAGATCTTGGTTTCCATAAATCAGGGCAATTAGAAAATCAACTGGGTTTTTGCTCAAAGCTTTTCTTCCTCAGTGTGCGACTCACTAGTCACACCTCCAAACTGATCATTCTTCTAGGAATGTGATGTGGATTCTTTTCCGAATGAAGACATAATCAAAGGAACAAAAATGTTCCTTTGCCTCAAGCTTCGCACTTACATTTCTATAGGACCTCAAACTAAAAGAAACCTAGATTTCATGATAATTGTGAATCATCTGAGAGGTGCTTTAAAACATACACCTTCCCAGGACCCTACCTGAATCAACTGAATCTGAATCTGGGAGCCGGGGAGGACTTGATTATCTGTATGCCTAAAATTCTGCCCAGGTGATGTTGATGCAGGTAGCCTGGCTCATCATTAGGCTGAAGGGTGGTAACCATCATCATAGCTCATGCTTATTCCTGTCCAGACATTGCCTCATAACTTAGGCCTCTGAGCTTCATTGTTTAAGTTATGAAATGGGAACATGATTTGCCCTACACCTCTGCGTCATGTCATAAGAAATTGAGTCAACTTCTAAAATAAACATGATAGATAAATAGGGGCACTGGGAAATTAAGAAAAAAAGCAGCTCATCTAAATTAAGAATTAGATTTATTAATTTTTAGATTATTAGATTTCCACAACTGTATTCAATTATGTTCAAATCGAATTTATTTATTATTTATTTTGCTCTGTGTTTTACTGGCATAGAGTTAATACCTATTTTATTTCACAGGGATGTTGTGAGTTTAAAATAATTATCAGGTCATTCCACAGCTTTTTCTGGGCTAAAACCCCTTTTGTTTCTCTTCATTTACTGAATTTACCTTTGTTGTAGTAATAGAGAGAAATTTCCTAAATCTAAAATTATTTCCTGAAAAAACATAGATTCAGACTTTAAGGAAAGGCCTTTGGAGATCCCTTGTAGCATTAGTAGTCTAAGATTTCATTATTTCACAGCTCACAGCCAGGCTGGAATCAGAGAACAAAATTCAATTTAACTAAACAAATATTTATTGGCTAGTAAGAGTACATGCTAGGTGCCATGCTAGGCAGACAAATCAATAAGACAAAGTTCCTGTCCTTAAAGAGCTCATATTTATTTAGGAAGATATCTGTGTAAACAAAACAGTGCCAATACTTAACAAGTACAACAGAAGTATGTATAAAGTTCCATAGGCTGAATAGAGAAGGACCTGATTGACTTCACAGAAGAAAGATACAGGGGAAGCTGTCATAGGCTGAATAATGGTCCCAAAGATACCCATGTCCTAATCCCTGGAATTTGTGAATATCACCTCATATGGCAAAAAGGTATTTTACAGATGCGATTAAATTAAACATTTTGAGATGGAGATGTTATCCTGGATTATTAGGATAGGCCCTAAATGTAATCACAAGTGCACATAAAAGAGGGAGGCAGAGGGAAATTTGACTACAGAAGAGAAAGAAATGTAACCACTGAAGCAAGAGATTGTCCTTATGCCCAGGAATGCAAGCAGCCTCCAGTAGCTAGAAAAGGAAAGGAAATGGATTCTTCCCTAGAGCCCCTAGAAGGGACCAGGACTGCTGACACCTTAACTTTAAACCAGTGAAACCAGTTTCAGACATCTGGCCTCCAGAACCGTAAGAAAATAAACAGTTGTGGGGTTTTAATCCACCAAGTTTGTGGTAACTTGTTACAGCAGCCATAGGAAACTAATACATAAAGTTTCTCAGAGAACAAGAGTGATGTCTGCCTGACCTGGGTTTTAAAGGATGAATAGGGGGCTTCCCTGGTGGCACAGTGGTTAAGAATATGCCTGCCAATGCAGAGGACATGGGTTCAAGCCCTGGTCCGGGAAGATCCCACATGCTGCAGAGCAACTAAGCCTGTGTGCCACAACTACTGAGCCTGCGCTCTAGAGCCTGCGAGACACAAATATGAGCCCATGTCCTGCAACTACTGAAGCCAGTGAGCCTAGAGCCCGTGCTTCGCAGCAAGAGAAGCCACTGCAATGAGAAGCCCACACACCTCAATAAAGAGTAACCCCCGCTCGCTGCAACCAGAGAAAGCCTGCGCGCAGCAATGAAGACCCAATGCAGCCAAAATAAATAAATAAATAAATTTATAAAAATAAATAAGTAAATAAAGGATGAATAGGAATGTTAAGGGAAGCAGGAACAATCCAGAGAAGACTGAACCTTCCTTTTCTCTGACTCTCCAGTCTCAGAAGATAGGAAGTTGGACCTAAAACATGATTTTGTACCCCAAGTTTTGTGACATATGCCTCATTTTTTAGCAGTAAGAGTCGAAGATTTCCAACATAGGTGTTATTTTTCTTCCCTTCACTTCACCTCTGGCTTTTCAGTTTGAATTTATTTTATTTTAAAAAATTTATTTGCTTGTTTATTTATTTATTTACTTGGCTGCATCAGTTCTTAGTTGGCACATGGGATCTTTGTTGCGGCGAGTGGGCTCTGTAGCTGTGGAGCGCGGGCTTAGTTGCCCCATGGCATGTGGGATCTTAGTTCTCCAACCAGGGATCGAACCTGCGCCCCCTACACTCGATGGCAGATTCTTAACCACTGGACCAGCAGGGAACTCCCTGAATTGAAATCTTTGTTTTTACAAAGTTTTTTACATCTGGGAGAGAAGAGACTCTCTAGGAAAAACATTCTTAAGAGAGCAAGTGAAAAAAACTAGAGAGTCTGATAAGGACACTTGTTTATTACTGGAGAAAGCTTGGAAAGAAAGTAACAAAACACTCTCCAAAAACAAGCAAAGGAACTCCTTGCCTGTTTTGTTTGGGACTAAGAGAAACAGGACAGTGAAAATAAGACGTTAGTAAGAGCTCTAAACTGGGTATAACTGAAGAGAGAATAAATTACTCAGAATGCAGCACAGAAACACAAGGATATATATAGTTAAGAGAGAGGGAGGATAGATGGAGAGCTCTAACATGTATACTGAGAGTTCTAGAAGAAAATAAACAGAATGATGGTGAAACAGTGTTTGAAAATGCAAGAGATAAAATTTTAAAATATTGATGAAAGACATTAGACATCAAACTTTAAAAATAAGCCTTTAGTACTAATAAAATAAACACATGCTGAGGCACGTTATAGGAATATTTACACAACATTAAGGATAAAGAGAAAATTGTAAAAAGCTACCAGAGATGAGAGAGAAAAAACAGATTACCTATGAAACAACAGTGAAGACTGATAAAAGACTTCTCTATAGGGGGCTTCCCTGGTGGCGCAGTGGTTGAGAATCTGCCTGCTAATGCAGGGGACACGGGTTCAAGCCCTGGAGCAACTAGGCCCGTGAGCCACAACTGCTGAGCCTGCGCGTCTGGAGCCTGTGCTCTGCAACAGGAGAGGCCGTGATAGTGAGAGGCCCGCGCACCGCGATGAAGAGCGGCCCCCGCTCGCCACAACTAGAGAAAGCCCTCGCACAGAAACGAAGACCCAAACACAGCAAAAATAAATGGATTGATTGGTAAACTCCTGTGCCCGGCATCTTCTTAAAAAAAGGAAAAAAAAAAAAGACTTCCCTATAAACATAGAATTTTATCCCCATCCAAAATATCATTAGTGAGGGCAAAGTACATTTTGATATACCAGAAACAATTAAGGAATTTTTTTTAAACCACCCATACAATCTCACTGAAAAACATAGTTATAAATAACAATTTATAAAACTGCTTAGGAAAACTTCCATTTCTGGCCATGATGGTATAACAGGGACCACGTTTACCCTCCTGCCTTAATCATCTAGAAAACTGGACAAAATATATGAAGCAACAACTTTCAGACATTGGACAACAGGCAGCACAGGATAGTGATCCCTGAAAGAAGGTAAACAAATGAAGTGAATCCTATGAGTACCCCAGCTTACAGCCTAGAAAGTGTTTTCAGGCCACCTTGTAGAAAGAGGAAACTAAACAGAGCCTGACAATCTCACTGTATTGGGAAGACAGAGTTTGGAGTTCAGCGAGGCCAAGGTGGCTAACATTTTCAGGGAAGAGTGCCAGAAAGGATGGAGATACACACAGAGAGAACTATGGAGCTCTGCAGAAGGATCCTCTCAAGATCTCGGCTAAACATACTCATGCTGAAACTATCAAGGTTGAGGAAAGAACCGTTTGAGAGGAGGAGTTGGCACAATCTTCCAGTGGTAAGAAAGCCATTTTGGTGGACAGGGTAGCAGGATTCCAGCTGGCAGGTTTCCTATTACTATTGTTTGATCTTTATTCCTTAGCAAATCAAAGAGCCAAGAGATTACAAATGTGAGGTCATTTGTTACTTGGAATGTGAGCCTCAGTTAAGAACTTTTGCCCTCCTGGTGACTACAAGAACCAGCAGAATTTTTCTAAGTAACACTCTGGTTCTCTTGGGCCAATCTGTCAGACTCAACTTGTGTGTCCTCAGTTCTCAGCAGCCAACAGAGCAAAGGAGTTCTCTTACTAAAGGATTCTGAGAAATCTCTAAGGAATGGTTAAGTGTGCCACAGATCCTCACAGGAAATTACTATCACTTTTGCCAGCTGTCCCTGCTCCAAACCACTGCGGCTCTTGAACTTTGTCACCACCTCCTTCAGGCTCCCCACATGGCCCCATCCCAATGGACATAGATCTCCTCACTCGATTCCCCAAAGCTCAGTTCAGTCCAGGCTATTTAACAAGACACAGAGGCATAGACATGAAAAACAAGGAGTAGCCCACAACTGCCACTAGAAGCGACTCTTCTTCAGATTCCTGGTAAGGCAGAGCCAGCTCAGCCCACCCAGTTTCCCCAACAGGAATCTCCAGACTGTGCCACGTCTTGGAGTCTTGATGCCAGCAACAGGCATGAGTCCAAAGAGAATCTTTCTTTTCCAGTTCAAGGCCTGCTTATTTTCACTCTAGAACATCTATCCTTTTCCTTAGGGGGAAAAACTCACCTCCACCTTGACCTGGTTGATGCAATCCCAGGAATTGTGGACACTTTCCAGGCTTCAGATAATCTGGCTCTAACTCCACTTTGTGAGATACAGTTTTTCAGACCAGTCTGTCCGGTGTGAGGTATAGAGAAAAGACTGGCACACACCTCAGGGTGGCTCCAGTTTTCTGATCACCTGCGAGCAAACACTTGAATTAAAAACAAACATTGAGGCTTCCCTGGTGGTGCAGTGGTTAAGAATCCGCCTGCTAATGCAGGGGACACAGGTTCGAGCCCTGGTCCGGGAAGATCCCACATGCCGTGGAGCAACTAAGCCCGTGCACCACAACTACTGAGCCTGCGCTCTAGAGCCCATGAGCCACAACTACTGAGCCCGTGTTCCACAACTACTGAAGCCCGCGCGCCTAGAGCCCGTGCTCCACAACAAGAGAAACCACTGCAGTGAGAAACCCGTGCACCACAACGAAGAGCAGTCCCCACTCGCTGCAACTAGAGAAAGCCCTCGCACAGCAACGAAGACCCAATGCAGCCAAAAATAAACAAATAAAAACATTGGTCTCCTAAGAACAATAAGGATTTTAAGAAACATTCCAGTCTATATAATTATTTACGGAGAAAAACGGATCTCTCTCTCCCTGCAAGGGCACAATCCTGTGAAAGACACAGATTTTAACACTAATAAATAAATTAACCTCGGCATCTCAGTCTGAAATATCTGGATTTTGGTTAATGGTCATTTCATGATTTTCTTTAGGATAAAGGTGGGTATTTGCTTTATGTATGTGTAGTGGGCCCATCCTGGTGATTTTCCTAAGTGAAGGCAGACTGCTTCAAAATGAATTTACATCTTGCCTTCTAGAAATATAAAACTGTGACTGTAAAATATAACACTTCTCTGACTTTAGAAAATGTTTCAGTTATTGGGCACCCATTAAAACTTATGAGTACAAAGAGGAGTAGGGGCTAGAACAGAACCTCAGAAATGGACTTCTTCCCTTTTCTAGTAACTTCAAAATATCTATATTCCTTCTTTCTTAGCACTAAATCTTGCCCCACTTTTTTTTTCCCTCCCTGAACCAATCTTTCACCTCTAATCACACACAGAATGGAATGTAGCATAAAAACTGCTGAGCTTCCAAAGGTAATCTTTTATGAATAGTACAATGTCATCAGAAACTGGATATGGTCAAAAACAGAATTAGGAACCCCAAGAAAAGCCTGGGTGGGGGTTAGCTTGGGAGGACTCACATCTCAATTTCTTGCCTTTTTCTCATTCTCTCCTCACTTAACATCTTCCACATGCAGGTTAGGTTTCTCAATCTGTGGTCTGTTACCCTCTGGGGGTCTTGAACTTCCAAGGCACTCTGAGTCTTCTATGAGAATTTTATTTTCTTTTTGTTTTTTTAAATTTTTTATTGGAGTATAGTTGATGTACAATGTTGTGTTAGTTCCTGCTGTACAGCAAAGTGAATCAGTTATACACATACATATGTCGACTCTTTTTTAGATTCTTTTCCCATATAGATCATTACGGAGTATTGAGTAGAGTTCCTTGTGCTATACAATACGTCCTTATTAATTTTCTTTTTAAAAAAAATTATTTATTTTTGGCTGCGTTGGGTCTTTGTTGCTGCTCGCGGGCTTTCTCTAGTTGCAGCGAGCGGGGGCTACTCTTCATTGTAGTGTGCGGGCTTCTCATTGCGATGGCTTCTCTTGTTGTGGAGCACGGGCTCTAGGTGCGTTGGCTTCAGTAGCTGTGGCACATGGGCTCAGTAGTTGTGGCTCTAGAGCGCAGGCTCAGTAGTTGCGGCGCACGGGCTTAGTTGCTCCACGGCATGTAGGATCTTCCCGGACCAGGGCTCATACCCATGTCCCCCGCATTAGCAGGCAGATTATTAACCACTGCGCCACCAGGGAAGCCCCTTATTAGTTTCCTATTGTGTATATGTCAGTCCCAATCTCCCAATTTTCCCTCCCCTCCTTCCCCCCACCCCCGGGTAACCATAGTTTGTTTTCTACATCTGTGACTCTATTTCTGTTTTGTAAATAAGTTCATTTGTACCTCTTTTTAGATTCCACATATAAGAGATATCATATATTTGTCTTTCTCTGACTTCACTTAGTATGATAATCTCTAGGTCCACCCATGTTGCTGCAAATAGCATTATTTCATTGTTTTTTTTATGGAGTAATATTCCATTGTATATATGTACCACATCTGCTTTATCCATTTCTGTCAATGGACATTTAGGTTGCTTCCATATCTTTGGCTATTTTAAACAGCGCTGCAATGAACACTGGGGTGCATGTAACCTTTTGGATTGTGGTTTTCTCTGGATATATGCCCAGAGGTGGGATTGCTGGATCAGTATATGTGCTGCCGAAATGAGCACTTCTATGAGAATTTTAAAACACTGTGTTTTAAGTTTTATAATATAAGTATGTTAGCATATTTTGGATCATCTGGATTAACATTTTATATTTTTGAGTGATCCTGAATTTATGTTTAAGTTTACAATTTAACTGGTATCACATTATACTCTGAAGTTAGCATTTAACTTTTAAGGCAATGTTGCCCAGCCCTGGGGGCCGGGGTGGGGGGGAATGAGGGATGGTCCCTTAAATCCCTTGGGATCTGTAGGTATGTCTCAGTGGTACACAATTACTCACACTTGAAAAACACTGGCTTAAGCTACCTTCTTCTCTTTTCTTCTTTCTCTTATGAGAGATAACTGGAAAGAAACTCATGAGAGGCTAATAGAAACAGACAAAAGTAGTTTTAAAAATGACAAGTATTTGTCAGTTTATTTTCAATATTCGATCAATTTGAGCAACAAGAAAATATAAGCAATCTAATTCTAAATATAAAAATCAGGAATTCCCTGGTAGTCCAGTGATTAAGGATTTGGTGCTTTCACTGCTGACACCCGGGTTCAATCCCTGGTCCAGGAACTAAGATCCTGTAAGCAGTGCAGCAAATAAATAAATAAATATTATTTTTAAAAATAAGGCAAAGGCAATACCTCAATATTGTGAATATATATAGGAATCGCCAAATGCTTAGAATTAGTTATTTTCTACCCACAACAAACCAATTCCATGCCTTTATCCCTAGTTGTTGTGTGAACTTGGTATATATTTTAGAGACCCTTTTTATATTCAGGCCAGCCCCTAAAGTACATGTTCAGAAGCTGCTTCTGTTACTATGTGTGATAGGTCAGATTTCTGAAGCTCACAGTTTACAGAAAGACTCATGAAAATCAATCTGCGAATACAGTGTTTTAGAGTATTTTTAGTTAAAAAATTTTTTTTCCTCAAAGCATGAAACCTTTGTGTCCTCAGAAGTGTAATATAGTGGTTTGGGGGAAATGGAGATGGAATAGGGAGAGGATAACCTTCATATTCTTTGTCTCTTTCCCACCTCTTTCCATGAGTCCCTTAGTATCTCCATTTCTTCTCTCAGAGGCACCACTGCCCTCCCGCTGCCTCACTTTTTTTTTGAATAATATTTTCTTTCCCACTTTTTTCCTTATCTGTTTTTCTCCCATTTTGTTTCAGGCCTTCGTCTATTTTTTTTTTTTGTGAACATAATTTAATGTTATTTCCATTCCATATTTAGCTTGTATATATGTATACCTAATGAATGGTAGATTTTTGGTTGAATAATAATACAACATTTATGTAAACTTGGCATTTTATATTCAGTTCCTCTTAGCCTTAAAGCAATCTGAAAAAGTAGATACTGTATGTCTGTTTTATAGATGAGGAACTGAGTCTGAGAGAGAATAAGTAACTTGTGAAAGACCACATAGGTAATATATATATCAAAACTCACGCTTTTTTCCCCACAACATCACATTCCACTCTTAGAAGAAAAAAAAAAAGAGGGGGGCTTCCCTGGTGGCACAGTGGTTGAGAGTCCGCCTGCCGATGCTGGGGACACGGGTTCGTGCCCGGGTCCGGGAAGATCCCACATGCTGCGGAGCGGCTGGGCCCATGAGCCATGGCCGCTGAGCCTGCACGTCCGGAGCCCGGGCCCCCCAAAGGGGAAGGCAAAAAAATTGGGAGGCCCGCGTCCCCAAAAAAAAAAAAAAAAAAAAAAAGAGGTTGCGGGTTTCCCTGGTGGCACAGTGGTTAGGAATCCGCCTGCCAGTGCAGGGGACACGGGTGAGAGCCCTGGTACGGGAAGATCCCACATGCTGCGGGGCAACAAAGCCCGTGCACCACAACTACGGAGCCTGCGTTCTAGAGCCCGCGAGCCACAACTACTGAGCCCATGTGCCACAACCAGTGAAGCCCACGCACCTAGAGCTCGTGCTCTGCAACAAGAGGAGCCACCGCAATGAGAAGACCATGCATCGCAAAGAAGAGTAGCCCCCGCTCCCCGCAACTAGAGAAAGCCCGTGTGCAGCAACAAAGACCCAACACAGCCAAAACATAAATAAATTAAAAAAAAAAAAAAAAAAGAGGCCGAGTAATTTCATGCTCCTTTAACACTGCCTTGGTAAGAGACCTTATCCAGGTTCACGATGACCAACAGGCCTAATTAACACCTCCTACCTTCATAGCCTAACTTCAAGCCAATATGTGCAATGTTTGTATATCTAGTTGTCACCTTAAACCAAACTAGCATTCACCCCCGCCCCCCGCCCCCATCACACCATTTTCTGTTACGGGCTCTGCCAATTTTTGTCATTCAGAGTCAAAACCTTGGTGATATTCATTCATTCAACAAGCATTTAAATACTATTGAGCACAGATAAGAATTGTGCTAGGGATGCTGGGGTATACAACAGTAAGTTTGACAGAGTTTCTGACTTCCTAAAGGCTTATAGTCTGTCAGGAAAGACACACAAGTGGGGACCCAAACCATTGTAGGGATATTAGAAAAGACTTCCTGAAGGTAGTAATGATGAGGGTGGGTGGGTGAGGAGGTTTGTTCCATGGGTGAAAACATAGGAAGAGAAAGCATGGAGGAACCCAAAGACATACTGCTGAAGCACTGGGTAGTGGAAATGGAGAGGAATGGGAGAGACATGGAAGAAGCCTTTCAAGTATGAAGGGTCTGGTAAACTATGTTAAGGAATTTGGACTATCTGAAGAGTAGGAGGAAGCCATGATCTTTGTATTTTAAAAGAATTAATCTGCTTATCCTTTGAGAATTTTCCCTTTCTCTTCCACCCCCTGAATCCAATCTGTTACTAAATTCTGTCCATTTCTTATCGTCTAATTTGTTCCTTTATCTCTATTCCCATTGCCACCCACCTTAGTCCCTGCCCTTCTCGTCCCATGCTTAGATTAAGAGCCCTTTCACCAGTTAGTTTCCAGACTCTCCTTCCAATCTACACTGTACACGAAGACTAGACCAACAATCCCCAAGTGCTACACCAGGATAGCAGTGAAGTCCAAGTCACCCATTTTGGCGCTTGCGACCATCTCTATCCTATCTAATATTACCACTTAAAATCAATTTCCAACGAGGCCAGATAGTTTCCTCAAAAACCCTCACCAAAGCAGTTTACTTTCATTCTTCACCCTGCAACCTTGTAACATTATTCCCTTCTCCCCCTGGTATAACGCACGCCTGGGGCATCCTGAGGACCTCAAGCAACAGCTTTTCCACTCTCCTTTGATTTCTTCTCGACCAGTATAGACTGGGTCACAGATCGAGGTCTTCATTTTCTTTTGTCGGAAAGACTCTCTCACATCCTACTCGCATAGGCCTCACAAAGCCTGGCCAGGGTACTTCTTGCGCTCAGAACACGAGCCAACTTTAATTGAACTGTACGGGGCGGGGTTTGAGGGAGTCTGAGGGCGCGGTGGAGAGCGAGCTGACACGCTGGAAGATGAACCGGAAGTACCAGGTCCCGCACAAAAGAGCTTCAGACAAAACGCGAGAGGCCGGGGTAGAGGAGCGGAGGCGGGGGACAGTGGGGGACAGTTGGGGAGAGATACTGGCAAGGAACAACCTCCCAGCGTGCTCCAAGCAGGCCGCGGCCGTTGGTGGGCGTGGCCGCGCCAATCTCGCGGGAGGGCGGTTGGGCGGGCCGTTGTCCCCGCGGGCGGGGCGAGTTGCTAAGGAAATGACTGCCCGCAGCGCCGCGCCGCGCCGCGCCGCGCCGGCCGGGCGGGGTCTGAAGCAGCGCCGTTTCCGCTTCCGCTCCCTCTCTGCTCCGGTCCTGTTACCGCCACCTGGGCCGCCTCGCGCCTTTCACCGGCACCTTGCGTCGGCCGCGCAGCCGGGCCCACTCCTGACACGCGCGCACCCGGGGCTCCGGCTCCGGCGCCGGCACGGGTCGCGCTCCGTTCGCCTTCCTCTGAGGCCGCCGGTCAGCCGCCGCCATGGGTGCCTACCTCTCCCAGCCCAACACGGTGAAGTGCTCTGGGGACGGGGTTGGCGCCTCGCGGCTGCCGCTGCCCTACGGCTTCTCCGCCATGCAAGGCTGGCGCGTCTCCATGGAGGTGAGGCGGGAGGGGCCCATAGGCTGACGGCTGTAGGGCGGGAACCTGACGGAGAAAGGGAGCCGGGGGGGATGGGGTCATCCCCGGGGAAGGGTCCGAATCGAGAGCCTGTGACCGCAGCGGCAGATTGGGGGGCGACAGCGAGAGCGGGGCCGGGGCCGAGAGGGAGCTGCCGGTGCTAGGAGACCGTGTGACGGTGGCCAGCTTGGCGGCGAGGGCTCGGCCATGTGGGGAGAGGCACCTTCCGCCCACTGACCGACCTCCCCGTGCCTTCGCTTCATCCTCTAGTGACAGACTAGCCCTCCAGGCTCGTAAACGGTGTGAGGTTTAATGTGGGAGTAAAGATGAAGAGAGGGACTATTTATCCATTGACTTTTGCTAGAGAGAGGCGGATAGATGTGAATGACTGTACTTAAAAAAAAAAAAGCGATGTGTGAGGCGTCTTTGGACGAGGAGTTTGACAGGAAAGGAAGCCACGCAAATAGTCCGCTTCAAAATCTTAATACCTGGATGCCTGGCCCTGGGCACCACATGTTAATTTCAGAGATTTGACTTGACCTCCAAGAATTGTCACTCATTTGTATTCTTTCAGGGCCTTTCTTGGCCTTTGGAAGCCTTGAACTGTGTCAGTCACTATAATTTCCTTTAAAATGATGCCTGATGTTTTTTTCTCACTCGGAATTTCTCTAAAACTTAGTAATTGTCATTTTGCCTGTGCTTGTTGTAGCTTATAGTTTCCTTGATTTTCAATCATTTCATCAACTTTTTTTTTCTTATCCTACAGAGAACTGATTTTTCTTTTATAGAAAAATTTACTATCGATAAAAGGGAAAAATGGGAAAATTCTGGATAAAAAGGAGTAGTGTTGGGCAAATGGGTGTGAAACTACAAAGGAGAACAGAGAAAACTATGGTAGGAGGGAAAGGAAGAAAGACATGTGTAAGACGTGTTTTTGTGAAGAGTTTTGTGAAGTCTAGACAGAGGAGCCAGGGAAATGCGCTAATTATGTCTGGGATCGAAGGTTTATCCACTTACTAGGTGGGCTTCAGGTAACAGCCAAAAGTCTCCCTTGGGAATTTCATCAAATCCCTCACTCCTCCCTGTGGTTAGCTCTGGAATGACAGTATAAACTTAAATGGTTTGTTCTCAGCCTCACATTTTATACCCACGGCAGACTTTATCATCTGCTTAAAATCTCAGGAATGGAGAGGATCCTATACAGTTCATCTCACCACATTTTACAGCTCAAAAACCGACGCCCAGAGAGATTAGGTTACTTGTGCCTTGGTGGAAAGAATCTGTAGGATGAAAATTGTTCAAGACCTATACTACACACTGTTCTCATCTGTGTCAACAGATTTCTCTATGGTGCACAGTATTGAGTTTACTGGGTGCTTGGTAAATGTAATTGTCTGGCTGGTAGAAATATCTGGATGTAGCTTCATTGTCAGTCTGGGGTTTGGGTTAGCTGGTAATTTGGAGGTTCCAGTTCTATGGCATTTTCTGTTAATATTGTAAGATTTGAGGTGACTATCTCATGTCACAGTAAGGCTTTTCCTTTGGGTTTCTTATTCCATATTTTCCACTTTCCTCTCTGCTGTGGTTGTTCCACTTCTTTGTTACTCTTTCTAGTTTTCTTTATGAATTGAGTTGCTTGGATAATCAATTTTCCAAGTCTTTTGCCCAGTGATTCTGTACTGTTTGCTTCTTCTCTGCAGGGCATTTCCCTTTATTTTTGGTTTCTCCTCTGGTAATTAGAACATAACTGTTTTCATCAGGGGCTGTTTGGTTTGTAGAGATCTTGCTAGACTATTCCTTAGATCCTAATCTTCCTCCTGAGAGATAACCACTTAGGGTTTTAAAATCTTATTATGCGATTTCTGAATTTCCCTTTGTTTGAATAGTTAAGTAGACCCAATCAAGTCTTCTTGAAGTCCTGTTTGGGATCCTGTTCTGCTGCATTGATACTTTTGCTTCTGGCTTTGTTTCCTTTCTCCCTGAAGTGTAACATAGTTTCTTTGCTATGGCAAGAAGAGAACTGACTTCTAGCCTCTTGAGTGAATCTTACCTTTTCAGAAAGTGTACTCCTGTCCCTCTTAACCTTTAGGGCTGAATTTCACCAGTTTATTAATTCTATTGACCTTATTTGCCTGGTCCTAATGATTTAGTTGAGGTAAGTTTATCACACCCATACACATTATAAAGGTTACTGAAATCCTGACTGATGTATAGTCAGCCTTAGAGAGTACCGTTTTATCCCTTCTCTTGAGGCAAGAATGGCAACTATCAATAGCTGGCATTTTATACTTTCTGCCTCTCTCCAGCCCCTCTTGCTGTGGAACCAGGGTGTTTTGAGGAGGGGTAATCAAAATACCACAGTTGATGTTCCCTTCCCTTCTTCCTTCTCCATGGTTTGGAGGGACCCTCAAGCTGGTTGAGGTATGTATTTTGGGGGTTAACAGGTAGGTTGTGGAAGGGTGCCTGAGAAATATATATGGAAAGGCTCTGAGTTTCTGATGTCTAATGAGAAGTCCAATCTGAAAACAGTTTTAGTTGATGTAGTCTCAAAGAGACTAGAGTACTTTTAGTTTTTGGTTATGAGGTTCTCTGGAAGTGACAAAATTGCTTCCTGTGGGGAATTAGGATATCTATATCTATATCTATATCTTATATTTGTCCCTTTTAAAGGCAGCATCAATACCTAGAGTATAAATTTGAGTAGGCTAGCTGTTTATTGCCATATAGAAGCTGGCTTATTAGTGATCACAGAGGGTCATCTAGAATTGAATATAGATAATGTTGAGCAGAAAGTTCTTAAAGGTACATGCATGACAGTTTAAATCATTATATTAATAGGGGAAATATAAAATGAGATACCACAAGCATGCTGTGGGGTTCCCCTGGAGAGAGGGCATCTGAGGCTGAAGAGCATTTATTGTTTGTACCTCAGATTAGTGTCTCATCTTAGCTTAAAGCACTTTTTACTTACTGAACCAGATCAGAATTCCTTTGTCTAGGATACAGTTAAGCAACTTTCATAAAAGGGCATTCCTTTTGATCAGCATGCAGTTCCTATTCTTTACAATTCAAAATTAGCATGAAATGATATCGAATGTATGTCCATTAATATAAAGAAATTGTTTTCTACTATACTATTCCTTTATAAGTTTTCAAGCAACTGTAAGTTACAGTCAGAACTTATTTCTCAAGATTTCAAGAATATTTTACATTATTTCTGCTGCCCAATCCCCTAGCAGTTAATACTGCTTCTGAACCCCTGACCCTCTATTGGGTTACCATCTTGGAATTATACTTTCAGAGGTAAGGGCTTGAATTCGAGTGTAGAAATTTGACAGATCTGATCAGTAGTTCTTGCCACTGTTAGCTGCCATTAAAATTGTGCTGTCTGGAAGCACAAATCTTTAGAACTGAAAGCATCACTGATGTTTAATGACACTGTAAACTGAGTACCAGTTCCAGTGGAGTTGTTTTCTGTCTCCCTCTAAGTCTAGTTCAGAGATGGAGTGTTTCAACTTTAATCATGCATAGTACTTGAAAATGTATATACAGGTCCCTTTTTAAACAACTGTATCGAGATATAATTCAGGTACCATATCCATTTAAAGTGTACATTTCAATAGTTAATATACTCACAGAGTTGTGCAGCCATCACCACTATTAATTTTAGAACATTTTCATCACCTGAAAAAGAAATCTTGTAGCCATTATTAGTCACTCCCTATCCCCCCTCCTCTAATGCCTGGCAACCACTAATTTACATTATGGATTTGTTTATTCTGAACATTTCATATAAATATGTCACCTTTTATGCCTGGTTGCTTTTTACTAAACAATATACATATATTTTAAATTAATTAATTAATTAATTAATTTTTGGCTGCGTTGGGTCTTCGTTGCTGCGTGCCGGCTTTCTCTAGTTGCGGTGAGCTGGGGCTACTCTTCACTGCAGTGTGCAGGCTTCTCATTGCGGTGGCTTCTCTTGTTGCGGAGCACGGACTCTAGGCACGCGGGCTTCAGTAGTTGTGGCGTGCAGGCTCAATAGTTGTGGCTCGCAGGCTCTAGAGCACAGGCTCAGTAGTTGTGGCACATGGGCCTAGTTGCTCCGTGGCATGTGGGATCTTCCCGGACCAGGGCTCGAACCCATGTCCTCTGCATTGACAGGCAGATTCTTAACCACTGCACCGCCAGGGAAGCCCCTAAACAACATTTTTTTTTTTTTTTTAAAAACCCATATTTGTTTATTTATTTATTTTTGGCTGTGTTGGGTCTTCGTTTCTGTACAAGGGCTTTCTCTAGTTGTGGCAAGCGGGGGCCACTCTTCATCGCGGTGCGCGGGCCTCTCACTGCTGTGGCCTCTCCCGTTGCGGAGCACAGGCTCCAGACGCGCAGGCTCAGTAGTTGTGGCTCACGGGCCTAGTTGCTCCACAGCATGTGGGATCTTCCCGGACCAGGGCTCAAACCCATGTCCCCTGCATCGGCAGGCGGACTCTCAACCACTGCTCCACCAGGGAAGCCCCTAAACAACATTTTTAAGGGTCATCCAGGTTGTATCATGAATCAATCAGTACGTCATTCCTTTTTATGGCTGAATAATCTTCCATTGTATGCACATTTTGTTTATTCCTCCATCAGTTGATGGTGGTTTGGATTTCCACCTTTTGGCTATTATGAATAATGGTGCTATGAATATTCATGTTCAAATTTTTGTGTGGAAATAAGTTTTATTTCTCTTGAGTATATTCCTAGGAGTAGAATTGCTGGGTCATATAGTAACTCCACGTTTAACATTTTGAGGAACTGCCTGTTTTCCAAAGTGGTTGCGCCATTTTGCATTTCTACAAGCAGTATATGAGGGTGTCAGTTTTCTCTACCTCCTCCCTACACCTGTTATCTTTTTTTTTTCCTCCAATTATAGCCATTCTGGTGGGTGTGAAATGATGTTTCATTGTGGTTTTGCTTGTATTTCCGTGATGGCTAATGATATTTGAGCATTTTTCCTTGTGCTTATTGGCCGTTTCTGTATCCTTGGAGAAATGGCTGTTCAGATCCTTCGTCCTTTTGTTTGTTTGTTTGTTTTGGCCATGCTGAGCAGCATGTGGGCATGTGGGATCTTAGTTCCCCAACCAGGGATCGAACCCGTGCTACCCTGCAGTAGACGTGCAGAGTCTTAACCACTGGACTGCCAGGGAAGCCCCTGTTGGTGTCCTTTGAAGCACAAAAGTTACTAATTTTGATGAAGTCCAGTTTATCTGTTAAGAGTTTCATAGTTTTGGCTCTTACATTTAGGTCTGTGATCCATTTTGAGTTAATTTTTGTGTATGGTGTAAAGAAGGGGTCCAAGTTCAAACTTTTACATCTGGATATGTGTTTGTCCCAGTGTCGTTTGTTTTTGTTTTTTTAGGTATTTATTTATTTATTTGGCTGCATCGAGTCTTAGTTATGGCACGCAGGATCTTCGTTGCAGCGTGTGGGCTTCTCTTTAGTTGTAGCGCATGGGCTCTAGAGTGCGAGGGCGTTGCAGCTCAGGGCTTAGTTGCCCCGCGGCATGTGGGATCTTAGTTCCCTGACCAGGGATCGAACCTGCATCCCCTTCATTGGAAGGCAGATTCGTAACCACTGAACCACCAGGGAAGTCCCCATCATTTGTTAAGAAGCGTATTCTTTGCCCTTTCTGCATTATCTTGGCATCATTGTTTAAGATCAATTGACCATAAATATGAGGGTTTATTTCTGGACTCTTAATTCCATTCCATTGATATATGGTACCACACTGTCTTGGTTACTATACCTTTGTGGTTTTGAAGTTGGGAAGTACGAGTCTTCCAGCTTTGTTCCTTTTCTTGTTTCTTCTTTTCTGAGTCCCTCGTATTTCCATATGAACTTTAGGATCAGCTTGTCAGTTTCAGTACAAAAGGCATCTGGGATTTTGATAGGAATTGTTCTGAATTTGTAGATGTATTGATGAGTATTACTATCTTAATGATATTAAGTCTATAGTTTTCTTGTGATGTCTGTCTGGCTTTGGTATCAGGATAATACTGGCCTCATAGAATGAGTTGGGAAGTGTCACCCCGTCTTCTGTATTTTGGAAGAGTTTGTGAAGAATTGCTATTAATTAGTCTTTAAATATTTGGTAGAACTCACCAGTGATGCCATCTGAGATTGGGCTTTTCTTTGTAGGAAGTTTGTTTGTTTGCTAAAATACACATAACATAAAATTTACCATCTTAACCATTTAAAATGTACGGTTCAGTAGCGTTAAGTAGATTCACATTGTTGTGCAACCAGTCTCCAGAATTCTTTTCATCTTTCAAAACTGAAACTCTATACCCATTAAACCCCTCCCCATTCCCCCTTCCCCCAGCCCCTGACAACCACTGTTCTACTTTCTGTCTCTATGAATTTGACTACTCTGGGTACCTCATACAAAGACAGATTTGTCTTTATGACTGGCTTATTTCACATAGCATAATGTCCTCAACGTTCATCCATGTTATAGCATGTGTCAGAATTTCCTTTCTTTTTAAGGCTTAATGATGTTCCTTTGTATGTATATATCACATTTTGTTTATCCATTCATCTGTTGATGAACACATGGGTTCTTCTACTTTTTGGCTCTTTTGAACAAAGCTGCTATGAACATGGGTGTGTAAATATCTCTTTGAGACCCTAATGGGAAGCTTAAGATCAAGGTGTCTGGAGAGGGCCCACTTCTTGGTTCATAGTGGCTGTGTTCTAGCTGTGTCCTCACAAGGCAGAGGACCTCTCTGGGGTCTTTTATAAGGGTACTAATTTCATTCATGAGGGCTCCTCCCTCATGACTTAATTACCTCCCAAAGCCCCTACCTCCAAATACCATCACTTTGGCCATGAAGTTACAACATAGGAATGTTAGGGAGACACAAAACATTCAGTCTATAGCACAGTGGTAATACATGCATATAATTTTAAAAGTCAGACAGTAATACATGACTTTTTAAAACCAAAAATGTAGTTCCCTTTCCAACCACCTTCAAAAGTTTTATCTTGAATTGCAAAGATTTAGATAAATTAAAGTATCATAAACCTAAATGATTGATCAAGTGACACAGGAGCCTTTGTGGATGTATTTGTAACCTTAGGAAATTGACATCAGGAAAGATAACCAGGTCTTTATTAATAGCAGATCCACTGGTGTCTAGAAGGTCAGAAGGGGCTGTGTGATATATAATTTAGTAAAGCAAGACATAAGAGCCCTCATTCAGGTGATCTGTGTATTCTGCATCATTTCTTTCATACCACCTCAGTGGTTATTGTGTTATGATACAACTTTAGGTTTTGGGTAGTAAATGAAAGAGGAGGTATCCCTAAGATATTTGTTCTGAGGCAGCTGGGAACTCACCATCATAAGTAAACATCCTGCTGTGTTACAGAACATACTGTTAGGCCCCAGTGCTGTAAAGAAATTTAAGACAGTCTGTTTTCATGCTGTTTTGGACCTAGGACTCCCTTTTCCCCTATGGAATGTTGGATAACAATACAAGATAGCATATGCTGAATGCCAAATTATTGGTAGAAGCAATAAATATTAAAAGCGTTCGGGTGGGGAATGATCACAGAGTATTGGTGTGTTGAAGAAAGATCTCTTGGAGGTGGTGAGACTAACTGGACCTTTAGGAAAGAGTATAAATGGTAACAAATGGGGAGGAGGAAAGTGGGAGAAGAAAAGTATTAGACGAAAGGATAGGAGGAAAGACTGAAGCAGGCATGCTTACTACTTTGCTGGGGTAGGGTGTTCAGTATCAAGAGTGTCAAGAGTAGTTTCTTTTGGGGAATGGTATGAGTTAAAGAGGTTAGGTTATGGAGATGGATAGGAATGATTACTGAGTGCCTTAAATTGCCAGTAACTTGTATGGAATTAATCTAATGCAGTAGAGTCCATTGAAGGGCCTAGCAATAAAATGTTATATTAGGGAGATTAATCTGGCAGCTGGATGTATGTAGGCTGAATTACAGGGGGCAGAGAGTAGAGACAGGAGAGGAGTTAAAATACCATTAAGAATAAAGTAATCCAGGATCACAGTTATGAGGGAAGAGTCAGCAGGACTCAGTAACGGTTGGTGGAAGACAGCCAGGAAGTCAAGGAGGACTGATATTAGGTGTTGCTAGGAGAGTTAAGATTCCATTGACAGAAATAAGACATGTAGGGGAAGCTCTGATTTTTTTGGAGACTGCTAAGTTCCTGTTTACATATATTAAGCTTGAGGTGGAGAAGGGATATCCTGTAGAAACAGGCAATTGGAGGTATAGAACTATAGTTCTTCACAGAACCCAAGAGAACTTTTGAGAAAGCTGACATGGTTTGTACTATTTAATTACATACAGCCGTTGGGGAGAGTGAAGCCTGCAAAATGGCTATTTGGATTGCTGTTATAGTGACTGCCTGCTTCGTGAAGTATGATCTTGAAGGAGAAGGGTTTGAGTTTAAGAGGAAATGTTAATCTAGAAAGAGAGGAGAGGGACTTCCCTGGTGGTGCAGTGGTTAAGAACCCACCTGCCAATGCAGGGGACACAGGGTCAAACCCTGAGCCGGGAAGATCCCACATGCCGCAGAGCAGCTAAGCCCCTGTGCCACAACTACTGATGCTGCACTCTAGAGCTCGTGAGCCACAACTACGGAGCCCACGTGCCACAGCTACTGAAGCCTGCACACATAGAGCCAGTGCTCTGCAGCAAGAGAAACCACTGCAGTGAGAAGCCCACTCCACACAATTGGAGAAAGCCTGCGCACAGCAACGAATAGCCAAAAATAACTAAATTTATTTTAAAAAAGAGGAGAAATATTGCTTCTGAGGCAGAAGTGAAGGAGATGTTAGATACAACTATGGAGAAATTTTGAGTTAGAATAGGGAAGATGAGGTAGATCTTGAAATAAGACCTTGATATAAGTAAAGTAAGAGGTTAGCTCATCTGCTGTGAGTGAAAGGAAAATAACATTGAGAGCTTGAATAATGTGGGAAAGGTTTGTGACTGACCGTGGTTAATATATTTAAGAGTCAATGCAGAATAGAGAAAAAAGTGCTAAATGGAAGTAGTCACCACAATCAACATGATTTCATGACATTTTATGACTAGCGATACTTAGTGGCTCTGATTCAAGTGTGAAGAAAGCATTTGGTCGGGTTATACAAGGTTGGATGAGTTTTTCTAGATTGCTAAGAGACAGAGTTGAAATATGCAGTACTTAGCTCTGACTCAGAAAAGGACAGAGACAGACAAAGGTAAAGGTATGTAAGCTATGACTGAAGATGTAAGGGGGAAATTGAAGTGCTTAGAGAAGGTAGAGCAGTTCCAAGTGATATAGATCCAAAACCTCACCAAGAAGTTGAGGAGAAGGTAATGTGGAGTGGTTTTAGGAACTGAGACCTCAAGGCATAAGATGAGTCTTTATTGTGGGCATTCCTCTTTGAGAAAAAGGATAGAGAAGACAAATGTGAACCAGGTACTGAATTTCAGAGCAGAATATATATACTTATATATTATGTTCCAGTTTACAAAGAAGTTTTACATCATCATCATGATAGTCCTGTGATGATATGAGTAATGTAGATATTCTTATTCCATACTATAGAGGGTAAAATTGAGGCACACCAATGGATAGCTGACCAGAGATCACACAGTATATGGTAGCTTGGCAGCTTAAGGACAATCATAGGTTTCTTTTGTTGTGGTCATTATTCAGAATGGAACGATATGGCTAATAAAAATAAAAATCTTGAAAAGTAGGATATAATTATTACTCAGATTTCACCCTCCACTAAGTTTGATGTGTGATCTTACAGACTTCTGACATATACATAGATACCTAATTTTTTGCTTTTTATCACAATATATTGTGAACTCATTTCTGAATGAATACATATTGATTATTTCTGACAGCTGCATATATTCCATTGGAGGGATGTACTGTTTGTAATCTAATCTATTCATGGAAATTTAGATGGTTATAATTGTTTTTTATTATAAGTAATGCTGTAATGAACATTCTTCCTATCTTTGTTTCCTTGTGTCAGTAGTCCCATAAAATAAACTTTTAGAAGTCAAATTACTAGATCAAAAGACATGCACATTGTGGTACATATTACAAAATTGCCGTCCAGGAAAACTAGTAATTTATATTCCTGTTTGATCAGAGTACATGAGAATGTGTTTTTATCTTCACTCTTATTATTACTGGATACTATTCATCTTTTTCATCATTCTAATTTGCACAAAAGGATAATTCCTTGTTTTTTTAATGTTCATTTCTTTGATTACTATTGAGGTTAAATATTTTTTCCTGTGTTCAGTGTTGCTAGATCTGCTTCAAAGTCACATGATCTTGTGAGGAACAGATGAGAAGTCAAAAAGACTTTTTTAAATAGAGCTGTGGGTTCAAAAGAGATGGTACACCAACCTAAATGTCCATCAACAGATGAATGGATAAAGAAGATGTGACACATATTTACAATGGAATATTACTCAGCCATAAAAAGAAACGAAATTGAGTTATTTGTAGTGAGGTGTATGGACCTGGAGTCTGTCTTACAGAGTGAAGTAAGTCAGAAAGAGAAAAACAAATACTGTATGTTAATGCATATATATGGAATCTAAAACAAAACAAAAAAACGGTACTGATGAACCTACTTACAGGGCAGGAATAAAGAGGTAGACATAGAGGATGGACTTGGGAACATGGGGTGGGAGGGGGAAGCTGGGGCAAAGTGAGAGTAGCATCGACATATATACACTACCGAATGTAAAATAGTTGGCTGGTGGGAAGCAGCAGCATAGCACAGGGGGATTGGCTCCGTGCTTTGCGATGACCTAGAGGGGTGGGATAGGGAGGATGGGAGGGAGATGCAAGAGAGAGGGGATATGGGGACATGTGTATGCATATGGCTGATTCACTTTGTTGTGCAACAGAAACTTAACACAGTATTGTGAAGCAATTATACTCCAATAAAGATCTATTTTTATAAAAAAGATGATACAGCTGTGATTTAGAGTACGTTGCAGGACAGAGAAAGACCAGTTGATTCTCTTGTTCCACTGGGAAGCAGTGGACAGGAAGAGTGCTCCTCTCTCATCTACCAAAAAAGTGAAATTAGTTGGACCAGCCTCTCAAATTTTAGCATATATTGAGTCTTTTTAAAAAGACATTTCATTTACTTTTGAAAAAGCTAAACATTCCCATGGTTAAGTCTTGATCCCATCAGTCTGTCTGCACCCTCATGCCCTCCCACAGTTTACTTTTATTAGTTTTCTGTGTGTCCTTGTAGTATTAAAGTATGAGAAGGCAAATGTCTATTCCTGTGCTCCCTCCTATACAGAAAGCAGCTTACTAAATATATCATTATGCACTTTGTTTTATTTAACAAAATATCTTGGAGATATTCCATGAATTTTTTTTTGTTTGTGTTTTGTTTTTTTTAAGGAAAGCAATATTTGTGGATCTCCAATATTCACTAAAATGATTTTAATGTAATGTTACTTATATGTGTACAAACATAGAACTGGACATATGTGTACAAACATAGAACTGGACATAAATTACATGCCAACAAACCAAACTACAAAATCAACAGAATTAAAATCAACATAAATGTGACACAACTGTTTTGCTGAAACTAATCAGACACTCACAGCATGACCAAGGTAGTGACGGCTGAGGTACAGTTTCTTATGGGTTTGGCATACCTGTGCTATACTGTGTCCCATGCCCATTCTCTCACTGCTTTTGTCATCCAACCCGTCCCTTCTCGCTTTTTCTTTATTTCATAGCATTACCATCTTTCCATGTGAATTATGCTATCATTCTATATGATTTACCTATTTATTGTGTTTGTTGTCTAATATCCCTCACTAGAATATAAGTGTTTTATGAAGTGTGGGTCTTTATTTTGTTCACTGATATATCCTGAGCACCCAGAACACATACTAGCACATAATGGATATTCAGATATTTGATGAATGAATGAATGAACAAATGAATTCTTAGGCACATTAAAGTCTGAGAACCACTGTAGAGGATGCTGTGGTAAAAGACAATCATAAAAGGCAAGAAAGTGCTAAGATGTTGGTGATAGGAGAGGAAGGCCCAGTAAGATAAACCCTGGTCTAGAGGGATGGGAGGTCAGTGTGGCTGGTGGTAGAGCGGTTGGAAGAGGGAGAGAGGAAGAAGATGACCTTTGGTGTGTGGTGTTCTTCTAGATCCTGGGGATGAGGCTAAGAGGCAGTTGTGTCAATGACCATAGATAAGCCATCAGAGGCCTTCTGTGGACGCCCATTAGCTTCTGGGGCACTTTCTCCTGGAGACAATCAGAGGGAAATACAAGAAAGAGTAGCTCCTTTTCAGTGCTCTCCTTCCCTACTTTAAAACCCTAAGTTTTTGTTTTTTTGGTTTTTTTTTTAAAGTGAGTTTTTTTTTTTAATTAATTAATTTATTTTTGGCTGTGTTCGGTCTTCGTTTCCGTGCGAGGGCTTTCTCTAGTTGTGGCAAGCAGGGGCCACTCTTCATCACGGTGCACGGGCCTCTCACTGTCGCGGCCTCTCTTGTTGCAGAGCACAGGCTCCAGACGCGCAGGCTCAGTAGTTGTGGCTCACGGGCCCAGCCGCTCTGCGGCATGTGGGATTCTCCCAGACCAGGGCTCAAACCCGTGTCCCCTGCATTGGCAGGCAGACTCTCAACCACTGTGCCACCACGGAAGCCCCTTTTTTGTTTTTTTTTAAATTTATTTTTGGCTGAGTTGGGTCTTCTTTGCTGCGCATGGGCTCTCTATAGTTGCGGTGCGCGGGCTTCTCATTGTGGTGGTTCCTCTTGTTGCAGAGCACGGTCTCTAGGTGTGTGGGCTTCAATAGTTGCGGGACACAGGCTCAATAGTTGTGGTGCACGGGCTTAGTTGCTCCGCAGCATGTGGGATCTTCCTGGCCCAGGGATCAAACCCGTGTCCCCTGCCTTGGCAGGCGGATTCTCAGCTACTGCGCCACCAGGGAAGCCCCCTAAGTTTTATATTCTAGACTTGTATAATGAAGGAATAGTCTTATTTTAGTGACAACAGAACTACTACATTCAGGTCTCCTGACTATCAGTATAATTAGAAAATTTTAAATACTAATATCTGAAAGACAAAGGAGAACTATTAACTTTACTAACTAATCAAAGTAAATAGCTAGGGGCTTCCCTGGTGGCGCAGTGGTTGAGAGTCCACCTGCCGATGCAGGGGACACAGGGTCGTGCCGCGGTCCGGGAAGATCCCACATGCCGCGGAGCGGCTGGGCCCATGAGCCATGGCTGCTGAGCCTGCGCTCCGCAACGGGAGAGGCCACAACAGTGAGAGGCCCGCGTACCACACACACACACACACACAAAAAAAAGTAAATAGCTAATTATATCCTTTTTGTCTGTAGAGAATACCTGAAAGGAAGGTTGGGTTGTTTTCCAAGATGGGGCAGGGTAAGCGGCAGTACCCTTTTATCTAGGTCTGACAGTCTTGCCTGAACTTTGGCTTAGCCAGGAATATTAGTTTGGGTGGCAGTTTTATTAGTAGGAGAATTTGATCAAGCCCAGCCTCCCAAATAAAACGTTCGTGTAGCAGGACCATTGCAAATTTCTCTTCAGGTGTGCTGTGCCTTCAGAGTTAAATGGTATCTCAGTTCCAGCTGGGGATAGGAGATGGGATGGCTGATTTAATGGGGCATTGTAAATTCCAGTTAACAAGTACTACACACAGTGTAGTTTAATAACTATTTGTTGGAAAGATTCCTTTTGTAAATATATCCTCCCCCTAGCCTTGGGGGTAACTTCTTAAATGAGTTAAACTTTAAGAGAAAAGGGGAGTAATTTGTTTTGGGGGGGGTGGGGAGTATTAAATGTATGTAGCTTTACCAATTTCTAGTGCTTTCACTCAGGCTGTCTTAGGATTCTCCTAGAAACTTTTTAGGTCGGTAATGCCCTCAGGTTGCTTTTTGCTATCTTCCCTAACATTTTCTTCCTTTAAGTTCACTGATTCATAGAATGGGTCTGGAAGTGACTTTGAAGATCCTTTATTCTGGTTCTTCCCATAGTTGCCACAAATCCAAAAGGGTCAGGTCTAGAGTTCCAACAGCCAAACATTCTGCCATCTGGACTGAGATCTCCTAGGCTGAGGCTGCTAGACTGCAGAGGTAGTGACCTGATTCATCTCTTTCCCTTCTTCCCTCCCTCCTTCCTTTCCTTTTTCCCCCTCCCTTCCTTTCTCCCTCCTGTGTACTATTCTTATTTATCATCCCATCTTCCTTTCTTATTTCTAGGCCATGTAGGTCAGCCAGGGAAGGGTTAGTGAGATTAAGGTGTAAAGGCAATCCTTAATGACCTGAGGTACACAAGGAAGAATACCCTTTGACCTTAAGAAATGCTGATTATGCTCTTTTTCCTAGGATGCTCACAACTGTATTCCTGAGCTGGACAGTGAGACAGCTATGTTTTCTGTCTACGATGGACATGGAGGTAACTTTAGCAGATCATGTGGTAACATTCTAGGACCCCACTTCCAGGTCCTTTGTTCTTTTACTTTCCAGGGTTCTGGTCCTCAGATATAATTTCCTGCCTAGTGCTATTTTTCTCTATTCTGCCATTCGTCCTTCCCAGGAGGATAGTGTATTGGTTCTTAATCTCACCAGGCCTTGTTTCAATCCAAGAAGTCTCTTCCTACATTAGCATTTATCTCTTTTTCACTGAAAACTAAGTATACAGGCGAGAAAAGACATGGGCTATATTAATATAGCCCTGAGAGAGGTGATGGTGAAATCCATTTTCTTGGTCAGAACTTCCCGAAACATTGTCTTTTAAATAGGTTTCAGTTGTGCTAAGACATTCATCTCCTCAATCCTTGGGATTCACTCTAGAATGGTGTGCTGATATTATATCACTTTCTATGTGTGTGAAGCTATGCTCTGGGTGACTTTACCTTTGTTCTAGGGGAGGAAGTTGCCTTGTACTGTGCCAAATATCTTCCTGATATCATCAAAGATCAGAAGGCCTACAAAGAAGGCAAGCTACAGAAGGTCTGTCTTCCCACACTGTTCATTCTCCATTTCTGCAGACTTTCCCTTTTTTTCCAGTCCTTGGCTTTTCCTTTTTCATTGCCACCCAGCTTCTTCTTATTGTATTTCTTAAAGAATTCTGTACCTAAAATGAGCTTATTCCCACTTGATCCTTTTTAGAGCTACCTTATTGATTCCTAAGTCTCTAAACTGTTTTTTATTTGTCTGTGAGTGTCTCACAGCTTGGTGGATCACACTCTAATTTGCATCTCATCCTCGTGCCCAGGCTTGTGTATAGGCAGTTCATTTTGTACCCGCGTACTTCTTCCTACACTTGCCTCATACTAGTTTGATTATATTCAGGCTTTGGAAGATGCCTTCCTGGCTATCGATGCCAAACTGACCACTGAGGAAGTCATTAAGGAGCTGGCGCAGATTGCAGGGCGACCCACTGAGGATGAGGATGAAAAAGAAAAAGTAGCTGATGAAGATGATGGTGAGTGTGGCGTCTTTTGTTTGAAAGGAAATTGGCATATTAAAGAACTGCTCTTTAATACATATTAGTTGTGTGTCAGTTCTGAAAGATGGCTTCCTAGGGACCTGGGAAATCCTCATGTTAAAGAATCTCCTGTACTACAGGTGGTTATGAAAAGGTGAGAGAGGATTAACCTTTGTTGAGTTCATAGTGTTGTAGTTGTAAGCATTTTTATATACATCATCTTTTGCCATTGCGATTGGGTCTTTCTGGTTCATTTTAATGTTTATGTGATCAATTTTTTAAGACTGGAGCTGCCTTTAGCCATAGCAGCCAGTCATTAAGCCTGAGCCCTAGGCCTGGACTAGTAGCATTGTGGACTTCCTGGGTCCTCAGCCAGATTAGGGTTTCCAACTTACCAATAAAAAATGAGAGGTGACAGGGAACACATACAGTAACTAGTATTCCTTTGACTAAGAAGGGAGTGCAAGACAAAGACCAAAGGAAGTCTCTGGAGGCTGATGTTACTTGAGGAAAAGGGAGCAAAGGGCTGTTCTTCTGAGATTTGATAAGTGTGAGAGGAGCCTTAGGAGTGGGAGGTGGTGGGGAAGTTGGAACTCAGGTTGCAAGGGCTGTGGAGGTAGTAAGGGACTGATTCCATGAGGAGTCTGGCATGGGGTGCTGATTTAGCCTCTCCCCTGCAGTGGACAATGAGGAGGCTGCACTGCTGCATGAAGAGGCTACCATGACTATTGAAGAGCTGCTGACACGCTACGGGCAGAACTGTCACAAGGGTGCTCCCCACAGCAAATCTGGAGCTGGGACAGGCGAGGAACCAGGGTCCCAGGGCCTCAATGGCGAGGCAGGACCTGGGGACCCATCTAGGGAAACTTCTTCAGAGGAAAATGGCCCCACAGCCAAGGCTCACACGGGCCTTTCCTCCAACTCGGAATGTGGGACTGAGGCAGGCCAAGGTGGGGAGCCTGGCACTCCCACTGGTGAGGCTGGGCCTTCCTGCTCTTCAGCCTCCGACAAGCTGCCTCGAGTTGCTAAGTCCAAGTTCTTTGAGGACAGTGAGGATGAGTCAGATGAGGCGGAGGAGGAGGAGGAAGACAGCGAGGTAAGGGCCCAGTGGGGGCAGATAGACGTTGAAGTTGTAGAGAGGGCCTGGTTGGTCGCCGTGCATAGCTTTCTACTCTTTTCTGTCTATTTTGACATCATCCCCCAACTACAGTCTAAGCTTTTTTAAAATTCATTATCTCCACCAACACAGGTACCATTAGCCCTCTTAACCTCTTCCTTTGTTGACATTATAACAAACAGATCTAGTTCTGGCCTTTCAGAGTCTGTCTCCTGGAGAGAGAACAAGAAGTTGGTGGTTGTTACTTTGGATATTTGGGTTTTTCTGGGCAACTTATTTTCTGGTCATGTTGCCTGGAAGGTGCTTTTGGCTAGCAGCTCTGGCCTTGCCTGAGGTTTCCTGCTGGTGACCGCTGAACCTAGTTCAGGATATTAGTTATATCCATCCTAGTCCTCTCTCCCGTCCTCCACATTTTTCTGTCATGATCATATATTTGCATCTTTCAGTGTTTTAAGGATCTATGTTCAGTCAGGGCCTCTTGGTTCTGAGCGTGAGTTGAGGGGAGGGGGCAAGGAGGTCATCTCAGTCTCAGTAGCCTGGGATTGTCCCTCTGGCAGGAATGCAGTGAGGAAGAAGATGGCTACAGCAGTGAAGAGGCAGAGAATGAGGAAGACGAGGATGACACTGAGGAGGCTGAAGAGGATGAGGAAGAAGAAGAGGAGATGATGGTGCCTGGGATGGAAGGCAAAGAGGAGGTGTGTGGGGAAAGGAGGGCAATGAGTCTGGAAAGCCAAGAGGCCAAGTGTGAATTCTCTGATTTTGATTTTGGGAGAAGCGTCCCTTCCTATCTTAGCACTGAAGTCATGGTCATGGAAGGATTTACTCTGCAAGGGGAGTTAGGCCTTTCGGGTAGAATTATCTCAGAAAAGGGGGAGAGCGTGCTATATCTGGAAAGCTCCTCCTGTCTATTAAAGTGCTCTTGGTGGTCCTAGTGAGATGAGAAGACATAGGGGAATGATTACAGCTGGTGTCCAGAAGCTCCCATGATGGTCCTTTTCTTCCTTTTAAGCCTGGCTCTGACAGTGGTACAACAGCAGTGGTGGCTCTGATACGAGGGAAGCAGTTGATCGTAGCCAATGCAGGAGACTCTCGCTGTGTGGTGTCTGAGGCTGGCAAAGCTTTAGACATGTCCTATGACCACAAACCGGAGGATGAAGTGGAGCTAGCACGCATCAAGAATGCTGGTGGCAAGGTCACCATGGATGGGCGAGTCAATGGTGGCCTCAACCTCTCCAGAGCCATTGGTAAGGGCCAAGAAACTATGGGAAAAACTTCTGGGGTCTTGTTCTCTGTTCCAGACTACCTATAGCAAACTTTAATCTTCATGGCCTTTTTATCTTTCCAAGTATTTTTGTATCTACTACCTATGTCCCTTAATCATCGCTATGAAATAGGTAAAATAAGTATCACTTCTAGATGATGAAAAAACAGGTTAGTGACTGACCTAAGGTTCAGCAACCCAAAGACAGGGCTGAAACCAGAAAAACTAGAACTCACTTCTCCATTCCACTAGATTATGGAACTTTGTAAAGAAGGGAAATAAATGGCAGGGTTTGACTGGCCTCAAACACAAATCTGTGTGAAGTGCTCAAACTACTTACTCATCATCCATCCATTCCTTTACTTCAGGAGACCACTTCTACAAGAGAAACAAGAACTTGCCACCTGAGGAACAGATGATTTCGGCCCTTCCTGACATCAAGGTGCTGACTCTCACTGACGATCACGAATTCATGGTCATTGCCTGTGATGGCATCTGGTAAGCACTGGCGGAAAACCCTAAAATTCCCTTTTTTCCCCTGCAGCATTACTTCTAGGGCTCTGAGCTGCTTTATCTTCCTTCTAATGGCTGTAGTCAGCCCCTTTTCTCAGGCTGCTCTAGAATTAGAGCCTAGATAGGCAGCAGCTTGGTGTCAAGACCCCCAAGCCTAAGGCAAAGCTGAGAAAAATCTCTGTGGGTGTTTACGTTGGCCTGAGCCATCTGTGACCTCTATCCTCTACTCTGCCTTGCTGGGACTAAAGAAGATTCTTACTGTTGTTTTTGACCCCAGGAATGTGATGAGCAGCCAGGAAGTTATAGACTTTATTCAATCGAAGATCAGTCAGCGTGATGAAAATGGGGAGCTTCGGTTATTGTCATCCATCGTGGAAGAGGTAAGTCCCAGGGTAGAGGAGAGAGGGTGTTTGGTCTGTGTATCCAGGGTTTTCTCTTTTGGCCTGAGTTAAGACCAGAGCCTGGGAGTATCACTAATTACTGACAGATACTAAACTCTGACTAGAAAGTTTCACTTTCCCTCATTTCCCTGACTTATCCTTATGCCTCATGCACTAGCAAGTGGCCTGTTTTGTGACACCTGTTGCCTGTTCCCCTCCTTCTGCCACCCTGTCTCAGCAAGGCCAGCCCTTTGAGACTTTAGGTTCCCAGGAAGGTTTTCAAACTCTGAAGCTGAGCTACCCCATCCCTTTTGTAGCTGCTGGATCAGTGCCTGGCACCAGACACTTCTGGGGACGGTACAGGATGTGACAACATGACCTGCATCATCATTTGCTTCAAGCCCCGAAACACAGCAGCACTTCAGCCAGAGAGTGGCAAGCGGAAACTGGAGGAGGTGCTCTCTACTGAGGAGGCTGAAGAAAATGGCAACAGTGACAACAAGAAGAAGGCCAAGCGGGACTAGCGGTTGTCCAGACCCCTGCCCACCTAGACTGTTTTCTGAGCCCTCCAGACTGAGACTGAGTTTTGTCTTTTTCCTTTAGCCTTAGCAGTGGTTATGAGGTGTGCAGGGGGAGCTGGGTGGCTTTGCTCAGCCCATTCCAAAGAGGGCTCTCCCTCCACACAGCAGCCTGGGAACCTCTGCTGTCCTCCCCAGCCGCCTCCTTGCTCCTTGGGGCTCATCACCGGTTCTGTGCCTGTGCTCTGTTGTGTTGGAGGGAAGGACTGGTGGTTCTGGTTTTTACTCTGTGAACTTTATTTAAGGACATTCTTTTTTATTGGCGGCTCCATGGCCCCCAGCCGCTTGTACCCGCTCTCTGTTGTACACTTTCAGTCAACACTTTTTCAGACTAAAGGCCAAAACCTAATCGTGCCCATGGTGTCCTTTTTTCTCTGCTGCCATCCTGTCCAGACCAGCCACCCAGGATGCCTTGGCTGCATAGTTGGCCCCCACCAGTAGCATCGACCTAGCCCTTCCCTGTGTGTGGGGTGTGTGTGAGGTGGTGTGGGGTGTGTGTGTGTGTGGGGGGGGTGAGGTGGTGTGTGCGGTGTGTGTGTGTGCGCGCGCGCGCGCGCGCACCTGCCCACCTACCTGCCTGCGTGTGATGTGTGTGACTCAGGGAGAGGGGGTCGGGTATGGTAACTCCCTGAGCCGCTGGCAGCCTGGCCTGGCGTCGCGGCTCATCCTCACCCCCTCCTAGGGTGAGGAACGATTTCCTTGTTCCTCCACGGAGGGGTCAGGACCGGCCAGGCGACCCTTAAGACTAAAGCCAGGGTCACGGTTTGACCTGCCCTCCTTGCCGGCCAGGTTTCATCTGATCCCTGATTGGCTCGCCCGATTGCTTCCGTCACAATCACTTCCTGGTCACGCTGTGGACGCTTTCGGGGCTTCTGCTTTCCACGGACTACGCGTCCCGTGTGGCTCTGCGACAGCGGAAGCGGAAGCGAGTACGGAGGTACCAGCTGGTCTCCGTAGGGCGGGGGTAGGGGGCTCCATGAATGGACGCGGCGGCGGCGGCGGCGGCGGCGGGAGCGGCCTGAGCTGGGCGCCGGGGCCAGGGCCGGGGGCTGCCCGGGGCCCGCGCCGCTGCATGGGGGCGGCCCGCGGGCCCTGAGAGGAAGGGCGGGCAGGCCGAATTGGGAGGGGCGGGGCCGGGCGGCCGCAGGCCGGAGGCGCGTCGGGCTGGAGCCGGTCACGATGCCCCGAAGGAAGCAAAGCCACCCGCAGCCCGTGAAATGCGAGGGGGTCAAAGGTCAGGGGTCAGGGGTCAGGGGCTGCGAGGTGGGGAGGAGCGGGGGGGGTCAGTGGTGTGGGTTCAGGTCTGGGTGGAGGGGAACCCTTGAGGGATGGGGTGGGCGATCTGGACTCCTAGCTTCCCATCGAGGTACTAACGGAACCCGAGAGGGTCTACGAGTGCGGGAAGTACGGTCTGCGAGGGCTAGCTTCCCGGGTGCGAATGATGGGCACAGTTCCTGAGGATCTACAAGGCTTTTCCCCTCTTCAGTGGATACTGAAGACTCCCTCGACGAAGGACCCGGGGCCCTGGTATTGGAGAGTGATTTACTACTAGGCCAGGATCTGGAGTTTGAGGAAGAAGAGGAAGAGGAGGAAGGTGACGGCAACAGCGACCAGCTCATGGGCTTCGAGAGAGACTCTGAAGGTGGGTTTGGGGGACTGACTTAAGGAAGTGACCGCTGGAACCTCAGCCTTTAGGAGGCGGGTTAGAGTATAGTGCCAGTGAGCAAAACACCGTTTCCTGCCACTGGGGCTGGTTCAGTTTAGATTTGAGCTAGATTTCTTCGTTTGCCTGATGGTCCATCACTTTGTTGAGGTCAAGTTCTGAGGCCTGGTTCAAAGGTGGTATGAATAGGACGGTAGAGGAATCACATGAAACAACTGGTTAAAAGTAAATGCCCTTTTAATAACTTTATCCCACTCCCTAGCCCATTCCTTAGATGAGTTTATTTTTAAGAGGTTCAGGGAAGCAACCTCATTCAATCTAGTACTTATATCTAATCTAACTCCCTTTCACCTGCAGCATAAACTCCTCTTGTATGGAGGTATTAGTCTCTGCCCTCAAATATCCTTCCACATTCCTCTTCCCTTTGATCTTAGCATCACCCCAACCTAGTTTGCTGCACTACCTATCCACTAATGCCACTTCTGAAGGATGATTTTGAAAGTCATTGAGGAAATCCATGTAAAAGAGAATCCATCCTTTAGGCTTAGAAGTGGTATTACATGTGTTACTTTGTTTCCTCTTCCCTCCAAAATTTTTTTTTTTTTTTTGCGGTACGCGGGCCTCTCACTGTTGTGGCCTCTCCCGTTGCGGAGCACTCCAGACGCGCAGGCTCAGCAGCCATGGCTCATGGGCCCAGCCGCTCCGCGGCATGTGGGATCTTCCCGGACTGGGGCACGAACCCGCGTATCCTGCATCGGCAGGCGGACTCTCAACCACTGCGCCACCAGGGAAGCCCTTCCCTCCAAATTTTGCCTCTTGAGATAGTATGGAGGTGGTTATAAAATAAAAACTAAGAGTCCTTACTGATAGAGGCACTAGAAAAACGTATCAGGCCTCTGCCTTGTGTATTTTTACTTATCCCAAGAATCAGTTAATTATTTAATTATTGATTCATTTCAGTATGTGGTCCACTGTGAGCCCTTGATCTTTTTCCATTCATTGGTCTTATGTACAACTCTGTCATCACTAGGTTAGTCCAGACTTGGAGGTAGATAATTTGTGTTGAATTTTTAGGATCATTGATTGAAGAGAAGGGTGGAGCCCAGCAAGTGGGGAGACCGCAAGTGAGAAAGGGAGTTTGGAGTCTGTTCCTAGCCTGTGTTGATGTCTCTTCTCATGTCTGTCTCACCAGGAGACTCTCTGGGGGCCAGGCCTGGGCTTCCCTATGGGCTGAGCGACGACGAGTCTGGGGGCGGCCGGGCACTAAGTGCGGAGAGTGAAGTTGAGGAGCCAGCCAGGGGTCCAGGGGAGGCCAGGGGTGAGAGGCCAGGCCCAGCCTGCCAGCTGTGTGGGGGGCCCACAGGTGAGGGGCCGTGTTGTGGGGCAGGAGGGCCGGGTGGGGGGCCCCCGCTGCCCCCACGGCTACTATACTCATGCCGCCTCTGCGCCTTCGTGTCCCACTACTCGAGCCACCTGAAGCGGCACATGCAGACACACAGCGGGGAGAAGCCGTTCCGCTGTGGCCGCTGCCCCTACGCCTCAGCCCAGCTCGTCAACCTGACGCGACATACTCGCACCCACACTGGCGAGAAGCCCTACCGCTGTCCCCACTGCCCCTTTGCCTGCAGCAGCCTGGGCAACCTGAGGCGGCATCAGCGCACCCATGCGGGGCCCCCCACTCCTCCCTGCCCGACCTGTGGCTTCCGCTGCTGTGCTCCACGTCCTGCCCGGCCTCCCAGTCCCACAGAGCAGGAGGGGGCAGTGCCCCGGCGACCTGAAGGTAAAAAGCCAGGGACCAAAGAACCTGGGACGTGGGTGGGTGGCCTTAGGGGGACTTGGATTCATAGCCCAGGTCTCACTGTCTCCACAGATGCCCTGCTGCTTCCAGATTTGAGCCTCCATGTGCCACCAGGCGGTGCCAGTTTCTTGCCAGACTGTGGGCAGCTGAGGAGTGAAGGGGAAGGCCTTTGTGGGACTGGATCAGAACCACTGCCAGAGCTGCTGTTCCCTTGGACCTGCCGGAACTGTGGACAAGAGCTGGAAGAGGGGGAGGGTAGTCGGCTGGGAGCAGCCACGTGTGGGCGCTGCATGCGAGGAGAGACTGGAAGTGGTGCCAGTGGTGGACCCCAGGGCCCCAGTGACAAAGGCTTTGCCTGTAGCCTCTGCCCCTTTGCCACTCACTATCCCAACCACTTGGCTCGGCACATGAAGACGCACAGTGGTGAGAAGCCCTTCCGCTGTGCCCGCTGTCCTTATGCCTCTGCTCATCTGGATAACCTGAAACGGCACCAGCGCGTCCACACAGGAGAGAAGCCCTACAAGTGCCCCCTCTGCCCCTATGCCTGTGGCAACCTGGCCAACCTCAAGCGTCACGGTCGAATCCACTCTGGGGACAAACCTTTTCGGTGTAGTCTTTGCAACTACAGCTGCAACCAGAGCATGAACCTCAAACGCCACATGCTGCGGCACACAGGCGAGAAGCCCTTCCGCTGTGCCACCTGCGCCTATACCACGGGCCACTGGGACAACTACAAACGGCACCAGAAGGTGCACGGCCATGGTGGGGCAGGAGGGCCTGGCCTCTCTGCCTCTGAGGGCTGGGCGCCACCTCACAGTCCCCCCTCTGTTTTGAGCTCTCGGGGCCCAACAGCCCTGGGTGCCACTGGTAGCCGAGCTCTCCACACAGACTCACCCTGAACTAGGTCCTTCTCCCCTAGGGCTCTATGAATTAGCCCTGACTCTCCTGTATGTTTTATACAGATGGACCAGAAGCCACCTTTACCTTCCTCCCCCGCTGGCCAGGGGCTCCACACAGACTAACCTAGGCACTATACAGACCAGTGCAAACCCCATGGGCGGGGGCCCATATGGACCAGGGGGGCCTTGCCTTGACTGATGCGACTTCATAAGCTCAGTGAGAAGGGCCCTGTGTCCACCTCCACTGCTCCCAGGGGCGGTGGATGAACTGGCTGGGGGACTGTCCAGCCTCGCACCTGTTTATTTAACTTATTTCAGTGCTTTATAATAAAGGAAACACTAACAAAGCCACGTCTATGCTGAGTTGGCAGTGGCAAGCACCGCTTGGCCTCACCCGTAGCACAGCAGTCCATGCTGTGATGGGGGGAGCAGGGGCAGTGAGAGGGAACCAGAGGTAGGCAGCAATCAGGCTGAGTTTAATGACGGGGAGCTGGGCCAGACCATACACAGACCTCTGCCCATCCCCTTGGCTCATGGCCCCGAGAAGCCAGAAGCAGCCTGGGGGGAGTTGTGGTTCCTCCCCAGGCAGGTAGCCATGGTCCCGTGGACTTTGTGCAAAATACTAAATGCTAATTTGGCATTGAAGGCCAGCTCTGAGCGATCCTTTGTATAGCCAGCCCTGGGGAGGGGAAGGGAAGGCAGGTTAGGAGGCCCCTGGCCGAGGAGAAAAGGGGACAATACGAAGAAAAATACCCCAGTTTGGGGGATACAGGCACAGGGCAAGTTTCTGAACACTCCTCCAGGGTAGAGGGCAGACATCCGAGCTCTGGAGATCACAGATCCTCATCTCCAATGCCCTCAAAGGCGAAATTGCCGTGGACATCACTGGCACTGGCATCTGTACTGGGAGTGCCAATCCCCCGCAAGCTCACGGCACTCAGCTTGCTCTGTAATAAAGGCAGGGTCGGGGTCAGAGGGCTCAAGCCTCCCTAAGGTCCCCTACAAACGCCAACCTCACCAACCCTCGTGGGAAACTCACTGAGAGTTTGACCATGGACTCCCGGCTGGCATCAGGTGACTCCTGGGGAGGAGGAGGCAGAGGTGTCAGAGACCTCACTGGGGAGGTGATGCAAGGCCTGGGGGCTGGGGGACTGACCAGGGAGTAGTACTTACAAGCAGCGGTGGGGACTTCACTGCTTGCTGGCTGTCTGAGCGTCTCAGGGTGCCCCCCACCCGCCGGCGTAGCATCTGGGGATGGAGACATGAGGCGCTGATAAGGGCTGATCACCCGCTTTGGCATCCCAGTCCCTTCCCCTCCCTCTCAGGAGAGGCATCACACCGAGGACAAAAGGCAGGGAGAGCACAGCCACGCAGCTGCTGGGTCTGTGCTTGCTGCTTACCTTCCTGATACTGCCGCCGGATTTCTTCACCATCAGTTCATCCACCATGGACTGCAAGCAGATGCTCATCATGATAGCCTGAGGGCAAGGAGAGAGCTCAGCCTGACTGGGTGGTCATCCTGAGCCCAGCACCCCTAAGACAAGGGCTCCCACTCACATGGAGTCCTGGAAGCCCTAGACTTGGGTATCTAAGAGAGACGGTGCAATGGGCTCCAGAGGAGGCCTGAGGGTGGGCTCACACCTGGGGGCTGGTGATGGTGACCCACTGTAGCCGGTCCTTGCTCATGAGGTATTCAAAAGCCAGTTCCAGGCGCACCTCACCCCGGCCCCGACCTGGGCTGCTTGTGCCTCCACTGGGCAGTGGCACCTGGGAGAGGAAGGGTAAGAATTAGGCTGAGCTCATTCTGACCGATGTGCCTCTCCCTGACCCACTCCAGCCCATTCCCGAAGCTCAACGCTTGCCAGGCCTCCATCCCAAAGGTCTCCCCCTCCTACCCCAACTCACAGAGGAGGTGACCCGCCAGCACCGCATGCGGGTGACCCGAAAGGAGCCTTCACGGAGTTGCTGGCCAGGCAGGCGGAGCTGGAGGCTGAGCTCACTGTTGCCTGCGCTCACCACCACTGGACAGTCCTTCTCCGGGAAGTCAGCCACACAGGCATCGAAGCGCAAGTAGCCATAGTGCCGCAGCGTCTGGGCCAGCCGCAGGAACTGAAACCCAGTCAGCAGGCGGGACGGGTCAGGAGGGGAAGTGGGACAGCCCAGAGGAAGCAACCCCTTGGAGGGAGACAGGGAGGCAGGGCTCACCTCCTTCTTGGAGACCTTCTCTTGCAGTGATTTGAGCTGCCGGTGCTGCTCCTTGGTGACTAGGATCCACCCACGCTCAATGTCTGATACTGTCTGCGGCGGAGACAAGGGGTGGGGTGTTCAGGGCTCCCAGTCAGAGACCCAAAGAGTGTCCAGTTACCTCTGTCCAGCCTGACCCCTCACCCCACATTTGAGCAAGCTCTTCGCAGTTGAGTCCTTGACCATATCAGCTTACAAAGCAGGGAGAGTAGAGGTTGTGCCAGATGCCCTGAGAGTATTCTAGAAACTTCCCCATGAACTGGCAGTAAAGATACGAAAGGAGTTTTCTTGGCAGAGGGACACCAGAGCCATTTTCAGGGGAAGGGTTCTGAGGCAGCTCCAAGCTCACCTGAGCATAAAGCAGGTTCAGGCCAACCCGGTTCTCCATGACATCGTCATCATAGGCAGAGTCCCAATAACTGTGAGGCCAAGGGGTGGAAAGGGGTAATGGGGCTAAGCTGGGGGAAGGCAAGAGGCAGAATGGAAAAGGGGCAAAACCGGAGCAATCTGGAACTATGGGGCTAATGGTGATACAGTTGGAGGAAGTTTGGGAGGCCTGGTAGAAACACCCAGCACTACCCCCTTGTCCAGATTATTCTGTCTCAATACGTGGCCCCATAATCCAGTCCAGCACCCTCTCCCTCCTCCAAGCCCAGCCCTGACCTCTTCCTTAGCATAATCTTATACTCTTGACTCCGAAGACTGGCAACAGACACATAAGGCAGCTCAAACTCTTGCAACTTCCGTACAACTATGGGTGTAAAAAAAAATAAAAGAAAAAGAAAATGTCATGAAACTCAGGGGAGGGAAATCAAGCGAGAAGCCCTGGGGAAATGCCACATTCTTGGGGAAGACAGGCAAGTTCACTAGTGGAAACAGAGGGAAGCTGTAAAGTCCAGACAAACTCACACGAAAAGGCTCCATCCTCTTTTTCTCGAACTAGAAAGAGACTAAAGTATCCGATCAAGTCATCTGGAAGATCCAGCTTTGCAGCCACAGCCTAGGAAAAAGGAAGGAAATACAGCTCATCATGCTGGATGGTTCCAATCACCCCAAGCCTGGGAACCTGGGGTGCAGGGGGAGGAGGAGCAGTGCAGAACAAGCGCCTCACCTCCAGGACATCCTCAGTCTGATCTGAAGTTAGCACATTGACCAGAACTTTCTGCCCGTTGCTAAGCAGCACTTCCAAGGAGACCTCTTCTGTTGGGACCTGCTGTGTCTCCTGGTTGTGAGCATACACGGGAATGGGAGGCACCTTGTTAACAACATGCCCAGCGTCCAGCTCTGACCCTTCCCAACTATGTTGTATTGTAGGTCCCTCTGGTGACTTTATTCTCAGCTGTTTAATTATAGACTGGGTTTCCTTGATTTCACTGGTACAGCAGAAGCCCCATTCCATACAGAAAGGTGCCAGGATGGCTCCTCTGTACCCACCTCATTAAAATGATGTGGCCCTGCAGGAAGGTGCTTCCCTTAAAACCTGGTCCCATCCAAAGCCTTACCTGTTGTGCCCGACGCAAGAAACTATTGAAGGTCTCACTGCTCCCAAGCAATGGGTCTTGCCGAACTGTGGGGACAAGAGAATGATGTTCTAATAACTTATGATTCCCTCTTGGATCCCCCCAGTTCTCTTTTTGGCAGCCCCCCCAGGTCCCCTTTCCTGGGCTGATGGTGGCTTGTCACATCTCCCAACTGGCCTCACCTCACTCGCTGTTTGCATAAATTCTTCACCTGCCCCACCCTTGGCTACCATCTAGTTAAGTCCAGTCTATAGAACCAGGGAAAAATAATGTTCATCTAAAGCACATCAGATACAAGTTAAGTTCTCCCCACCGATCGAAACTGCTTTAAGACTAGTTAGTGCCATATTAGTATTCCTCATAGATGTCAGTGCCCAAATTGCTTTGCTGGTACCTAGATACCACAGCATCCTTGCATGCTATTTACTTTTGCTAATTAAATAATAGATAAAACAGTAGGCTTCCCAGATGTACAGATTCCTTCAGGACCTTCTACAAAAGCAGCTGTTTTGAGTCTCTCTCCATAGTCCTCAACAGAGTCAGCCTAAAGTTCCCTCCAACCACTCACCAGTTTGCATGTACTTCTCTAACTGCTCTCTCCTCTGTTCTACCTCAGCGGGTGTCAGAGAGAAAAGCTTCTTTGGGGGAAATGCAGGAAGCACATTGGCCCCGTATTCCTTCCGAAGCTATTTGGAGAAAGAGATACAACTCTTCACATAAACATAGCAAATGAGAAGAGGCAATCCACATTCATAATGTTCTCTTGGGCTCCCCTTCCCTTTCCTTAGTCCCTGCTCCCCTATCTACCCTGGTCATCCAGGAAATCATTCCTTTGGCAGGGGCAGCATCCCAAGGGAGCCGTTCCTCTGTCCTAGATATATGTTCTTTCCAATCTTACAGTGTACAAGTCTGTTCCTCCAGTGTGGGAAGGGTTTGTATAGGGCCAGGGCCTAGGGAGACCCTTGCTTATCTAGCAAAGCTGTGTTCATTGAACCCTCATAGGAAGCAAAAGGCTTGGTAAGGAAAGTTTATGTGCACAGTTAAGTAATAGCTAAATATATTCACGAAGTATTTTAGGACTTAAAGGGACTTTGCAGATCAATGACTCTATTTTTCAGTTGCAGAAGCTGAGGCCCAAAGAAATCAGGTAACTTGCTCAGGGTTGCACAACTAGTTATCAGTAAAACCAGGACTCTGTACCGAGTTAAATACAGAGCTCAGAATCTGGTGAGGAGAACAGAGAAACATTACATCACAGACACATAAGGATAGCTGAAACAGCTACACCCGCTCAGGTGAGTCAAGGAACACAGACAGAAACTGGTGAATGGTTTGTATCAATATGAGCAGGAAAAAAGAATTTCAAGTTGCAGCTCAGATGACAGGAGGAAAGTGCTTTGGCAGCTTAGGGGGGAGGGTTGTCGTTTTCTCCATGCACAGGCACAGGCAGTGTACAGGCTGTGTAAGATGGGGACAGAGAAGAAAGGAGGGAGTATGTGAGTATAGGGAGGAGCAGTTAGGGGCAGACATTAAGCTTCCTGGGAGTTCCCCGGAAATGTCAGACGATGAGATAAAGCACCAAATCCTTCCCTGTGGCAGTGATTAAAGGGGAACTACAGCCTACGAGAAAGCGACGGGGAGGGAAATGGAGACACTGATGCCCAGGTGTAGAAAAGGGCTTGAAGCTGCCTCAAGGCAGGGGTGCTAGTCCCACCTGCTCGTGCAGCCCCAGGAGTTGGCTGTAGCGCACCCGACAGTGCAGGACTCCATTCACGTGAATGTTATAGGCCTGAGGACACAAAAGCAGGCAAGCAGTTTAGGGTCGCGGTCTTGTTTAGGGTCGCGGTCTTGTTTAGGGTCGCTCGCCTCGCTCGCCATTTTGGCGGGGCTTGAGAACCCTGGCCGGAAGTTGCCTGCCACAGCTCCGCCTGAGCAACGCGCCGAGATCATCCAAAGGTGCCCAGACGATTTTCCCCAGAGCCAGGTCCCAAAGCAGAAGGACCAGTCGGGGAAAACCCGGGCGCTCAGGCTGCAGTCTTCCTCCCCAAGAGGCCAGGGACGCCCACCAGAATAGCCGCGGCCCAGCCGGGGGAGGCGATGCGGCCGAACAAAGGAACTACAGGAGCTGGGGCGACCTTTGGATGAATCTGAGACGTAATATAAGCTCCCATCGAGGCCGTCGGGACTCGGCGGCCTGTCACCAGGCCCGAAAGGTGGCGGCCAGACTTCGGAGGCCGCTCGGAGAGGGCTCCGGCCCGTTATCCCCGCCCCTACCCGGCCGGGCTCCGGCCGCTCCTCACCACGTAGGCGGAGCCGCCGCTGTCCCCGCTGCGGGACTCGGTTTCAGGAATGGAAAAGTGCATGTTCCCTGCGGCAGGGCCCGGCAGGGTCCGGACTCTGAGGGCCACAGCGGCTTTGCACGCTCGCCTCCGCTCCTCAGCACGTCCCCGCAGCCTCGCTCGCCATTTTGGGGGGGGGGGACTTGCGATCAGAGGTGGGAAGGGCTGGGGAAGTCCGCTCTGGGGCGCAGCGCCCCCGGCATCCTGGGAACTGTAGTCTAAAGGGCAAGAGCCGACAGCCGGGATTGGGAGCCCAAAGCTGAAAAGGCCCTTATCGCGACCCGTAGCCAGGGGCAGAGCCCCAGAGCACTTCGGGGCTTGTAGTCCGGTTGGGGCTGCGCGCCGAGGCTGTCGGCCCAGGGAGCGCTTGTAGTTCTTGTGACCCAGGCGGGCGGAGCCCAGGACGGAGGATGATGGCTGCCGTGGCCGTGGCTGTTCGCGAGGGTGAGTGAAGGGCCGGGCACACAAACAGGTACGCGAGCGGACGGGCCTCGGACGGCTACTGATGGGCCCTGAGTACCTCTGGGCCTTGTCGTTCGGTTCCCGCGCCACGCCGGACTCTGGTCCGCACTGCTTCGGGCGCACTCCGTGCCGCGGACCGGCTTGTTCCTCCGGGAGGTGTGCGTGCTTCTTCCTTCCCCCGCCCCCCTTCCCTTTGATCCTGCCGCGCACTGCGTCCCCCACGCCGATCCCCGGCTCACCTCCCGCCTGGTGGCGGACCCGTGGTCATGCAGACCCAGCAGCCAGCAGCGCCGAATACGTGTCCCCGCAAACCCTCCCGGAGCCTCTCTGGTTCACTTTGTGCCCTGTTTTCTGATGCAGACTCGGGATCTGGGATGAAGGCGGAGCTTGTTCCTCGGCCTGGGGTAAGTGCGGGTGCCCTCCCTAGCCGCCTGTCAGGCGGTACGCAGGAGGCCGTGTCAACTTCGTTCCGACCCAATCTTCATCCCCGTTTCACTTTATTTCTTGGTAAAGCCAAGAGATTTTACAGAGCTTTTTTAGCCCTAATGGTAATGTGACTGTGATCTGCAGGAGAAACTTCGATCCCTGTGGGCTCTAAGCTCGTAACAGGTAGCTTCTGAGACTTAGGAAGGATTAGGGATCCTGTGGGAGACTAGTAAGTATCCAGTAGTGTTTATTCATTTTTGGAATTGTTGGGGAAGGTTAGTGTTCTATGTCTGTGTCTTAGGCAGGGGGGAGGGAGATGACCCAAGAAGAAAAGCTGCAGCTTCGGAAGGAAAAGAAACAGCAGAAGAAGAAACGGAAGGAGGAAAAGGGGGCAGAACCAGAAACTGGCTCTTCTGTCTCTGCAGCCCAATGTCAAGGTGCGGGGGCTTTTTTAAAGGGCCGGGGTGTGGAGCTGGTAAAGGGATGTGGTGGGAGAGAAGAGGGGGAGACAGGACAAAGTTGGTTTGAACAAGTAAAAAGGGAAAAAGTTTAGATAAACAGGAAAAGAAGCTTTAGTTGGGGCATAGCTATTACCTACCTAGGGCTTGGGCACCTCTTCTTTCTACCTTCAGCAGGCCCGACCAAAGACCTGCCTGGACTGGACAGTCAGTTGGGCAGTGCCAAGGAGAAAGTTCCAGCAGGTCGGAGTAAGGCTGAACTTCGAGCTGAAAGGCGGGCCAAGCAGGAGGCTGAACGGGCCCTGAAGCAGGCAAGAAAAGGGGACCAAGGAGGCCCACCTCCTCAGGCCTGCCCCAGCACAGCTGGAGAAACCCCCTCAGGTATCTTCACTTCAAGACCTCTGTTGATTCAAATGCCTATGTTAGCTCAGGCTTCCCCACAGTAAAACAGCTCCCAATTTTCACCTTGGTTCCCAGAGTTCACAATTCTCTCCTTAACCTCATCCTACCCCTGTTTCTTTTTCTACTCTTTTCTCCTGTTTTTTTCCATCTCTCTCTTAAATCTTTCTTGATGTCCCTTATGCCCTGAAAGCAGATTTCTCATTATCACCTACAGTGTCTTGAAAACACGATTGTTATCTTCTAGGAGTGAAGCGTCTACCCGAGCATAGTCAGGTTGATGACCCCACGCTTCTGAGGAGGCTTGTTAAAAAACCAGAACGACAGCAGGTAGGAAGTGGGTTTGGTGTGTGGCCAGAAAGAGCCTAGGGAGATGGAATAGAGGGAGGAAAGGTGCTCGGGGCGAAGTGAGACCCTGGAAAAGGATGGGTATTTGGCTCACCATCTTCTTCCTTCCCAGCATTATCCCACAGTTTTAAACTCTGGGCCCTTGGTCCTGTTCCCCTGTTTTGTCAAGGTTCCTACACGAAAGGATTATGGATCCAAAGTCAGTCTCTTCTCCCACCTACCCCAGTACAGCAGACAAAACTCTCTAACCCAGTTTATGAGGTAGGAGCTTATGAAATTGTCATAACTTTTAAGCATGAGGAGTTTTAGTAATTCTGTTTTGAAAGTGACTGGAAACTTGAGGTTGGATCTGTGGAAAGAAGCATGAACACAAGGCATGCTTCTTCAAATGGGGGTGTCTGTGCGAGTGAAGGAGGTTCCTTTTCATCAGGGGAAGGTGGGCGGTAGGTGTTCAAGTTCCCTTGCAAAGTGTGTGACACCGCCATCCCATCAGCATCCCATCCTCTGTGATCCACCCAGCCATGGTGCGACTCGGCCTGCAGTACTCCCAGGGCCTGGTCAGTGGCTCCAATGCCCGGTGCATTGCCTTGCTTCGTGCCTTGCAGCAGGTATGTCCCATCTTGTTATCTCTTATGATCCAGCCTCACCTTCCCCAACACTACCCCGGCTTCTCTCACCCAGAGTAATCTCTGGGGGGAAGAGGGAATGACTCCACCCTTAGAAGACTTTCCTCAGAGAAGCTTACCCTGTCCCTCTTTCAGAGACTTTTTTTAGGGCGCAGTTTGCTGATCAACTTGTGTACCCTACAGGTGATTCAGGATTACACCACACCTCCCAGTGAAGAACTGTCAAGGGACCTAGTGAATAAACTAAAGCCCTACTTCAGGTAAGGATGACCACTGCACATCCACTCCCACCCCACCTTGCTCAGTCCTTTTCTTAGACCCTTTTTGTTTTTCTTTTTTTCAAAGCATAAAGGGTTTTTTTTTTTTAGTATGTGTAACACAAAGTTATTTAAGTCAATAAATTTTCAAGGAATTTCACACGTTCTGATTCTTTCCACTGCCAATCACCTTAGTTCCTCCAAACTCATAATCTTCAAGATAAAAAACCCTTTCAAAAAGAAGTTGTCATGTGAGTCAGCCTACAATTCTTTTAGTTAGGCTTCTTTGATCTCCAGTGAAATGTGGACACACTTCAAAATTCCCCACCTGTAATCTTTGGGATCCAATTTCCTCAAGCGATTTACTTTAGGACCATGTTTAGGGTCAGGAGATGGATCTACCTGGTTCTGAATTTGACACCCTAGAAAATTAGTATTAGTTACTATTGAGGACTGTCAAACTGAACAGTATGAGAAACTATAGGAAAACTCTATCAGTAGAAATACCAGGTCTAACATGCACAAAGCCAAGAAAACCAACGATGCCAAATACTGAATTTGTATTGCACTTGGAGCCTTTTTCTTGCTCTTCTACCTCTATTTTCATTTTTCTGTCTTCTCTTTAAAAAAAATGTTTTTAAATGTGAAAGCTTTGTGAGCTGTGATGAGTTGCACAGATGCAAGGTGTTGTTTTTGTAGCTTCCTGACTCAGTGCCGTCCCCTGTCAGCGAGCATGTACAACGCCATCAAGTTCCTTAACAAGGAGATCACGGGTGTGAGCAGCTCCAAGCGGGAAGAGGAGGTGATGAGTATGAGGAATGAGCGAGGCATGCACCTGGGGGATAGAGCTGGAAACATGTTGGGGGTCCCAGAAGGGGCAACTCTCTGGTCTGCCTGGTCAAGGGTTAAGGAGATGGTGGGTCTGTCTGACCTGGGCCCCCTTTAGGCCTGTCATTATATGCATATTCAAGCATCCAGCATGATAATCAAAGGGTTGTGTCTGTTTCTTGTTTCATAAGTATCTTGCTCCATTTAGGCCAAGTCAGAACTTCGAGCAGCCATCGATCTATATGTGCAAGAGAAGATTGTGCTTGCAGCTCAGGCAATCTCACGCTCTGCTTATGAGAAGATCAGTAATGGAGATGTAATCCTGGTATATGGATGGTATGGGCCAGACCCTGTGACTGAGAAAATTGGGCAGTGAAATGATTTGAAGAAGGAACTGCCCCTTTGCCCTTTAGGAATGAGCTGACCATCAGTCAGTGACATCTATAACTGAATCCTCCTCTCCATTCACTCTAGCTCATCTCTGGTATCACGAATTCTTCAGGAGGCTTGGGCTAAGGGCCGGCGGTTTCGGGTGGTAGTGGTGGACAGCCGGCCACGGCTGGAGGGAAAGCACACACTACGTTTTCTGGTCCGTGCTGGGGTCCCTGCCTCCTACCTGCTGATTCCTGCAGCTTCCTATGTGCTCCCAGAGGTGAGGGCAGAGGAAAAGAACTCCAAAGTTGGAGTAAAAGGGTATAGTAGTATAGACATAGTCTCGCCTTCCCAACGTTGCAATTGTCTAGAAGTACTAGAATTATACAGCTGTGTTTATATTTAGTAGGAGAAGCATCTACAGCACGTTATACAGCATGTCTACCTATTGCAAGAACCTTATATAAAACTAGTAGCCGCTGAGAGGGAACAGGACTAAAGAGTTTAGTTTTCCTGTGGGTGGTGCGGTGAGTCAACGGTCAGGTGTTTTCCAAGAGCCTTTATTAAGATTTGTTACCCATTGCCTTAATATTGCTGTCCTGGGTAAGAATTGGGAACCTTATTCTGCATTGGTCACACATGACATTTTTTTTCCTCCTCTCTACTCTCCAAAATAGGTTTCTAAGCTGCTGTTGGGAGCTCATGCACTCCTGGCCAACGGGTCTGTGATGTCACGGGTAGGGACAGCACAGCTGGCCCTGGTGGCACGGGCCCATAATGTGCCAGTGCTGGTCTGCTGTGAAACATACAAGTTTTGTGAGCGTGTGCAGACTGATGCCTTTGTCTCTAATGAGCTAGGTAAGGAGGCCCAGGAGGGCAGGAGAGAAGGTTCCAGGGACCTGAGAAGATTTGGGAGGGAGAGGGGAGGTTGAAGTACGACTTATTTTCTATTTTTATTTTTTTATAAATTTATTTTATTTATTTATTTTTGGCTGCGTTGGGTCTTAGTTGCTGTGCGCGAGCTTTCTCTAGTTGCGGCGAGTGGGGGGTCACTCTTCATTGCAGTGCGCGGGCTTCTCACTGCGGACACGGGCTCTAGGTGTGCGGACTTCAGTAGTTGTGGCTCACGGGCTCTAGAGCGCAGGCGCAGTAGTTGTGGCGCACGGGCTTAGTTGCTCCGCAGCATGTGGGATCTTCCTGGACCAGGGCTCGAACCTATGTCCCCTGCATTGGCAGGTGGATTCTTAACCACCGTGCCACAAGGGAAGACCACAGCTTTTTTTTTTTTTTTTTTTTTGCGGTGCACGGGCCTCTCACCGTTGGGGCCCCTCCCGTTGCGGAGCACAGGCTCCGGACGCGCAGGCTCAGCGGCCATGGCTCACGGGCCCAGCTGCTCCGCGGCATGTGGGATCTTCCCAGATGGGGCACGAACCCGTGTCCCCTGCATCGGCAGGCGGACTCTCAACCACTGCGCCACCAGGGAAGCCCCACAGCTTATTTTTTAAAAGTACATAAAAGGGTACACCTCCCATTGCAGATGACCCTGACGATCTGCTGTGTGAGCGAGGAGAACGTGTGGCCCTGGCTGACTGGCAGAACCACTCGTCCCTACGGTTGTTGAATCTGGTCTATGATGTGACCCCCCCAGAACTGGTGGATCTGGTGATCACGGAGCTGGGCATGATCCCTTGCAGTTCTGTACCTGTTGTGCTGCGAGTCAAGAGTAGTGACCAGTGAGTGGGTGAACACAGGGTCAATAAATGACATACTCCCTACACTTAGCAACTCTGCTGCCTTTTATCTCTTTTAGCATTGCCACCACTTAGGTTAGGAGTCCAGACTGTCCAGCCCCTCTTAGCACCTGCTACCAACCTCCATGCCAGTGCTTTGGGGCCAAAGTGAAGGTCAGTATGGAAACCATAAACTATCCAAGTCATCAACCATTTATTGAGTATCTATGTGCCAGACACTGAGCTAGACATGAGGAAGAGTATAATAAGGACAAATAAGAGTCCTATCCTTAGTATTTTAGTATTATTATTACATTAATATTTAAGTTAAACCAATATATTGATATTTACGTTAAACAGTTACACATTAATATATTAATATTTTGTATCCTTAGTATTGAGTATTTACTGTGTGTCATAAACTGTTGTAGTCCTGTTTTATCCATTTAGGAAGATTAATACCACTCTATGAAGTGTGATTTTATAGATGAGATAACTGGGGCACAGAGAGGTTAAGTTACTTGCCCAAGGTAACACTAACTAAACCGGCATGTGATCTCCGGCATTCTGGATCTAGAGACTGTGCCTGTAATTTTTACGCTATCTGCCATTAAGGAGTACTCATCATGATGGAGGAAGACAGATGACATCTACACTATGAGATACATTCTACTAGTAGTATGAACAGAGTTCATTGGAAGTAACCTAGGATGTTGCCAGGAGATCTAGTGAGGTTGGAGAAGACTTCACAGGTAAAATGTGACCTAGTCCTTGAAGGATAATAAGTTTCCCAGTTGGAAAAGAATGAGAACGCAGGTGAACAGAGGAAATAACTTAGACTACAGAATAGGCCTTAAAATGACTGGCCAATTCCAAAGTGTCAAGTAGTGTGGTAAAGCTAGAACCTCGGCTTATGTGGACAATTAGTGATACAGCTGCTAACGTAGGTTGGATTGGGTCCAGATTGTGAGAGTCTAACCATTGTGGTTAGCCTAAAAAATATGTTAGAGTCATCCATTTTGTGTGTGTGTGTGTGTGTGTATGTGTGTGTATGTTTTATTGAAAAATTTCAAGCAGCATAGAAGTACAGTGAACTATACAAAGAATCCCCATCACCAAATGTAGTAATTATCAAGATTCGCCACATATGCTTTTTTTGTTTCCCTTTTTTTCCTTGCTGAAGTTGTATTAGAGCAAATCCCAGTCATTATATCGTTTTACTCCTCCAAACGTCATTATGTCTCTAAAAAATATGGAAGCTTACCATGTCATTACACTTATTAAACTCTTCCTTATTGTCCAAGCCATAATCAAATTTCCTTGATTGTCTCAAAAGCAGCTTTTTACTGTTGAATCAGGATCCAAACAAATCCATATATTACATGTCGTTATTTTGTCTTAAATTTTTTGTAATCAAAAGCAGTCTCTCCAACCCCGCCCCTTCTTTTCTCATGACATAGACTTGTGCCAGGAACCAGGTTGAGTATGTTTCATACTGCCTTGCCATCAGGTTGGTTGGTCCATTTTCAGTGATGAAAGGGTCTAGGTGTTTTAAAGTTTCCCAACAAACTTTTATTTAGTGGTTTCATCCACTTTTATTGTTGCCTGAATTATTTCATTAGAGGATGCAACATGGTGATTTTTTTTTCCTAATTACATCATTCCATACGTACTAGCTAATAATCTTCTATAAAGAACTCCCTCTCATCAGTTACTATTCTGAATTACAGTCCATACTGGAAAGGCAAGATAAATGTTTAATTCTTTCCTTTTAATTGCCAGTTTTCAGGATTGATCACTGGTTACTTCCAGTGGCATACAATGAGAAGTTGTTGCATTTTTGGCTTTCTCTCTATAAAGATTATGATGAATTCATGTTTTTTTACATATTGAGCATACCACTCAATCATCAAAATTAAGCAGAGGTTCAACAGGGTGAGCTCTGTGCTTTAGCTGGTAGCTGGTAGAGATTAGAGGCAGAGAACCAGATCAATTAAAAAGAGATTGCCTATCAATCAAAATCACAAATGCACCTAAACTTTGGTCCAGCAATTCTGCTTCTAGGAACTTAATGCTAGCCATATAGTTGCACATTTGAAGTAGCTTAGATACAGAGTTATTTATAGCAGCATTGTTTATAATAGCAAAAGACTGAAAACCACCTGGATATACATTAATAATAAGGGCTAATTATGACTACATTCATATAATTACATACTAAGCAATCATAACAAAGAATAAGGAAGGTTTTTATATAGAGAAATGGAATAGTCTCCAAGGTACACTCAAAAGAAGTAAGGTGCAGGACAGTGTGTGTAGTTGCTGTTTGAATTAAAAAGGGGAAAGATTCCCTGGCTGGGGAACTAGATCCCACATGCGCAGCGTGGCCAAAAGGTTAAAAAAAAAAGGTGTGTGTGTGGGGGGGAGATATATATGTATTTGCATGTGTATAAATACAGAAAGTTATCTTGGACCTGTAACAAGAAAACTGCCTGGGTGGATGTGGTCTGGGAGGCTGGAGACAGGTGAAAGGTACTCTTCACTTTATATCCTATGTATCTTTTGAATTTGCAGCCATGTGAATGTCTTATCCCCAAAATAAATACAATTATTAGTATAAAAAAGATTTTGCTTTAGGGGAAGTCAAAGATAGTCTAATCTGAGGCAACAGGAATGGAGAAGAGTCAGATTTGTTCATTACAGAAATAAATGCTTGAAAACAATTTTAATAGAAAAATAAATGCTTGAAGTTATCAAGTTGAGAGCTGTTCATCGGACAAGCACTGTAGATACCCCGTATTAGAGGAACTGCAGCCTCGACTGCACCCGATTTTGCACTCTCAGAAAGGAGTCAGTCCTAAGCCACAGCGCAGCCTTAGCTGTCTTTAGGCCACTTAGGGCAAATGGGACGGGAGCCCCCCTTGCTCTAGATTTTAAATCTTAGCTAGCTTCTCCCAAGCTTTTCTTAAATGTTTTGTGTAACCACGGTAATTTAATAGATGAGATTATCTGGGAAGAGAAAGATTGGTTTACTCCACCCTTTCCTGTTTGTTTATACATCCTGAACTCCACTATTCGGTGTATGGAGACCTGTGAGATTTACACAGCTTTAAATGCCTCAGGAAAGGGCGGAAGTTTGTTACATTCTTTCTCCAGCAGCATCCTACTTCCCAGGGAGGGAGTGGGGCAAGGCCTACGACCAAGGGGTGGGTCCAAGCCCGAGGATCACTTGAGTAGAGCGTCCCCATGCCAGGCTTTTCTACTGCTCTTCCCTTTCACTGTGTTTCCGTCTTGGGTCCATGACTTCACTAGTGGCTGGATCTGCTGGGGGCTGCCCTGAGGGGGAAGCCGGAGTCGTCCCCCGAGGCAAGGATTCCTTTGTCTTCCAGTCTCCGGCTCGACGGCGGGGCTGCAGGTCAATATTCTCACATCGGCCCGTCCCTGCCCGCCACAGGCCGGTAGTCTCGACAGAAAGCCAGGATTCCGCGCTCGGGAGCGACACTCAGGCCTGGGCACTCGCAGTGTCGAGGCTCGAGTAGAAGCCGCGTGGGAACCGGCGGGGCGCGACGACTATCACCGCGCAGGCGTCAGTTCCCTTCGGGACACTGCAATTCCCATAAGGCCGTGCAGCGGCGTCCCCTGCGCCGCTAAGGCCCGGGAGCTGCGCCCGCTGCGACAGGGCTCGGGGACGCTCGCCGCACTGCATTATGGGATACATAGTCTACTAGAAAACGTCCTGGGGCACAAACTCCCAACCAAGCCCACGTGTTTACCTTGTACACGGGGGGGACGTCAATGAAGAGTAGCTACCAGATTTCGTCATAAAACGGCGACCAGACAGGCGGCGCCATCTTCGAACTTGGACTTCCGGAAGGACTTTGGTGAGGGTGAGTGTACCACAGCGGGATGTGCGGGGCCCCACGATTACTACCCCCCCACCCCACTACTTTTTCGGTAGCACTAAGATATTGGGAACCAACTCCGGCTCCGCTTTTCCGCCTCTGCACAGCATCGCGACCTCCAGCCCCTGAACTCCTCCGGAAACCGTCGTGGTCCCCACCTCCCTAACCCACGGTGGCAACCGTGCATCCCCCATCTCTGCTCTCCTCGGGTCTCGCCTTCTTTCCCCACGCGGTGTCTGTAACACCTCGTCCTGTGTCCCGGCCGCCGCGCTGCCTACATTGCAACCCTCGGACTCTGCGAACCTACCGTAGTCCTCAGCCTTACGAAACTCAGGGCTCGCTTCCCGAACAGGCTAGTGGTGAAAGCTACCCGACGCCCAGGACTGAGAAAGGGCAGGCGGTCACCCCTAGAGAGGTAGCGGGTCGGTCTTTTCATTCTGCTGTTTTCCAGCCTCTTCCTCGGTGAGGCTCTTCTAACCCTGGGGGTTGTGCCCCGCGCGCTGCAACCTCATTGGCGCAGCCAGGGGCCAGTTATGTTTCCCAATCTAGTCCTTTTATCCCGCAGCAACTTGGCTTTCTGTTGGGGAAGGCAGAGGTGGTGACTTCAGCTTCACCCGTGGTAACTCACTTTGTTAGAGGGGTGCAGGGTATGGCCAAGGCTTATAGTCCCAGGGGCATATTGTTACACAAATCTGTCATTCCTGTACCTTCGTCTCTTTTGGCCACCCCTTCTTATCAACTGTAGTATTGTTTTCTTAGTAATTTTCTTTAAATTGATTTAATTTTAAGATTTAAGTGCTTTAGTCTTGATCTAAACAATGTAGATGAAACCATGGGTTTCATGGACTAGTTATAGTTTTCTTTTTATATATACAAGTTAAAATAAAAACACAATTAGTCAAATAAAATCGTTCATTTTTGTATCTCAGAAATCATCTTGCATACCACCAGTTGTACCATAGGAACACTTTGGGAGACAATGTATTAGACCAAACAGTGTGTGTAAAGTAACTCCATACTTGAGGAGCAGTGTTATCTAATCATTTTCCACATCTGGGGAGATCAGGCTGGCAGCCTTGGAGCAGCATGGGAACCAGACAAGTTGGGGTGCCGATGCAAAATTTCATAAACTCTGGTACACATTTACTAAACATCCTTTACTTGTGTCCAGGATTTGCATTGTGTAGTCAAAAATAGAAATTAACCACCAATGCCATGCCTTCTATGAGAAGTGAATCCTTTTAGAGATTTTTGTACCTTGAGAAGTTAGTTGTTCAATCAACAAAGGTTAATTATTGTGCTTACCACGTACCAGGTTCTAGATACAATAGTGAGTCAGATAGACAAGAGCCCTATCTCATGAAACTTTTAAGGAAGATAGATATGGAATAAGTAAATACCCGTATCTCTTATGATAAGAAAATTCCAGATGGGCTAAAGAGCTACATGTAAAATCCAGAACTAGAAAAATTATTAGAAGAAAATAAAAGAAGATATCTTATATTCTGATATTATATCAGTGGGGTAGGAAATGCCTTTTTAAGACACAAACAGGGGAATTCCCTGGTGGTCCAGTGGTTAGGACTCTGCACTTCCACGGCAGGGGGTACGGGTTCGATCCCTGGTCAGGGAACTAAGATCCCCGCATCATGCAACATGGCCAAAAAAAAAAGACACAAACAGAAGCCAGAAAAGAGAAGACTGAGAAATTTAACTCATAAAATTTAACTTCAGTTTAGCAAGAAACATAAGCAAAGTTTTTTTAAAAGGTAGATACAGAGAGAAAATATTTGCAACATAAATAACTGCACAGATAAATAAGGAATGATCAATTTGTCCTGTAGAAATATGGGCAAATTATGTGTATCGGCAATTCATAAAAGACAGATGTCCAACATATAAAAAGTTGCTAATCTCAATTATTACCAGGACAATGCAAATAAATACAGTAGGGAAGAATTCTTTCACTCATCAGACTGGCAAAAATCAAAGATTGACAAGGGGTGGTAAAATGGGTATACCCATTTTTACAGTTAGTAAGAGTATAAATTGCTTTTCACCTTGGTGACCTGTTTGGCAGTATCTATTAAATTTTGAAATGTATATACCCTTTAACCCAGTACAGTAATTCCACTTCAGATGATTATTCTAGAAAAATAATTTCTTATTAATGAAGAGATCTATACTAGAATATTCACTGCAGTATTATTTGTAATAGTAGTATAATCCAATTGTCCATTAAATGGGAAATACCCAAATAAACTATAATCCTATGGAACACCATATAGTAACTAAGAAGAATGAAAAAGATGTATGTGGAAAAATGATATGGAAAAATCTTTAAGACATGTAGAAATTCTCTTAACTGATTCCATTTAACTAGCTCCCTCTGTTAACTGACATTCTCCATTTCCTGCATAAAGCATACTTTACTGATGCCCATAGCACACTGAATTCTCGAAGCCTGTAGATTTTTTTCCTATAGGCCCGGTCACTCTAAGTAGTTGAACTGAATGCTTGCCAAGAGTCATTGTATTGGTTCGAACATTTTTAATATAAGTTGATTTGTCACTATGTTTATATAATTGTGACATATATTTAAATTTTAAGGAAATTTGAGTATGTAAGAGTTACTGTTTCTATTAAAAGTAAGTTGAAACATGGCAGATATACAGGTGTTTTATTGTTGTTCTTTATATTCTACACTTATTTATAAGTATTTTGTATCAACTAAAGATTTTATAAAAACAATTCTAAAAAAGAAAAGAAAGCAAACTAAACTGAATACTTCGGAGAGACAAAAGTGGTGAGTTTGCAAACAAGCAAAAAAGCTACCAAACAGGTGTAAGACACCTGTAAAAGACAGGAAATTTTGTAAACATCTGGAAGGTTACTGGACTTGAATTACTTCTCAAGAAAAGAGAATGTTTCAAGAAACAAGTGGTAAGGAGCCTTGGTGCTGCTGAGAGGTCAAGTTAAACGAGACTGAGAAGAGTATTGGACTAATTGACACAACAGTTATGGATCACTTTAGCTTCAGTGATGAGTTGAAGGCAATCTCCTAGTTAGGATGCAGCAGGGTGATTAAAACATCAAGGGCAGACAGCTCTTAAAGTTTGACTGTGAGGGGCAGGAGGATATTAGTTGGAGAACTGGGTTTGAAGGATAGTTGTATTTGTGTTAAGATGAAAATTAAAAAATAGTTAAATGTTTATTTTTTTAATTTTATATTATTTATTTATTTTGGGGAGGCACATATTTTATTTATTTTGGTGGGAGTGGGGGGTGGCGCACCATACAGCATGCGGGTTCTTAGTTCCTCCACTAGAGATTGAACCCGTGTCCCCTGCGGTGGAAGTGCAGAGCCCTAACCACTGTACCACTAGGGAATTCCCGTTAAATTCTGTTTAGAAGGAGCCAATGGAAAGGAAAAGGATAAACATCTTCATTTTCTTTCAGTGGGGCAGGAGGGGGCATGGGGCTAGAACACAAGTGGAAAGTTTGGCTTTGGAAAGTGGATGAGGGGCTCAGAGGCAGGGAGTGTTAGGTTATCTGACAAGAAATTGAAGTATGGTTTTTGATTGTTTAAGAAATCTGAGGCTAAGTTATCTGCTGAGGACTAGGGTATCAGACGTTGGAGGAGAGAGGGTATGGGAGCTGATTAGAGAGAACGTGTGCTCAACTGTGCTCAACTAGAACGCTAGTGCTCAACTAGCTTACATGCTCCCATGGAGAAGATGGGTGATTGGTTCATCCAGGCTTGAATTTTGCCGGGCCTGTGGAACAAAAAGACAAAAAGAAAGGAAGTTTGTAATATCAACAAGAGTCTGATTAAAATAAAGAAGTCTAAACTAGATGGTTTGTGGCTGACATAGGGAGAAATTGGAGAGATCAGTGGATTAATTAATGTGGTTAAAGAATAGATATAGTGATAGTAGTTGAGCAGTCTAGCTGTAATGATGGGAGGTTGTGATCAGATATTGGGTGTCTTAGTGATTTTAGAGGTTAAAAGGTTTTATATGCTGACAAGGTTCAGGTGTGACAGTGGAGTGACTAGCAGTGATTTAGCTGAACTTTACGAGCTTGGAAGGAACAAGGTTTTTACAAGATGGGGAGGACTATTGGTCAAGAATTGACACTGGAGAGGAATTAAGAAAATACTGATCCTACTTTCTACCCTGGGGTAAGTGGGATGTGAGAGAATGAGCACCCTCCATCTAAGAGCCTGGAAAGCTAGAAATTTCATTTCCTGGAATTTTTCCATCCAAGATTCTGAATATGATTTAGGCCTTGCCAATCAAATGTGCTCTTGAGGAACTCAAATTTGGACTTGAGTTTAGAGAGGAGGCAGGCCAGAAGGCATGCATTTTGCTGTTGCAGATAGTGGCAGTGATACGGCTCTGGATCTGGGAGCCAGAGAAGAGTCTTCCTCAGTTGGTCACTTTCTGATTATTGCAGAAGCAGCTTATTTATGGAGCCATCAGCTATGGCAGGGGCTTCTTGATCCAGCTTCTGGCTCCCCACCATGGCAGAGGAGAAGCCATGTGGTTCTTGAACCAGCAGCTGTAAACAACTTCTCAATTTGACAAGTACTTGTTCCTAAACGTTTTTTCCCCAACCCTTCCAGTGATCCTCTATGCAGGTGGTTTTCAAACTTGAGTATGCAGCAGAATCACCTGAAAGTCTTGCTGTAACATGAAGTGCTGGCCCGATCCCAGAGTTTCTGATTCAGTAGGTCTGGGGTAGGACTGGAAGTTTGCACTTAACTGACTTCCAAGTGATGTTCTAGTTTTGGGACCACCCTTTGAGAACCACTGATGTGAACCATTTAATACCCTGTAATAAATTCCTTTTATTTATCTTGTTTCTGTCACCCTTGTGTTGTTTTTTTTTTTTCTTTTCTCTTTGTGTGTGTGTGTGCTTCCATTATTTTTAATGATCTTTTATTATGTGGTCTTTTAAAAAATTCCTTCCGTTTCTTAGCCCTATTGGGTATTTTGGAAGCAATATAGCATGCTGTTTTTAGTTCTATTAAACATCTAAATGGTATTAGTAGGGAGTTCCATGGTGGCCTAGTTGTTAGGATTCCAGGTTTTCACTGCCGTGGCTAGGGTTCAATCCCTTGTCCAGGAACTGAGATCCCGTAAGCCACACGGTGCAACCCCCCCCCAAAAAAAATGGTATTGGTAAATCTATATTTTTCAATTTGTCAGCCTTAGAAGCAAAATTAAGAACTTCTTCTTTTGCCCCAATCTACTACAATCAGAATATTGGTATTTTTACATTGTGGGACATTGAAATTTTTAATTTATAATCTGTTTTATACCTGTAGTTACCACAGTTAATGATGTGTCACTGGGTTAAATCCTTACTGCCAGCCTTTTAATAGCACAACTTCTCCATTAGCAAGTTCTTTATATTGATTTATCTTTCATTGGCTAAATTAGGTCTTCAAGTGTATTTTTTTAGAAACTTGCATATTTAGAATGTCATCCCATTACCTTTACATGAATGACAGTTAAGTAAAGAATTCTCTTGATCCTTTTAATGTTTCTTTATCTTCTGGCATCAAATGTTTCTGAGAACTCTGAGGCTGACCTGATTTTTTTTTTTTCTCTTTGTAGGAGAAATTTAGTATCTTCACTTGTATTTCTTGGTCTTAATGAGTATTTATTGATTTTTGTCTTCCTTTTGCACCATAAGCCCTTTTGATCTATAGACTGAGATCTTCCTTTATGTTAGGAAAGTACACATTTCTAGTTTTCATTTCAGGAAATTTTCTTTTGTTAGGTCTTTGAGCATGTTTTTTTTCTGTTCCCATTTTTCTTCTCTCTTCTTCAGGAACATCAATGATTCATATGTTGGCTTTCCACTTTCTCTTTTCATCCATATCATCTTCTCACTAATCACTTTTATCTCTTTACAACCTGTGTGGTTTTTTTCAAACATGTCTTTCATATCACTGATTGTCTTTTCAGTAGTATGTATAGTTTCAGCATTTTGCTTCTCTGGTTTTCATTTCTTTGATTTTATTCTTTTACTCAGTTTCTTTCCTTATAACTGCCAGCTCATTTTTTTTTTTTGCCTTGCCATTGTTTTATTTCTTCTTTGGTCTCTTAAATCTTGGATTCCACAGTCTCTTTGGCTTTTTTGAAAGAATAGAAGATTTGTTGGAAAATTTCTTGTTTTCTGGAGACTTTCTTTGAAAGGGTACTTTTCACCTTTTTCATTTGTGTCCTTTATATTCTTTCCATAGTAACTATGCATAGGTCCCATTGGATCCTTTTTGCTTATTACTAATTTCGAATGGAGTAGTTCTCTCAGGGTTTGCTGTTTACCAGAGAACAATGTAGGTGGATTCTCATTGACCTCAATTTACCTTGATAGTGTTATACTATATCCCTAGCATATGATGTTATAATGTATCCTTAGCACCTGAGTTAAAGAGTTGGCTGTTGTTATAGTTTATAATGATAGACTGTAGCTTCCTCAAGAGAGACAGTTGGAAACTTTAATTTGTATGATATTTCTTGTGGTATTTGTATTAGCACACTTTTCCACTGAGGCTGATGAATTCTTTATCCTTAAGACATATATAGACCTATGGAGGGGTTCCTCCTGGGATCTGAGCTATTTCTTCCCTTTTGTTACAGACAAGTAGGTTATTCTGGCCAGAAACTGGGCCCTTGCAGAGTTCTGTGTTGCTCAGGTTTTTGGTTTGGTAGTGAGTGTTGTTTATCTCTGTCAGTTTACTTTGGTCCATGGTTGCACAGCTGGTTTCCTGCGTTCGAAGAAAATGAAGATTCATGACCATTTTTTAGTCTATTCTTCAGTGTGGAAATGGTCTCTTAATGTAGTAGGATGTTCCTTAATTGTCTCATAGGCTACCACCTCCCCCATCCAGCTGAAAGATTGCTAGCAGGACACTAGAGAATTACTTATTCTTAAATAAATCTGTACCTTGACTAATATTCACAAAGATGGATGTCAGATCTAGTCATCCTGTCCTCCTTCAATTTGATGTAAACTTTATAGTATCTGGCAGCTATTCATTATAGTCTATTCTAGAAACTTGCAGCCCTTTCCTACATTCATAACAGGTGATTTTCTCTCTCTCTCTCTCTCTCTCTTTTTTTTTTTTTTTGAGGGGGAGGGGATGATTCATTTCATTGGGTTTCAGGGAGAGGAGTTAAATAATTGTTCACTCACTTTAAATAATCTAAATAAAGCACTTAGTACAATACTTGGCACATAGTAAGCCTTTAATAAATGGTAGCTTTATTATTGCTTGTTTGTTTATTGTCAGCTCCACTAACATGTGAGTTCCGTGAGGTCAGGGACCTTGTCTGTCTTGCTTATTGTCATGTTACCAGTTCCTAGAATGGTGCCTGACATATAGAATATGCTTAGTAATTATTGCTGAATGAATGAATGATCAGAGAGCTTGGGTTTCTGGTTGGTGGGGAAGGTGGGGGGAGGTTGGAGAAATGGTTGTGAGAAGAGAAAGACAGGAAAGTAGAAAAATCTGAGCCAGTGCAAATAGCTTTTACCTTCTACTCACTTGTATGTCTCTTATATGCAGGCGCAGCCATTTTAGGGGGTGCTGATGGATCCCTACGGGGTCGGCTGTGTTGCTCTGGAGGAGGCCGGCCCCGTGGGGAACATGACTGTGGTAGACTCTCCTGGACAAGAGGTGCTAAAACAGCTTGATGTCAAGGCCTCTTCAGAAACAACCAGTGTGGAGGCTTCCATAGAGACATCATTATCTACCCCTTTGCCTGGATTTGAGGATTCTCTTGATGAGAGGAGGCTCCCTCCAGAGCAGGAAACCCTCTCCAGACTGGAACAGCAAGGTATGTCCCTTGACCTTTCAGCTTTTTATCTCCCCATGCTCAGCTTAAGATGAACGAGAGCAGGTTGAGCTCATAGGACCTTACAAACTTGGGTATGATGTAATCTGTTCCAAAGAGGCTTGAGCTCTGGTCCCATCTCACAGACCCATATTCTTCTCTACAGATCTTTCTTCAGAGATGTCAAAGGTCCCAAAGCCTAGGGCCTCAAAGCCTGGCCCGAAGAGAGGTGGTAGGACACGGAAAGGCCCCAAAAGGCCCCAGCAGCCTAATTCTCCATCAGCCCCTCGGGTTCCTGGTCTCTTAGATCAGTCCAACCCTCTGTCCACCCCCATGCCTAAGAAACGAGGTCGAAAGTCCAAGGCAGATCTGCTACTGCTGAAGTTGTCAAAAGGCCTAGATCAGCCAGAGTCTCCACATCCAAAGAGGCCCCCTGAGGACTTTGAGACCCCTCCTGGGGAACGACCCCGCCGAAGGGCTGCCCAAGTGTAAGGATTTCGGGGCACAGCTTGGTGGAGGGGGGCTGGGTGAAGGGATGAGGGTGGGGCAGATGCTGGAGAGATGAGTGGACTGTGATGAGGTGTCAGGTAAGCAGGGGTGGTGTCTGGGTTCTGGGGACTTGAGCAATCTTCTAGCTCTTACCACAGCAATTTTATCTGTGGTTAAATTTGTCTATCTGGGAGGTTCCTTTCTGTACCTCATATCCTATCGCATTTTTCACAGTGTCCTCCAAGTCTTCATTGCAATTTTACTGCCCAATATGTGTCAGTATATATGTGCCCTTCCATTCTTTCCCTTTGCCCTCAATGATCTTTGACTGTGGTAGAGTGAAAAGTGCTTTGGACTTGGAGTCAGAAGAACTGGGTTCAGATTCCACATATGTGATCTGAATCATCTTGGCCAAGTCACTTAACTTTCCTGGATTTCTCTTTCTACATCTATCAAAGGGGAAGGGAAATTAATAGCCACTTCGCATGGTCACTGGGAGGATCTAGTGAGATAAGAATCAGCCAAGTGTCGGGCACAGTGGGCTCTCGGTTAAGTGTCTGTGAGTGTTGCTCTGACTCTGCCCTATCCCACAGGGCACTTCTGTATCTTCAGGAACTGGCTGAAGAGCTCTCAACAGCCCTGCCTGCTCCAGTATCCTGTCCTGAGAGCCCCAAGGTGAGCAGCCCCACCAAACCCAAGAAGAACCAGCAGCAGGCAGCCTGTCATTATGGAGAAGAAGAGGATGACACCGCACGGGACGAAGACTTCGTTCTCCAGGTTGAGGCTGAAGATGGAGAAGAAAGTGAGGCCCCAAGCGAGAGCTCGTCTGACCCCGAGCCTACAGTGCCCCGAAGCACCGCACGAGCATCCACTTCAGGGGTAACCTGAATAGACAGAGTGAATGGGGATAGCAGGATTATTAGGGGGTCAGCAGGACGCCTAGAAGGGAAGCTTTGGCCTAGTAACTAGGATGGCCAAAACAGGTAAAAGGAAAAAAGAGCAATTTCAAACACAGTTGAGATTGTAGGGGCTGCGGGTGTGACTAAACAAGATTATTCGTTCATATGTTGAGCGTCTACTCTATGCTGGGAAACACAAGCATGAGTAAGACAGGGTCTTGCTTTACAAAGCTCGCAGTGTGATAAGTGCTGCATCAGGAGTGAACAATCTGCTTTAGGCGTATAGAGGAAGGATGATTAACTGCTTGGACTTCATGGAGAAATGATACTTGAGCTAGGTCTTGAAAGGAATAGAAGTTTGCCAGAGAGGATGGTTTTCCCAGAAATTGGTTGTAGCTGCAGCATAGGGCCTGGGGTAAAGTGGTGGGGAAGATTAAACTAGAGAAGATGAAAGGACTAAAACTGATAGGAGCCAACAAAGGGCGTGTGTGTGTGTGTGTGTGTTTAATTATGGTAAAGTAGATAAAACAAAATTTATCATTTTAAAATGTATAATTCATTGGCATTCAGTGCATTCACAATGTAGTGTAACCATCACCACTATCCATTTCCAAAACTTTTGTCATCCCAAAGAGAAACTCTATGCAACAGAGGTTTTTAGGTAGAAAAATAACATGATCAGTTAGGAAAATATATTAATTTGCAGTTGACAATAAAGAAGACAGCTTCAGTTCTCTAGTGCTACAGAGTTAGTGAGGGCCTAAATTAAGCAGTGAAGGAAGAGAAGACGGGGAGGCAGATAAAAGAGATATATAAGAGAATTAATAGCAGTTGGGAATTGAAGGAGTAAGAGTTTCCAGCTTTGATGGTGCTCTCATACACTGAACCTGGGCACACAGAAAGAGTGGGGGACTCAGGATGGGGGAAGGTGGGCAGGCGAGGTGATGAGTTTACTTTCTGACATGTCGAGTTGGAGGTGCTGGTAGATCAAGGGCCATCCTTCTGGAGATGTCTCTTTGCCAGTTAGATATATGGGACCAGTGCCTTACTTCTCCCAGATGCAACATTTAAGGGAGCACCAAAACCCCCAGTAATCAAGATAAATATCTCGATGCAACATTTTAAAAATCAAAATTAATGCAACAAATCTGTAGTGAAGAAAATACCAAAAATTTAAATAAAGATAGAAACCATATAATTGATTTTCCCTTTTGCCTCAGGCTCTAATATGGCTCAGCACCACACTGAGTCTAGAATTTGTAGAAAAGTTGAGACTGAGTAACGTTTACATTTACTAAGATGCAGCCTTGATAATCAGGCATTAAAATGGTGGTCAAAGCCATGAGACATAGGATGAAATTACCAGGAGTACGTGTATTGAGGGCTGAGGAGACAGAGGGCCTCTAGGAAATACCGTCACTGACCAAATGGATCAGAGGAGGGAGAGCCTGCGAAGGAGACGTGGGAGGAATAAGGAGAGACATGGGAGGAATAAGGAGAGACTACCCCATAGGGCAGGAGTTTCAAGAAGCAAAAGGAGTCCTCTGAATCAGGTGCCATGGAGACATGCCAAGGAAGATGAACAGAAAACAGAGAGCAGGTTTTGCGGTTTTGATGGAGGAATAAGAGCAGAAGATGAAGAAGTCATTGTAATGGTTGAGATACAAATCTTTTAAGATGCTGATAGGTAAAAGGTTGGAGAGGAAGTAATGCCAAGAAAAGTAAAAGTTGGGAAAGCAGTCTCCTGGGGACTTTCTCCAGCTTATGAGATTCTCTCCCTTACACTCTCTTCAATTTGATCCTCAGAAGCAGAAGCCACACTGCCGGGGAGTGGCTCCCAATGGTTTACCAAATCACATCATGGCTCCTGTTTGGAAGTGCCTTCATCTCACCAAGGACCTGTGAGGCTTGGGGAACGGGGGCTGAGGATGAAAGGGTGGTGGAGGAGTGCAAAGGACTATCTAGCAGTGGGGCTGTGGGAAGGGCGCAAGGCACTTGCAGCGTAGAACACTGTGAAGACATTCATAACTAAAAGGCACTGCTCCAAAGGCAAGAGCTCTTTTTTTTTTAATTTTTATTTTATTTTATTTTTTGGTTGCATTGGGTCTTCGTTGCTGTGCGGGCTTTCTCTAGTTGTGGCGAGCGGGGGCTACTCTTCGTTGCGGTGCGCAGGCTTCTCTTGCGGTGGCTCCTCTTGTTGTGGAGCACGGGCTCTAGGCACGTGGGCTTCAGTAGTTGGGGCATGCGGGCTCATTAGTTGGGGCTCGCGGGCTCTAGAGCGTAGGCTCAGTCGTTGTGGCACATGGGCTTTGTTGCTTTGCGGCATGTGAGATCTTCCCGGGCCAGGGATCGAACTCATGTCCCCTGCATTGGCAGGTGGATTCTTAACCACTGCGCCACGAAGGAAGTCCAAGGCGAGAGCCCTTGAGCTGTGCTGTCCAATATGGTAGCTACTAGCTGCATGAAGCCATTTAAATTTCATTTTCAATTAACTACATATAATTAAAAGTCCAGTTTCTCAGTTGCACTAGGCACATTTCAAGTGCCCAGTATCTACTTGCAGCTGGCGGCTAGCGTGTTACACAGCACAGATGATAGATCGCTCCCATCACTGGGAGCTGCTGTTGGGCAGTGCTGCTTCTGTTGGGCAGCGCTGCTCTAGAATTTCTCTCTTCCTTCATTCATGATGCTTCTGTTTCTCCAGCCGAGAACAGAAGCATTCATACTGGGAGTTTGCAGAATGGATTCCTTTAGCCTGGAAGTGGCAATTGTTATCTGAACTGTAAGTTGAAGAAACATCTTTGAAATCTAGGAGGGGGTGACACCACTGGAGACAGAAGGGTAACAGAGGACTCTAGATTTATAATGGGAATCCCAGGATGGATGAAACTCTTCCAAACTTAGGCTATTCCCTTTGCCCTCCCCCAGTGAGGCAGCTCACTACCTGCCCCAGGAGGAGAAGTCGCCACTGTTTTCTGTACAACGTGAAGGACTTCCTGAAGATGGCACACTCTACCGAATAAACAGGTGACGATTGCACCTCTTTTTCTGATTCTGGGAGACAGGAAAATGAAAAATGATTGTTGAAAGGGATGATAGGTTGGCCCTGTTCTTCCCTTAATGCTGGTCCAATTGGTCCCAAGGGTAGGAGTGCTGGCTAGATCTGGTCAGCCCCCTCGAATGTGCAGTGCTTATCGCTGCTGGCCAGACTGAGGGAGCCTAGGGAGGTTTAGGGTAAAACCAGTTTTCAAGGTCACATCTACTCCGATAGACCTAGACAAACTGGCCCTAGAGAGAGCACTGTAGTAAACCGGAATGCACAACCTGTCATCTTTGAAGGAAAGCCTAGGACTAGACAGACTTTGGGAAGGAAAGGAGGAAGATACAGATGGTGGCCAGGACTGGTTTCACTTGTAGACTGTGACTGGTGTTCTGGTGCTTGCTTAAGTCAGTTCACAGGAGCTCCAGGTGGAGCTCCCATTCTGTTCGCATTACTTTTTTTTTTTTCTTTTTTAAGAGCAGTTTTAGGTTCACAGCAAAATTGAGAGGGTTTTTCCCATATACTCCCTGCCCCCCACATGCACAGCCTCCCCCATTATCAACATCCCTCACCAGAGTGGCACATTTGTTACAGTTGATGAACCTACACTGACACATCATAATAGCTCAAAGTCCATAGTTTACCTTTGGGTGCACTCTTAGTGTTGTACATTGTGTGGGCTTGGGCAAATGTATGATGACATGTATCCATCAATGTGGTATCATGCAGAGTATTTTCACTGCCCTGAAGATACTCAGTTCTGCCTATTCATCCTCCACCTCCCCCACATCTGGTTATCACTGATCATTTTACTATCTCCATAGTTTTACCTTTTCCAGAATATCTTACAGTTGGAATCATACAGTATATAGCCTTCTTTCACTTAATAATGTGCATTTAAGGTTCCTCCATGTCTTTTCATGGCTTGATGGCTCATTTGTTTTTAGTGTGAAATAATATTCCATTGTCTGGGTGTATTACAGTTTATTTATCCATTCATCTACTGAAGTCCTTACTACCTTTTATTAACTCCTTTTTTCATCCCATCTTTGACTTTTCTCCAGATTTAGCTCTATCACAGCACACCCAGAGCGCTGGGATGTGTCTTTCTTTACGGGGGGACCGCTGTGGGCTCTGGACTGGTGCCCAGTGCCAGAGGGGGCAGCAGCCTCGCAGTATGTGGCTCTTTTCTCCAGTCCTGACATGAATGAGACACACCCACTGAGCCAGCTTTATTCGGGCCCTGGGCTGCTCCAGCTCTGGGACCTTGGGACCTTGCAGCAAGAAAGCTGGTGAGGTGGGGCTGGGACACTGCCATTGGAGGGTGGTTGAGGAGGAGAGAAGGATGGGGCTGGGCAGGGGAAGGGGGCAAGGCTCGGATTGGGTTGAGACAAGGGGAGCGCAGGCTCTGGCAGCTCCAGGCCCCTCCTTCCCACCCATTCTCCCCACATGCTTTCTCTCCTCAGTCCTGGCAACAGAGCCCACTTTGTCTATGGGATTGCTTGTGACCACGGCTGCATCTGGGACCTCAAGTTCTGCCCCAGTGGAGCGTGGGAACTTCCAGGCACCCCTCGGAAGGTACCTCCCAGTTGATTGTGGGATGGCCCTAGGACTCAGAGCCAGGACCAAGGGGCTGGCTCTGGGAGGGAGGGAGGCTAGAGAGTGGTGGGTGGAGTTTTTCCAGCAACTCCATATCATATTTTCAGGGACCAGAACCTGAAAAGTTTTCTGAGAGGTGCCTGAAGGCAGCAAGCCTCAGTGCAGATCTGGTCTCACCCTCTAGGCTCCTCTCTTGCCCCGGTTGGGTCTCCTGGCTCTTGCCTGCTCAGATGGGAAGGTGCTGCTGTTCAGTCTGCCCCATCCCGAGGCCCTGCTGGCTCAGCAGCCCCTAGGTGAGTAGCACAGCAAGGAGAATGGGGCTGCTGGATTTGTGGCCACAGCTCAGCAGGGCCTGTCTGTCTCCCCTGAAACTCCTCCAGGCCCAGTCTCTCCAGTACAAAGCCTTACCGAGTCACTCCTCCCATTCTGACTTCACACGTGTTGTTCTTGACCTCTCTCTTTGGCAGCCTGCACGCAGTCCTCTCTTTTGCAGTCTTGTAACTGCCCTCTTTCAGCACATTACCTTTTATCTCCCCGCCTTCCTTGCTCTCCTGTGCTCTCAGGTCTTCCCCCTCTTGCTACCACAGTTAATTGGCTGTGTAAAGAGCTGCTGAAGGCTGAGGATTGTGCCTGGGGCTTGTCTCCCCTGCCATATTCCTCTTCCTCCCCAGATCCTGTCCTCCACCTCTCCTGCCCTCACCACCACACATACACGTAAACACACTCTCTTTGTTGTGAAGAGAGAGAGAGAATATAGAGTTCTCCCTCTATATTCACCTTTGTGAAGGTGAACACAAAGAGGAAGGGGCAGGAAATGCAGCTCCTATTTGGTTGAATTTATTTGTTTTTCAACAGCACTGAGTAATTAAAGAAGAGGGCACCTAGGTTTGAACCCTGAGAAATCCCGTGTTCGGTGGTCTGGTGTTAGGAGTTGGCTGAGGAGGGAGTGGGAGGTGAGGAAGTGAAGACAGAAATGTATAGACAATTCTTTCAGAAGTTTGGCTGTGAAGGGGATCATATAAATGAGGGCGGTGGCTGGAGGTGAAAAAGGGGTAAAGGTGTACTTTCCTGGTAGTCCAGTGGTTAAGACTCCGTGCTTCCAGTGCAGGGGCGTGGGTTCAATCCCTGGTCAGGGAACTGAGATCCCACGTGCTGCGTGGCGCGGCCAAAAAAAAAAAAAAAAAAGAATAATGGGTAAAGGAGGGTTTTGGTTTCTTCATTTGATTTAGATAGAAGACAAGAGTGCCTGTTTACATGTGAGTATGAGAGTGACCCAATAGGGAGAGAGAAAGTGGACAGGGCAGGAGAAAGGGAGGGTAACCAAATGAGCCACGCTCTGGAAAAGGAGGGGATGAGAAGAGAGCCGAGTGGAGGGGTTAGCCATTCTGATAGGAGGAAGGGCACTATCATATAGAACAGGAGGAAAGGAGAATCTGGGGGCAGGTTCATACATTTGATGGTAGAGAGAGAAGAGTGTGAGGGAAGGGCATGGTTGAAAGGGCTGGGGGTGCTGGCCTAAGAGCAAGGCCTAATTAGGACCTCAGTCCTCTGGATGCAGAGTGTCAGTTACTGCTCTTCTTCCCTCACAGATGCAGTGAAGCCTGCCATCTATAAGGTGAGTGAGGAACCTGCTATCTTAGCCAAGGCTCCATCTTCTTGAGCCTCCCTTACTGACTCCACAGCGAGTCTCCTTCCACCTGAAAAATCTCCCACCTCCTGCTGGATTAAACAAGGATTGGAGCCTTTGTTCCAAACAGTAGTTATCCCTAACCCTAGCCTTGTCTCTCCTGTCCCTGCAGGTCCAATGTGTGGCAACCCTTCAGGTGGGGTCTATGCAAGCATCAGACCCCTCTGAGTGTGGTCAGTGCCTTAGCCTGGCTTGGATACCCACCCGGCCCCACCACCACCTGGCTGCTGGATATTACAATGGTGAAAAGCAAAGCAGAGCATAAGGAGCTACCGCTCTTGAAACTTTTATATATGCTTGTTTTTCTGTTGTGGTTTCCTTTTTGATTCAGTGTTCGCCATTATATACTTGTAACTCTTCATGAAGTGTAAAAATATACAAAGAAGAGAAAAAAAGTCACTAGAATTTTTCTACTCAGAAAGAAATAATTGAGTAGATAAACATCATTTCATGCTGCTCTCTATGCATGTATAAAGATAAAAAGATTAGATGGAGAGATAAAGAATTCTGTAAAAATGGGATCATACTCTAGATACTATTTTAAATTAAAAGGTATTAAGTTTAATTATACTCTAACTTTATGGAAGGAAAAGGCAAGTGAAACTGAAAAATTAGCTAAGGTCCCAATAAATGTTCTTTCACCACAGAGAGATTAGTTCCATAAAGATACTTTTAAGATTAAAAAGGAAAAAGGTAAAAAATTATAAATAACATTAAGTAATTGGCGTTATTAGGTTGTTATTGTTTTTAAATGACAGTTTCACTTTTAGACACACCAGCAGACTTTCTGCTAGGGTGATAAGGGAATTAGCACTCGTACACTGCTTCCTGTCATCCTTCTCACAATCTCCTAATTGTGTTTCTTTTGGTGGTCTTGTTCTTACACTGTCAAGGTATGTGATACTCAGTGCTGTTTTGCTATCTTAATTCCCAGAGTTACTTAATCTTAACTCTATATTGAAAATGATTGCCTGTCTCCACCAGTCCTTTCATCTCTGTCTCCCCCTCCATTGCTGAATTACTTATATTGCTTAGCTGTAATTCACTGTCAAGTTTTTTCAAAAAGGCTCATAGATGCTACATTTCCTGAGTTTATGTATAAAAGGGGTTTTAGCTTCACATGCTTCCCCCAACTTTTTTTTTTAATTAATTAATTAATTTATTTATTGGCTGCGTTGGCTCTTCGTTGCTGTGCGCGGGCTTTCTCTAGTTGCGGCGAGCAGGGGCTACTCTGTTGCGGTGCGCGGGCTTCTCATTGTGGTGGCTTCTCTTATTGTGGAGCACGGGCTCTAGGCATGTGGGCTCAGTAGTTGTGGCTCACGGGCTCTAGAGCACAGGCTCAGTAGTTGTGGCGCATGGGCTTCATTGCTCCGCAGCATGTGGGATCTTCCCAGACCAGGGCTCGAACCCGTGTCCCCTGCGTTGGCAGGCAGATTCTTAACCACTGCGCCACCAGGGAAGTCCTGGTTCCCCCCACTTTTGTTTATTAAATTCTTATTGTTCTTTAGTTTGTCTTTCACTTTTATCAAAGTTATACTTTTGATTACTTCGTCCTCTGCCAGCCTGGTCAGGGGTCAGCTTGTTTTGGATCAGCTGAGTTAGTTTCTATTTGTCCATTTGTTTTCTATTCCTCTACATTTTGTTGCTTTTGGCTCCTTGCCTGTTCTCTTTGCCTTAGAGCAGAGTTGGCAAACATTTCTCTTAAGGTTCAGATAGTGAGTATTTTATGCCTTGTGGGTTGTTTGGCCATTGTTGGAACTATTCAGCTCTGCCATTATAAAGTGAAAGCAGCCACAGACCTTAGGTAAGCAAATGGGTGTGGTTGTGTTCCAGTCAAACTTATTTACCGAAATAGGCAGCAAGCTGTATTTGGCCCATGGGCTGTAGTTTGCCAACCCTTGTCCTGGAAGGTTTATGCTTTTTTAAAAATCCCTTTATTTTTATTTAGTAGGGAGTAGAGGACACTGGGTTCATTCAACCTATCTTTCAACTGCAGATCTCAGACTAAGCTATTACTTTTATGTTGATGAGAATTGGAACTAAAAATATCAGGTTGAGTCTTTAAACCGTGGAGGGAATGTTGACTAGCTAATCATGATCTCTATAGCCTTTCATAATGCATCAAGTCTGAGAGTAGACGACATAGACCCTAGGAGCCAGAGAAAGGAATTAGAACAAGAAGGGAGAACCTGGCTCTAATACCTACGCATTCTGTCCCTACCTCAGGCATGGTGGTTTTCTGGAACCTTCCCACGAACTCGCCTCTGCAGCGGATACGGCTCTCTGATGGCTCCTTGAAGCTCTACCCCTTCCAGTGTTTCCTAGCCCATGACCAGGCTGTGCGTACCCTTCAATGGTGCAAAGCTAACAGGTATAGAATAGGAGAGTTGTGGAGGTGGGAGGTGAAGACTGGGACAGGCTGACTCTTCCAGGCTTGTTCAGATTTGATCCTCTCTCTCTTCTCCCATCTTTCCACAGTCATTTCCTAGTCTCTGCAGGGAGTGACCGGAAAATCAAATTCTGGGACCTTCGACGACCTTATGAACCAATAAACTCTATCAAGCGCTTCTTGAGTACAGAGCTGGCCTGGCTGCTCCCTTACAATGGTGTCACTGTGGCCCAGGACAACTGCTATGCCTCGTACGGCAGGATGGAGAGAGGAGGAGCTCTGGGGACACGCCCTAAGGGTTGGGGTGCACTGTGCCAGATGGTTGTGAGGAGAGGAGGGTTGAGGGTTGTTTCACTGAGAGAGTTTGAATTGTGGGGGAAGAAATGAATCTAACCTTAGAAAAAAGAAGGTTTTCTTTTCTCTTTCTCTTACAGTTATGGACTCTGTGGAATTCATTATATTGATGCTGGTTACCTTGGTTTCAAGGCCTACTTCACTGCTCCTCGAAAAGGCACTGTCTGGGTGAGCCCCTCTCTTCCAAACCTTCATTACACAGGAAAACGGTCCCTTTACTCACCTAGTGGTGGTCAGAAAGAGGCAGTAGTGGGTTTTTTGGTTGGTTGGTTTGTTTTGTTTTAATATTTTTTAATTTGTTTTATTCTTTTTGGCTGCGTAGGGTCTTAGTTGCGACACGCAGGATCTTCACTGAGGCACGCGGGATCTTTTTCGTTGCGACGCATGGGCTTCTCTCTAGTTGTGGCGTGCGGGTTTTCTCTTCTCTAGTTGTGGTGCGCAGGCTCCAGGGCACATGAGCTCTAGTTGAGGCGCGTGAGCTCAGTAGTTGTGGCGCATGTTGGCTTAGTTGCCCCGCGCCATGTGGGATCTTAGTTCCCTGACCAGAGATCGAACCTGCGTCCCCTGCATTGGAAGGCGGATTCTTTACCACTGGACCACTGGGGAAGTCCCAGAGGCAGTAGTTTTGGATAAAAGGAGAAGATAGGTGTGCGGTAATTGTATCTTCAGGGATATGGGTTATGATAAACTCATATTTGTTTGTGCGAATATGTCTCTCCCCCCTCAGACTGTGAAGTTGTTACCAGTTCACAGAACTGAATAAATATGAGTGAATGAATGAATGAATGAAAAATATCTCTCTCTTCCTATTAGAGTCTTTCAGGATCCGACTGGCTCGGGACAATAGCTGCAGGAGATATATCTGGGGAGCTCATTGCAGCTATATTGCCTGATATGGCACTGAACCCAATAAATGTCAAACGACCTGTAGATCGAAGATTCGTACGTATATGAATATTTAATAGCAGCACTATCTGTTGGGTCCTAATCCACATGACCTCTCAAATTAGTGCTACCAATTAGCAGCAGAGTACAAATTAGTACTAGGTCTCCCAGCCCTGATATTCTCCCTGGAAGTCTTAGAATAGAGGTATACATAATCTCCCCTACCCTCGTGCATCTGAACATATGTTTAAACATACTACTTACAGTCTTTCCTGCTCCAAACCAATTTTCTCTTTTACTTTTATTCAGTCTTCAGTATTATAGAACCTAATCTAACATTCTTCTTTCTAGCCTATATATAAAGCAGATCTGATGCCATATCAGGACAGTCCTGAAGGTCAGGACCACTCTTCTGCTTCATCTGGGGCCCCCAACCCTCCCAAGGCTCGAACTTACGCTGAAACCGTCAACCATCACTACTTGCTCTTTCAAGACACAGATTTGGTAAACTGAGGCCAGGAGAATGGGTGTGGCATTAGAAAAAGTAAAAAACTTGAGTCCTTGTATAGTAGGGAGTCCTAAGGAGTTCCAGCAGAAAGATGCAAAACTAAGAAGCTGCTCTCTTTCTCTCTCCTATTACACCCTCCTCCCCAGAGTTCATTCCACGGTCTGCCCCACAGAGAACCAATGCTGCGCATGCAGGAGGGAGAGGGGCAAACACGGCTCTGCCTGGACCGGCTGCAGCTGGAAGCTATTCATAAGGTAGGAACCTTATCTCTCATCTTCGCCATCCTTCATCTCATTTCCTCCCAACTCTGGGCCTGTGAGCAATGAAATGGGAGATGAAAAGGTAATGGAGACGGTTAAGGCGGGGGAAACAGCTCCGGCACTCTCATCCTCCAGAGCATGATAGACGTACCTCATTCATCGTCTTCTCATTCCTACCTCTCACCCCATCGTGGTCCTCCTATCCTTTCAGATTTGTGGGTTTTTTTTTTTGCTCTTAGAGCTAAGACTCACCCTAAAGCAACAACTCTGAGCATCTCTTTTGTTTTCTATTCTCTTCACAGGTACGATTCAGCCCAAACCTGGACTCCTATGGATGGCTGGTCTCTGGGGGGCAGTCAGGGCTAGTTCGGATCCATTTTGTCCGTGCGCTCACCTGTCCACTGGGCCACCGTATGCAGCTTGAAAGCCGAGCCCACTTCAATGCTATGTTCCAGCCAGCCTCCCCCACTAAAGGGCCTGGCTTCCCTCCAACCAGCCATCGCCTTCTGCCTGGCCCCTAGTCGTGGTCCCCACAGAACACTCAGGATGAAGTCTGCCGAGAACAACTGGCCCCATGCACACAGCCATAGGAACTGGGGCTTTCCTGGACAGTGATGGTGCCAGGCCTGGACCTTTAGACCTGCCTCCCCAGGACTCCTTAGATCCCTCTTTCCACAGACTTCTTCTGTCATCACGGCCCCCCGCGGGCAAGGGGGTTCTCCCTCCACAAACTCTCAAGTCTCCTCAGCATAAAACTATGACTCACGAGAAACACTCAGGCCTGACCTAGGCTTGGGAGTCAAACTGCTCATATTGAGCATATTGTGAAGTGGGTAAAACTAAGTAAAGGTACTGGGTGTTTTTGAGACCACATGTGAGTGGGTGTTTGGAGAACTGGAAAGGGTATCTGCATGAAGGCTCCTGTCTGACTATATTCCAGGATCCAATATTACTGCCTTCCTAACTTCCTCTTTAAGAGTACCCAACACACAGGCCCACAAGGGGGTGATGGTAATTCATTGCACTGAAGCTGCTTATAGTACTTACTTAACTGAGGAACACACCACAGACACCCTGCCAACAGAACAGTGGCTCAGATCTTACTTGCTCCTGCTTATGAAATATTCCCAATCACTGGTCATCTGACCCTTCTTGAGCACTCCTAGACAGTCATTTTTTAAAAATCTTCCTTTATATCAAGTCACACAGTATACCTCTATAAATTTTACCATGGGTGTTAGGAAATCTAGTCACTCTTCCCTATGATTGCCCTTCTAAGTATTTAAAAATAGCTATCATGTGTTTCCCAAGTCTTTTCTTCTCTAGATTAAATATCTTCAGTTACTTTAACCATTCTTTTACACGTCATGATTTTTGATCCTTCATTATACTGTCACATTGTTGACTTATTAAACATATTTAGCTACACTATTTCAACTATAGGAGGTATTTCAAACCCAAGCACAGTAGTGTATTATAGCTCATTTTGTTAGAATCCTCTTGTGGGATGTTGCAGACTCACGGTGACTGCAATATTGCCTCTTAAGCAAGGATAGACCCCACAAGGAGAAATAAGCAGACCATAGTCTTGGAATGTAGAAGAGTACAACCTGAGGTTTGGGGCAGGGAGTAGTCAGATGACTTCAGGAAATAGAGAAAAACACATAGCCAGCTCCTATTTAAGGGAGTGGAGATTAGTTCAGTGCCTACCTGGAACAGAACACTTTGACACTGTAGACTGATTGGCCAAATATCTGGGAACAGCTTTCTGCTTCTTCAGGGTAGGGAATTTAGCATTATGTGAGAAAATCTTTAAGAGGAAAGGAATCAAGTAGTTCAGTTCCTCCCCTGTACAGAAGAGGAAACAGATTTGGAGGCAACCCAGACCATTAGCAGCAGAGAGACAACTCACGTCAATGCAAAGCGGCCAAGTATGCCCCATCCTATTGTGCCAGCTCAGGTTATGCCAGTTTTCTTTTTGAGAGGACTGGTAGGGAAGTGCTTTCCATTGCAGAGGAGCTTTGTTCATTCTACACAACAGCCCTTTGACACTGCCTCAGGAAATCCCACTTTCAGTGGTAGAAAAGATGGGGCCTGGGGACCCATGTCATTGAGGCTGTAGGTTGGTGTTGGCAGCCCTGCTTCTGCTGCTGGGTCTCTGCCCTAATCTCATCCTCCAAAAGAAAAGCAGGAAAATGCTTTCAGCCCTTGCTCTCTTTCTCTGCCATAAGCCCTTTTTGCCCCAGGCCACTCCCCTTCCAAACTTTCCTCCTGATATATATTTGATACTATCCATAGGTTCCTGTACTTTTCTTCCTTTGTGCCTTTGCTCACACTATTCCCTCCTCCTGCAGTGTCCTTTTCCACCATCTCCACCTAAGTCCTATTCATTGTTCAAGGCCCCCGCTCAAATTCCACCTCCACCAAGGGGCTTCCCAGATTTCTCCAGTAAAAATTATTCTCCCATGCGCTCCCAAGAGAAAAGGAAGGAAAAGAGGTTAAATGAGAGTTTATTAGGCACTTGATCTATTTCAAGTACTTTAGCATATGTTACTTAATTTAACCCTATGAGGTTGGTATTGCCCCATTTTACTTGACAAAGATAAGATTCTGAGAGGTTAAGCAGTCTGAATAAGGCCACATAACTACTGAGTGGTGGTAGACAGTCTGACTTCAGAATACAACTTTCCAACTTAGCACATTTGGTCTCCTATTACTAGTGTAAATTCACTCCTCTAGCATGGTGTTTTGCATATAGAAAGCTTTAGTTAAATGTTTGTAACATCGAATTCTCTTGCCTCCTTACTGTGTTTCTCCAGTTTTCTGTTACAGGATTCTCCCTGCCTTAATCATATAGGAATTGAGTAAACTGGGGCTGGAGCTAGCCAGGTAAAGACCCTGAAAGAGTCAGATATGGTTGCCTCCTGAAGTGTGAGCTCCCTAGGGATGATTAAGCAAAGGCTGTCAGCCTTGTGAATGTTTCCACTACCCTAGAAAGGATGTTGCAGTATATTCACAAAATTTTAGAATGTTAGAGCTGGAAAGGGATTAGGAAATCACCTCATCTATTGGCTTCCTAACAGTTTTAGTTGTGGGCCCTTGTTTAAATGTGGCTTTTTCTAGAAGTATACGTGTATTTTTTAAAAGCTTAGGTAAAGAAGAACCTGTGATACCCCTTCCCCAAACATCTATAAAGCTCTAAAACTGAGGAGCCCAGTTTGAAAAACAAAGTCCAACCTCCTAATTTAACAGATGAGGAACTTCAAGTCTACTGATGACCAAGGCTGCAAACCCGCTAGTTATGAAACTAGTATCTAAACTGGAGGTTCTGTAATCCGAATTATTTCCATGGAACAGTCATCTTTACGCAGCATTTCTAAAGGCTACCGTGCACAAAGCATTGAACTAGTTGCTATGAGGACGACAAATACGAACAAGACCCAGTTCCACCCATTCAGGAGCTCACAGTTGAGGCTAGTGAAGAACTTACAGACTTTTTTTAAAAAAAAAGTAACACACACGCACGCATTTAACTATGGCTAATAGTTTCCAAACTATGATTCCTGAGACCGAGAACGACGTCTAGACCTTGGCCAGTTCCGGGATGCGGGAACAGTGAGAGTCTATCCAGGTTAAGAGGCCCGTGCAGCAGGGAGAGAAGGGGCAGAAGCAGACAGAGGTCGGACCCACGTGGGCAGGCGGGCCCCGCACCAAGACTCAGCGCAGACCGAGCCGAGCCCCTCTCCACGGTATTAGTGGCTGAATCCACTCCCATTCCGGCCCTGGATGCAGGGGAAAGCCTAGGGGTCAGCCGAGCGGACGGGGCGGGATTTGGGGCGGAAGTCCCTCCGCCGCTCAGGTCACGTGGGAGGGGCTGAGCTCGCGCGCTGGTGAGTAGCGAGAGTTCCGCGGTCATCCGCTCAAAGCGCAGCGATTCCGTAGCGGCAGCAGCGTTTGTGACCGTTCCAGGTCCAGGGAGTCAGAGGCCGTTTTTCTGGGGTGGAGTTGGGCTCAGGAAGGATGCGGGGTGGTTCCAACTGAGAGTCTGAATCTGGGGACCGACCAGGCTCTGGGTGAAAGCCAGAGCAAACCTGTCCTCTTGTGTGCCTCGGTCGGGACAGAGGCCCCCCAGATAGACCTGCTTCAGGGCTGGGGGTGGGGTGGCGGGTGGCGGCCACCGATATTCCAGAGCTGCCCACAGCCTTCCTCTCGTCCCCGATTGCCTAAGGGGATCCCTGTGACAGGAAGCTGTCCAGGAAGCCTCTGCCCATTTAGAAGCGGGAGGGGAAGAGGGAGTGGGCACAAGGGAAGGACAAAAGTCTCTTTAACTGTGGAGAGGGGCAGTGGGGGTGACCCCCCTCTCCTCTCGCCTTGACAGAAAGCATGGCACTTTGGCGGGCATACCAGCGGGCTCTGACTGCTCACCCGTGGAAAGTACAGGTCCTGACAGCTGGTAAGTGTCCCTGTGGGACCTAGTGGTACCAGCGCAGGGTGATCTGGGAGGCAGAAGCTCGCTGCACCCCCGCCATCATTATTTGCTTTTATTCAGACCCCTTGAAGGATTGGCTCTCACCCCAGTCTGTTTTGGAGGGAGGGTCCCCAAGGCTGTTCTTAAGGAAAGGGCTATGCATAGATGACCTGGCTATAAAGTAGGATCTGAAAGTCCTCACAAACCTGAGGAGTCATCCCCTTAGGATAAAGAAAGGCATTGCCCCGAGGAGGCCTTAACTTAGAAAATGAGCAATAACAAAGGCTCCTTTAACATTTCACAGTGTGCAAAACACTTTCAGCACACATTATCTCATAGGGTCCCCACAAAGGTGGGGACACAAAGTGGGTTAAGATTACTTGGGTCCACATTAGATCACACACCTAATAAGTGCTGGAATCAGACTCTTACCCCAGTTTATTTTTCTTAGTATTGTTCTTATTGTGAAATATATCTTAATACACACAAAAAAATGATTAAGATATGTGTGTACCATTGAAATAAAAGTAAACTGAATACTCCTGTATCAGTACCCAGCTTTGAGACCCCTTGAATGCCTGTCCCTAATTCATACATCCTAAGAAATAACCACTTTCCTGAGTTTTGTTTATATCATTCTTTTGCTTTTCTTATAGTTTACTATCTATGGATGTATCCTCAAACAATATACTAATCAAGGATTTATTTTTACTCTAAATCCAGTGATTGAGTAGCGACCTCACAAAGGTAACCCAGTGACTTACCTGTATTTATTTTCATTTCATTTTGCAGATTAGCTAATATGAGAGGAGATGGCACAGAGATAAATTTTATAGGGGGAAGGATTGGAAGGCCTGTGACTATTGGGGCAGCGCGAGAGTGACCAGTTAAGATAAGGTCTTGCCTATGTTTAGAGGAAGGGAACAGGATTCTAATGAGGACCATGGGCTTCTGAGAGGAAGACTGTTAAAAAGGGGTGGGGTGGGGGGATGCTACTGAAAGCCAGGATACAACAGAATTCCTGTTACTGGAATAGCCCCACATCAGCACTAGGAACTTCATTGAGTGACTGGCCAAGGAGTCTTTTGCTCCTCCCTGGGCCCCTCTCCAGCCTCCTGTGCCCAGCTATCCCCCATCCTGTCCTCAGAGTGTCCGTCAGCCTGCATGACTCACCTGGCTGCGTGTGTGGTGACTCATGCTGTACTGGGTGGCTGTGATGGGAACTGACACGCTGGGCCCTTTGCCCAGCCTCAGATTCCCCCAGGGACCCTAACTGCCAGAAGGAAGTTTCCCCCCTCCCCTTTGTGGCCATCAAGAATAGGGAGGGAAGGATGGTCCTTGTGTTTCCTTACCCAAGGGATCTGCAGCTGACGAAGGCAGGAGCTAGAGCTCCAAGGGGTCCGAGTGCAGATACGTAGCTGAACTGGGGTGCTGGTCTGTCAGTGCTGGAGTGCTGTGGCTCCACACCCCGAGTCTTCCTGAGGCTGTGCCAGTATCTCAGCCCTGAAGCAACCTCTAGGTAGCACTTTCCTCAGACTTCCCCAGACCTTTCAGACTTTTCCTTCCCTGCTGCTCAGTGTACTCGAATCAAACTAATAAAGGGGGGAGGTGGATTTAGCTCACTGAGCTGTTTTTAGATCCCAGCACAGTAGTTCCTAAGGTCCCATGGCATAGCTCATCACACTGGAAAACAGAATAGAGATTTCAGACTTGGAGTTAGAAGACCAAGGTTTGAATCTCAGAGCCATAGCACTTAGTAGCTGTGTGAATCGGGACAAGAAAATAAACCTCTTTGAGCCTCAGTTTCCTCGTTTAGAATTTGAGTTTAGTTATATGACCTCACAGAGTCAGTGTAGGGATTATCTCTGAAAAGGCTTTAGAAATCAGAAAATGCTCAAGAAACTTAAAGGCTCCAGGAGTTGGCCCTTTGTATGAGTGTTGGCAACCCAAGAACAACAAGCTCTTATTTTTATAGTGGTGCTTGGGTTGGGTTTGTTCCACTAGCCATAAATTTGGAACATGGATAACCATCTAGCCTCGGTTCTCCAAAAAGTAGAGTCTGAAGCTTCTTTGCAGGTACTTTGTTAGGAAGTAATCCATGGTGGGGAGAGAGGGAAGAGGGACAGCCAACAGAAGGGTGCGTTATCAAATGGACACTGCTTAGGGCACATGGCTGCTCAGTCCCTTAAAACTGACTGAGAAGCTCTTTGAAATGCCTCTTAGGACTTTATGGGTGAATAGTCTTTTCTGGAGAAAAGGAGAAACCTTTACCCACCGGCTCCATCCCACGTTGGTCAAAGGTTTGCCACATGGGATGTTGATGCCCGTGCTCTGTGCTCTACCAGGTTGCACAGGCATCATCCCCAGGTAAAGCACCAGTAGCTCAGCCTCAGGTAAGACACAGGCCTGAGACAAGGACCCATCAGCTGAACTGCAGTGGTGGCTGCAGTAAGAGATAAGTGAATCAAAAAGATCTGATATGGTTCAAAAGAAGTGTCTGGTACACCTATTTTGGGCCAAGCCAGAGTCAGGAACAGGGCAGCCTGGGCAAAGGTCTGCTGTGTGTTCTGCAGAGTCTAAGTCAGCCTTCTCTCATCCTTTCCTGAGGGCCCTTCCAGTCTCCAGGGGGCCCAGTTCCATCCATCTTAGGCCACTCTGGTCCTGCTGTGGAAGCAGCTGAGCTTCTGCAGACCCTGGTTTCCCTGCAATCTGAATGTGAGAGCTCAACAGGCATTAGAGACCATCCAGTCCAGCCCCTGATACTACAGAGAAGGAAACTGAGGCACGAGGGAGGAGTGATATGCATGAGGTTTCATGGTCAGTGGTGGAGCTGGCATTAGAACCTGGGGCACTTCCCAATGCACTGCCCTGCAATTGAGACACCTGGGACCTCAGAATGCTGAGTATAGTTCCAGCTGGTCTGGGCTTAGGTACCTGACAAGCTGCAGAACCCTGCATTTTGTCTTACTTTCTAGCAGTGGGAAGGGTTCAGGCCAGGAGTGGGGAGAACACTCCCACGGATCCCGGAGGAGGTGCTCCCCTGTCACTGCTGGGCTTCAGCTCCCTCCACGCTCCGCCAGACCAAGCACCTCCCCCAGGCGGCTATTTAATTATTGGAGACTTCTGGAGAGGAATGAGACAGCACCCTGGCCCCCTGCCAGCAGCTACACCTGCCGACCCAGGCCTCCCATAGTCAAGGACAGTTTCCTGCTCCTCATTCCAACTTCCTGCCCCTCAGTTTTCTCATCTTCCATTAATACTTTGGTTTCTTGCATCTAAGACTCAACACACAAAAGCCAGGAGAGGAACAAAATAGGGGAAGTAGAGAACTTACCCCCACCCATGCCTAGGATGAGGTCATGCAAGTTGGGGCTTTTCCACTAGCGGGCAGAAGGTGGTCCCAAATAGATCTGTGCTCAGATGCAGGCACTCCCCAACCCCTACCCCCCGCCCCACTCTGCTGAATCTGGTGGTGAGTGACGGCATGAGAACTGGCACCTACCCAGGGGCATGATGTCACACCCACGCCAGCGTCTGCCCGCTGGGCTCTGCGCCCAGCCTGGCATTGGGGCATCACCGCCCGGCAGCCCCTTGTCCTGCCCCATCGGGGCTCAGGCATTATGTCTCGGCAGGCCTGTAGTCCCAACGCCCTGGAAACAAGTCCAAGGAAAGGGGAGCCAGAGCACTGGAGGGTCCAGGTCAACCAAATACGTCCAAGAGGACTCCCAGAGCCTAGGACGGTTGGGGTCTGTTTGGGCTCTGGGTTGGGGAAGGTGGGATGAGGAATCTGGATGTCAGCCCTTCCTGCTCAATCACTCTGACCAAAAAAGGCCTTGCTCTGTGCTTAGACCAAAGCCTTAGAGCTCCCTGGAGCTGCTGCAGGCCCACGGGGCCTCATGATCTGTGTTCCTCCAGATGAGGAACTGGGCATGGTTCTGTCTGAAATGGACAGAACTGGCAGGGCTACCGGCTACACACCACCTGCTCACTCCTGCTGCTTGGTTGTCTCTCAGGCCTGATGGGCATGGTTTGGGGGCCTGGAATCCATCTTTCTCAAAGGCTGCAGGGTTGCAGGACTGTGGGACTGCATGTCAGGGACTTTGCTTTTCACTCCTGCTCTGCCTTTAGCTTGTGTGACTGTTGGTAAGCCGTGAAGAGTGAAAACACCCCTCTCTTTGTGACTGTTTCCTTCCCAAGAATATTGCTGCTTGCCCTCCCCACAAGGTGACAAGGAACAGAGGTGGTCACATTCTGGGGAGTGAAAGACAGAGAGGAAGTGCGTTAGTCCCGGAAGTGTCTTTGATATGCAGGCCTTTGGGGCCTTGTTTGGGCAGGAACCCCCCATGAGTAGCAGCCACAGGAGCTTCTTGGTGCCCACTGGCCCCTGAGCCCAGGTCTCAGCCTCTGCTGGGGATTCCCTGGCCTCCTGTACCCCCTTGAGAGAAGGCCTGGTTTTAGGCTCCACTCCTTAGCAAGTCACCTCATCTCTCAAAGACATTAAATGGGGGTGTGACCTCTACCTTCCAGACCTTTTGTGAGGATTAAATGTATGAGAGCCCTTTTGTATACTGTAAACATCTTGCCAAATGTCAAACTGTTAGTCCCTTCATTTAAGCAGTGACTGTCTTTCTGTTCCCCCTTCCCCAGGCCTCGTCAGGGTCACTCTTCCCTTGTGCATGGCCACAACAGCTCCCTCTCCTCCCTGGGCACGCAGCTGGTGACCCCAAGTTGTTAGGGAGAGGGGATAGGGTGTTCAGTGCCAATTGTGGAGGGGGAGCGAGCCTTCAGCCCCACTGCTCCTCACACCTTGAGCCTGGGTGCATCCTTTGGGCTACACTTGGCGTCCTCTGTGCCCTTCCCAGGGCAGTCTTGTTGTCTGGGTGGTACCTCTGACATTTCTCCCAGTTTATTTTCTGAGCACCTGCCAGGCTCGGTATGGTGGGGGATAAGAGAACAAAGACGTCTAGGATTCTGTCCTTGCCCTCTGGGAGGCCATGTCTAGCCATGTTCTGGGAAGGGCCTCCACCACTTTGGGAGTTTCAGGGAGAGGAGAGGCAGGCCTCCCTTGGTGGGTGTGCTGGGGGTCCCAGCAGCTGAGGCCAGCAGCCTAGGTCACCTGTGGGTGCCCCAGCCCGACCCCAGCTCTCAGCCTTACTCAGCTGCCTCTGACGAGGCTGCACAGGGGCAGGGCTGTGCAGGGGTGCGGGCGAAGAGCAATGAGTGTGCAGCCAGCACGGACGTCAGAGCCAGCTCCGGGCCAAGGATGAGGATGTGTTTGCCCAGTGCTAATTGAGGGCACAGGGACAGTGGTGGCTATGGGGCTGGAGGGGACTCTCATTACTCACTGTGATGGACAGGCAAGCTGAAGGTCATACAGTCACTCCCAAGTGGCCCTAGTAGAAGTGTGTGTTTGCTAGAAACCATCACACCATCATCACTGACGGGGGCTCTGTAAACAGTGATGGTTTCTTTTTTTTTTTTTTTTGGCTGCGTTGGGTCTTCGTTGCTGCACGCGGGCTTTCTCTAGTTGCGGCGAGCAGGGGCTACTCTTCGTTGCGGTGCACGGGCTTCTCATCGCAGTGGCTTCTCTTGTTGCGGAGCACGGGCTCTAGGCACGCGGGCTTCAGTAGTTGTGGCACACGGGCTCTAGAGCGCAGGCTCAGTAGTTGTGGCTCGTGGGCTCTAGAGCGCAGGCTCAGTAGTTGTGGCGCACGGGCTTAGTTGCTCCACGGCATGTGGGATCTTCCCGGACCAGGGCTCAAACCTGTGTCCCCTGCATTGGCAGGCGGATTCTTAACCACTGCGCCACCAGCCAGGGAAGCCCAAACAGTGATGGTTTCTGTCTTGGTTTCTGGGTGTGGGTGTCCTACTAGTGCTACTTGGAGCTGGGTGTCTGTGCAAGTGAGGGGAGGGGAAGCGGGTGCAAAGACCTGGGGAGAAATGGCCTTAATACCTGTTGGCAGCTCAGTCAGGCTGTGAATGGGAAGTCTGGGTGTACCTGACTGTGCTGGGAGGTGACAGGATCCTTCCTTGCAGGGACTCGTAGCAGCTCAGCCAGGCATCCTCCTGCCTGGGACCATTTGAACACTTATGTTTTAGAGTTATTCTTGCTGTTCTCCACAAACAGAGATCCCAAAACCAAGGTGAAGACATTGGCCAGGGCCTTGCCTTCGGCTGGGGGGAAAAACAACCCCAGGATCCCTTAGCGTTCTGCACATGATCTATTCATAGTAAGGCGTCCTGGAAAGAACACTGTCTAGGAAATCAAGCCACCTGGTCCTTGGCCTTGGCTCTACCACTTACTGGTTATGTGAGGTCTTGGACCTTCGTTTCCATCCATAACTCTAGAGTAAGGGGTTTGCACAAAAATATCTGGAAGGCCTTTCCAATTCTGACAGTCAGTGCATCTCAGCCCCTGGCACCTCAGATTCTCCTTCCCCTACCTGCGGTTTCTGAGTCCAACTTTCCTTCATTGCTCAGTGCAGTGTTCTTGGGCCCTGGCCTGCTCAAGGCTGCTCATCCCAGTTTCTAACAGGACACATATTAAATATCACCACCCTTGGGGAGGCGTTACCATCCTTGAAGCAGCAGGAAAGACTGGCCATTTGCCCCAGAATGAAACCCCTGGCCTCAGAGTGCCAGAGCCTCATTCAGTAAGCAGACTTACCTCCCTCCTTGGGATGGCAGCTTGTCCCTGGGAGGTGTCCTGACAACACCTGTGTACCCTGCACAGGGTCTCTGATGGGCCTGGGTGATGTTATCTCACAGCAGCTGGTGGAGAGGCGAGGTCTGCAGGCACACAAGACTGGCCGGACCCTGACCATGGTCTCCGTGGGCTGTGGCTTTGTGGTAAGTTCTGCCCACAGCAGGGCTACCGGTGGATTGGACAGTGGTTTCAGTTCCCTGTCATCCTTTAGTTTCCCTTGGACCCTCTCACATCTAAGCCAGCCTTGAGTGTCTGCTCCCCCTGGGGGAGGAGCTTTGTGATGTAAAGGCCTAATGCTCCCCTCTGCATCCCTGCTCCCCTCTTTGGGGGTTACTTTCAGGGCCCTGTAGTAGGAGGCTGGTACAAGGTTTTGGACCGGCTCATCCCTGGCACCACCAAGGTGGATGCACTAAAGAAGATGCTGTTGGATCAGGTGAGCACAAGGAAAGGGAGTTGGGGAGGGTGAGCTGTGTCAAGGGAGGGCAGGGGTTTAGGTGCTTTAATTTCTCTTCCCTAGGGGGGCTTTGCCCCATGTTTTCTGGGCTGTTTCCTCTCACTGGTAGGGACACTCAATGGACTGTCAGCCCAGGACAATTGGGCCAAACTCCAGCAGGTGAGCTGGGCAGGTGTGGGGATGATTTCTGGATGGCAGGCCGGCAGGCCCAGGGGAATGAGGCAGGCTTCATGGGGATGGGAAGGGTGGAGGTGCAGGCAGAGCCCCAGCTCTGGAGGAGAGGAGCTGAGGGGCAGTGGTGTAGGGGTGTCTTCTCTGAGCAGAAGTCTCTATGTGATACTCAGATCAGGAGGTCTGAGCTACCTGGAAATGCAAATGTTCACTTGTTCCTTCTCTTGTCTCCTCAGGATTATCCTGATGCTCTCATCACCAACTACTATGTAAGAGCTGACACCTCAGCTGCCTCTTCTTCTTTCTTGAGTCCAGAAGTGCCAGGGACTGGGGTTCCTCCTGACACAGAAATCCCTCAGTTGGGATTACTCTCTCATTCCCACATGGGCACCATACTCAGGGAAGCACTCACCCAGTTGTGCAACGTATTCTTGTCTGTAGAAGCTGGAGTCAGACCAGGCAAGGCAGGGAGTCTGGGGTCAGGTGATGGAGGCAGCCCACCAACCTTTACCTTCTCTTTGTTGTAGCTCTGGCCTGCTGTGCAGTTAGCCAACTTCTACCTGGTCCCTCTTCATTACAGGTATGACAGATCCCCACACCACCCTTCAAGGAAGATGCACATTATGAACGGTTGGAGACAAAGTGATTCTCATTTTAACCTTGAACTACCTTAGACCCCCCAGAACACTCTGCCCTGGTCAGAGCTCCTCAGACTCCTGAGCATTTTATTACAGAGCATCCCAGAGTGTCTGCCCGCTGACTTCTTTCATCTTCCTAGGGAGGATCTTGCTCCACAGTCCTTGTCTCCATCCCACCTGGGCTCTCTACCTTTGATGGCATGTCTGCAGGGGCAGGGCTACAGCCTAGGTTAGGCAGAAAGGTAGACCAAAGAGACAAGTAGGAACGTGGTCAGGTTAGTCCACTGCAAAATATTATTTCATCCTAGATAATAAAGGTAGTTGCTGAAATCTCAGTAAAAATATATAGTGCAACCAAGATGAGTGGTTAAAATTATTGGAGGTGTGGGGGCTTTGGGAACAGGGAAAAACATGAAACTCTTCAGAGGGGACAGGCTCAAAATGGACATGAGTAGCACAGCTAAAAGGAGTATAGACTTATGAACTAAATGAAACTTTAGGGTCCTTGCAGTGCTCTTTGGAACTAGAGCAAGGTATGTTTAAAATAAAGAGAAGGAGGTGCTGCTTTATATGGCAGGCAGCACATTTTTCGGAAGATGAGATCTCAGCTGTACAAGACGGACAGATGTGTATTTAGAAGGAGCCTGGACAGGAGTACGAATAATGGAGCCATGCATGGCGAGATGGCGGCTGAGGGGGGGTTAACTTTGGAGCTTTTGTCCAGGAGACAGAGCTCTGGGCTGGCACCAGAACCCGAGCTGGTTTTCCTCTCGTCTGAGCCACACATCCCTCCGTGGGGGCTGAAGGAAGGAGAGCTAAATCTGGGCATTCTTGGAAATAATCCCCCTTATCCCACTGTACTTTCCCATCTCTCCCTGCTTGCTTGTCCTTGTTCTGCTTCTTCTTCACGGTACCATCCCTGTTCCTTAGGTTGGCTGTCGTCCAGTGTGTTGCTGTTATCTGGAACTCCTACCTGTCCTGGAAGGCGCATCGGCTCTAAGTCTGCCTCACTCCATCATTTCAAGCTTGCACTGATGCAGCTTGACCCTGGAAGGGTCAAACCACCTCCTCAAAGTGGGCACATTGGTTTTCACAGGGTTTGGTGGCTGGTCAGAACTTAATGGGGTTAGCACTCTGAAGTGGCCTGTTTCACTCTAAAATGTAACCTGACTCCTACTGAAATCACTAAAACCTTTATAATGGTCTTATACCCACCACATAGTAGGCACTCCATAAATACTTGTTGAACCATATGATTTTGTCACCTTCAGTTTACACTCATATCCTGGCAAGTACCACTCATCCCCACTCTTCATAGACACATCTGGTTTTCTAACCCTTCCCAGCCCTAGTCTAGCTCCAATTTTGGGGGAGCCCCTCAAGCTCTTTGTATGGTGCCTCCATAAATATATTTCTAAATAGGTAAAATCTGGAACTTGCAGAGGCAATGAGTAAGACCCAGCAGAAACCGACTGCGGAGTCCCGTTTTCTAGAGTTTGGAGAGAGCCTGGAGATGACTAAGCCCAATCTTTTACAGATGAGGACACTGAGGTCCACAGAGGTGAGGTGCCCTGTCCACACCATGAGTTACAGGCAGAGTAGAAACTTGAACCCACATGCTATAGTTTGAATGTTTGTATACTCCCCAATTTATATGATGAAAACCTGATGCCCAAGGTGATGGTATTAGGAGGTGGGGCCTTTGGGAAGTGATTAGGTCATGAGGGCAGAGTGCTCATGGGATCAGTACACTCACAAAAGAGGCCATGTGATGAGACAGCAAGAGGCGCCATCTGTGAGCCAGAAAGCAGGTCCTCACCAGACACCAAACCTACTGGCACCCTGGTCTTGGACTTCCCAGCCTCCACAACTGTGAGAAATAAATGTCTTGTTTATAAACCACCCAGTTTATGGTATTGTTGTTGTAGCAGCTCAAACACTTAAGACCAAGTTTCCTTACTTCCTACCCAGTGATCTTAACCTGGAGGTCAAAGATAAAGTAATACTGCTGCTGTGATTCCCAGGGGAAAAATTAACTTGGCTAAACTCCTGCTTTGGGGCAAACCTATAAGCAGATGGACCAGCCTTTTGTTGTCTGAAAGCACCCTGACCAGAGGCCCTCTTTTTTATGGTGCCTCAGTCAGACAGCCCTAGAATTTAGATCCTGGGGCTAGAATGACATCAAAAATCCTGGCAGCTTAAGCTGCCTCAGACGCCTCTTGGGTGGGCACCATGATGGTAGCTGAGTGCCAGCAGTGCTGTCCTGATTGCCTCCATTTACAGAACTGATAGCTGGGGCAAGGGACTGGGTCTGAGCAGGACAGCGTTCTCCAGAGGCCTCTGGCCGCTTCTGGAGGCTGAGGACAAGGTCAGCACCATGGACAGCCCCCGCGGTCCAGTCTTCCTTTCAAGTGTCAGAGAAGACTGCAGATCTGGACTAGTCTGGTCTGGGGACAGGCCCCCTGGTCACTGCTGGCTGTTCTAAACAGGTGAAGGACTCTCATGGCTGGAGCAGTCTTTACTCCCCAACAGGCTTCTCCCTCTCTTGAGCCAGGTGTCACTTCCAGAGACGCGCCCCACGGGGTCTCGCAGCCACAAGGGTCGGACTCGGAGCTGCGGCCGTCATTGTTCTACAATCAGTGCATGTTCCTCGCTGACGTCAGCCGGAGCTGTCCTGGCGCTATATAAGGCTGGCAGCAGTCCCGGGACAGACCCCGTGTTCCCCAAGGCGCCCTCAGCCCGCCCCGAGGGACCGAGACGGGAGCTCCTTCCTGCAGGGTACAGACGCTCTCCGGCAAACTGTGAGTGGCTCTCAGCGTCCGCCCAGACTCCCTCAGCACCGGGACTGCGCTCAGCTCACCCACCGCGACCCGCCAAGAGGGAGGGAGGGAGAAAAGGGTGGCACAGGACTGGGCAGCGGCTGGGGCTGGAGGGAAGGCTGTGGGCACCGGGCAGCAGTCGCAGGGGCCCGACAGGGGCGCTGGAAGTGCGCGGGAAGGAGAGTGGCTCCCCCTGCGACTGCCCCTGGCGCGCCTCACCCTGCGCTGCGCCTGTGTGTCCAGGGCCGGTGGTACCATGAGGCCGGCGGGACGCGCGGCGCTGCTGGCGGCGCTGCTGCTCCTGGCACAGCTGCGCCCGGGGAGCAGCCAGTGGAGCCCGGAGGCGGCGGCGGCCGGGGTCCAGGACCCAAGTCTGCGCTGGAGCCCTGGGACACGGAACCACGGTGGAGGGGCCCGCGCGCTCCTCTTGCTGCTGGCGGAGCGCTTCCCGCGCCGCGCGGGACAGGGCCGATGGGGATCCGCGATCACAGGCGAGCGGCCGCGACGGGACGACCCTCCGCTGTCCATTGACCTCACCTTCCACCTGCTACGGACCCTGCTGGAGCTGGCGCGGACGCAGAGCCAGAGGGAGCGCGCCGAGCAGAACCGCATCATATTCGACTCGGTGGGCAAGTGATCGGCGGGGTCTGGGGCCCCGAAAATCTCGACCCCCACCCCCACCCCCGGGCTGAGACGTGCGCGACAGGAACTGACCCAGTCCCGCGGGGCTAGAGCGGCCTAGGGATACCCTGAGCACTCTCCGCATTACTAGTTTTTAATAAAAGTGCCGAAGAGCCGTTGGCCTCTGCTGCGGGGCGCGGGGAACCACAGCAGGGTGTAAACCCGTGGGAAAGTGGGGCTCCCAGGTCGGCGAGAGGGGACCAGATGCTGCGGGAGGGCTCCGCGAGAACGGCTTTCAGCCAGGGTCCTGCGGTCCCCATCGTCCCCAAGTCTCCCAGGAACTCAAGCCCCGGTGCCGCCGCACCACCACCGACCCTCTTGGCACTGGGCTTGCGAATCCGTGCCTGATATCGAGGAGGTGCCCAACAGGGGTTCATTCCACTTCCGCCCCCGAAATGGTCCCAGATTAGGAGAAGGTTGGGATGGATGGTGATGCGATCGTCGCCGAAGACGAGGCTGAGAGAGTGAGCAGTGAAAGGAGCTGCGGGTCGGGACGCATTAGCCCTTTATTGAGCCCCTCCCCCGCGGCGGCGCTCCGAGCTGGGTGGCGGGTGGTCCCTGCTCAGGTCCTTCACCACCCGAGCGCCAGGCCGCCGGTGCGCAGCCTCCCCAACAGGGGCGAGTCAGTGCAGGCCTGTCCCCGGGAAAGAAAGCTCGGTGGGCGGGCGCTCCAAAGAGACAAGGCAACTCCGAAGCCCAGCTCACTCCCTTTCCCCAGCCTGGAGGGTTTCTCCTCCACTTCCCCACCCAACTCGGACTCCCAAACCCCCAGAGGAATGGATGGTGGGAAAGAAAGTTGTACTTCAGCACGCGCGCTAGGGGGCGCACCCCTCCTGGTTGAGGTTGGGAGTAGGGGCCCCAAGCGATCCTTTATGCAGCAGAGAGGGAGATCGCCGGGGGAGGGGCGGTACCAGGCAGACCCCGCCAATGCCCACACTCACCTTCCGACGCCTCCAGCCGCTCTTCCTCTGGCCCTGCGCTGCCCTCTTCCCCGTCCAACGCTACCTCCTCATCCTCTTCCTCCCCAGAAGCGCCTGCGCGGAAGGAAGGCTGGGTGAGCTGGAGTCCCCTATTCTCTGGCCGTCTTGCACCCATCCCCCGACCCCCAACCTGGAGGGTCTGGACGCTTAGTCCTAGCGGTCCGCCGCCCCCTCCCATCCTCGCTCCCTCACCTGGCTGGAAGTCGATGGTCCTCAGCATTTCGGCCACATGCTCCACGCTCACGGTGAATTGCTCCATGCTTTCATAGCCCGGCTCCGGCCGTCCACCCAGCTCCACCTTTGACATTGTCCCGACCCTGCGGCAACCGCAGCGGCAGCGGCTCATTTGGAAGCACCCAGCACCCTCACCCGCTCCCGGTGGCAGCGGAGCCCCCGCGGCCCCTTCCTTCACCTTCCCACTCCACCTACTCACTTATTGATCAGCTCCTTGGCCTGCTGCAGGGAAGAAAAGAGGGTGAGAGTAAGCATTGTGCCAATCTCTGGCAAAGTCCCATTTCTGATGCCCAACACAGTCCTGCGGGGTCGGTGGGGATGCGCGTCCCAATTCGTTAAGGAAATAATGGACTCAGAGGGGGTGATTTGCCCAAGGCCGTGGGGCAAGTAGGTGCCAGAGATAGGACTTGAACACCGTCTCCCTGTGCCAAGGCCCCCACTGCAGCCACTAGGCAGCCTGACACCATCCCCCAAAGCCCACCTGCAGATAGAGCGCCATCTGCGGTTCCTCCATGGACTGGATGGCGGACTCCACCAGCTTAGAGGAGGCCTCCAGGTGGTCTCCGTACTGGCGGATGAGGCCCCTGACGCGCTGCAGCTTCTCCTCCTGCTTCAGGGCCAGCGCCTGCAGCAGCTCACCCTTACGCTCCTCCAGAACTGCGCACAGGGCCTCAAACCTCTGGTTTAGCAACTGCTTCTGCCTCCGGCTGTTGTCCTGAAAGACCAGAAGCAAGGATGAGACCTCGTAACTGGGAGAGCACGGGGCTACTTGTCCCACTCCCGACTTAATTGAAGTCACAGACAGCCAAGAAGAAAAGTGACCTGTCGATTACACCACAAATTAGTGGCAGAGACAGAACTCCAGCCAAGGGCTGCTGATTCCCAGATCTTTTCAGTAATAATAATGATATATATTTTGTTAAGGTTTACTTGACATATAACATCATATTAGCTTCAGGTATACAACATGATGATTCAACATTTGTATATATTTTGAAATGATCACCACAATATGTCTGGTTAACATCCAGCACCATACATAGATTACAATTTTTTTTTTCCTGTGATGAGAACTTTTAAGATCTACTCTCTCAGCAGATAACACTATATTTTAAAGAAGCTTCATGAGTGCTGTCTATATTACTTGTATTATCTCATTTAATTCTCAAAAAGATCCAATGAGGTAGCTAACATATCATTCTCTCATCACTGTTTTATATAGTTAAAAACAAGAAAAACTGAACACAGAGAAGTTAAGTTACTGGACCAAAGTCACAGAGCTAGTCAGGGACAGAGCTGGGATTCAAACCAACAGCCTGGTAAGCACATCCCACTACTTGTGATCCACCTCCAGGAGTCCAGAAACTTTCCCTCCCTCCCATCCCAGTCTCACCTCAATGGTCTGGCACACCTCCTCCATCTGTGTGATCACTGCTTGCACACGGTCATTGCCTGCCACCAGCATCGAGATGCCATCACTGAGCTCACTCTGCCACACACACACAGGCCAGCACTTAGGGCTGGAGGACCTAGTCAAGAGCTGTGCCCCTCCCACCCTGGCCAGGCTGCCCAGGAAAGGACTGCCCCCTCCACTCCACCATTAGGGCATCTTCAGGGCAGCTCTGACAGAGATCTAGAGAGTTTGGAACCATTCAAGAAGTGTGGAAGCACACTCTATGGATTCTGGAAGGAGGTGGAGAGAGGAAGTCCTCCACCACCAAATGAGAAAGGAAGAGACATTCACCAAATATCCACCAAATGCCAGGCACTGGCCTAGATGCCTTCTGTAGATTCATGTCTTCCATCAATTTTGAAAAATTCTTCATGATTAGCCATTAGGATAATATTGCCTCTTTTCCATTCTATTTATTCTCTCGTTCTGTGACTCTGATTAGATATATGTTAGACCTTCTCATTCTCAACCTCCTCATCTCCCAGTGTCGTATTCTAAGTTGTTTTTTCAGTCCCCTCTTACCCATCTTTTTTTTTTTAATTAAAAAAAATTTTTTTTGCCATGCCCCGTGGCTTGTGGGACCTTAGTTCCCTGACCAGGGATTGAACGCAGGCCCTCAACAGTGAAAGTGTGGAGTCCTAACCACTGGACCGCCAGGGAATTCCCCAGTCCTCTCTTCCTGAGAGAAATCTGTCATTTAATTCATCCTTTGAATGTTTTATGTCAACAATTATATTTTCGTTTCTAAAAGCTCTATTTGGTTCTTTGTCAAATCTGCATTTTTGATAGTCTATTATTGCTTTTTTTTTTTTTTTTTTTTTTTTTTTTTTTTTTTTTTTGCAGTATGCGGGCCTCTCACTGTTGTGGCCTCTCCCGCCGCCCGCGGAGCACAGGCTCCGGACGCGCAGGCTCAGCGGCCATGGCTCACGGGCCCAGCCGCTCCGCAGCATGTGGGATCTTCCCAAACTGGGGCACGAACCCGCATCCCCTGCATTGGCAGGCGGACTCTCAACCACTGCGCCACCAGGGAAGCCCTATTATTGCTTTTTTAAAATATTTATTTATTTATTTTTGGCTGCATTGGGCCTTACTTGTGGCATGCAGGGTCTTTGTTGCAGCACACGGGCTCTTCATTGTGGTGTGCAGGCTTAGTTGCCCCACAGCATGTAGGATCCTAGTTCCCTGACCAGGGATCAAACCCCGGTCCCTGCATTAGAAGGCAGATTCTTAACCACTGGACCAGCAGGGAAGTCCCTATTGCTTATTTTTAAATTCCATTTTAAAGTATTTTATGCAAAGTGACTTTTCATTCTTCAGTAATTCCAGTATCTGAATTTCTTTGTGTATCTTCAATCATGAGATAATCTTTTGTTGTTCTTAATCTAAGAAAAACCCTAAGGCCTAAATTGAGGGTTTTTCCTCCAGGCAGAATTTGCATTTGCTTTTGTCAAAAGCCAGGTGGCACAACTGACCACTTTAGGGATTCCTGGGATTCCAGTTTAAGCTGGGATCCTTGGGGGTCCTCACTGCAGGCCCCCCACCTTTTAGGAGTTTGGAGGCATAATCTCATCTCTCTAGTTCAGTAATAATTTGCCCTGTGGGAAATCCTGCCTTTTCCGTGCTTATCACTCAGGGTTCTGTTCTCATCCCACTTCCCCTCCTCCTCTCCCCACCTCACCGGCACTTGGAGCTTTCCTTTGCTTCCTACGTGTCTACCAATTTAACTTTTAAATTATGTTTTATGTAGAATCTAGATGTGTGACAGTGAGATGGCCTTGAGAGTCCACCATACTGCATCCATTTCTCATTTTATCCTTACAGATCTCAGGGGTAAGCATTTTCATCCCCATTTTACAAGTGAGGAACGTGAGGGCCAGAGAGGACAAGTGACTTACCCAAGGTCACACACTGAGTCACGCATAGACTTGGGACCTCAGCCCTGATCTGCCTGCCTTTGAAACCAAGTGGACCAAGAGGCTATAGTTTGAGACCCTGTCCTATGTCCCCACCCCCACACGCCTGCTCCCTCTGCTGCTTGATACCTTCTGGCGTTTGTAAATGGTGGGCAGTGGGGCCACCTCACAGTCCTTGTGGGCGCCGAAGACCTTGCAGAGAGAGCAGGTGGGCACTTCACAGCTCAGGCAGTAGATATTGATCTTCTCATCTTCATGCTCCTCGCACATGAGGTGCTGCTCAGCCTTGGAATTCAGCGGCCTGGAGGGTAGCGGGCAGGGTGGCAGGAGGGTCAGGGGCCAGGCTGGGTGGGGGGCAAGAGTGTGAGGCTCCATGAACACCTTCTCTTCAGGTGCCCAGCGCCACCTTCTCTGCCCCTGCAGCTGGTGCTGTGGCTGGGCAGGCGAGTGACTTCCACGGGGCTCTTCCTTTGAGGAATAGAGCTATGGCACAGTGGAGACCTAGATCCAAGAGTAGTTTCTATTCCAGGGCAGGGAAGTCCCGTGGGGCGGGACGTCATGGAGGGTTGGCAAGGACCTTGCTGGTGGATGGCCAGCCCCTTCCGAGGTGAAGAGGGGGAAGCACTAACCAGGAATCAGAGGCTGCCTGAGCTGGGTGACCTGACGAGCTGGGGGCAAGTCCCTCCTCTTCTCAGGTCCAGTCCTCTCATCACTAAACTGAAGAGGCAGGTTGATCGTTTCAGCTCCTCTCTTCTGGCCCTGATGGGTTCCCTGCCTGTGTCCCAGGCCCTGCACTTTAGAGAAACAAGAGACCCTAACAGCTCACCGGGAGGACTCCTGCTTGTAAATGTCGATAATGTTCTCCACTAGCAGGTTCCGCTGCAGGCCGTAGACACCATGTCGGTCCAGGACAACCTCATGCCTGCAAGACGGGCAGCGGAAACGGCCTCCTGAAGACACAGTGGTGGAGCCCCGGGATTGCCACAGAGGGTTTGAGGCCTGTGGGGACGGGGAGCGTGAGAGAAAGGCACAGTGAGTCATGGGGGAACTGGGAGGAGGCAGGGGGGATATCACGGGGACTGGGGAGTAGGAGAGTGGTGAAGAGGAAGCATCAGCTCTTTTCCATGGCTGCGCGCTCCTCTGAGAGCAGCTCCCGGTGGGTGGCCATGGAGACTTTCCCACCTTTGCCTTGTTACTCAGCCCACCTCCTTGACTGTCCCTACATCCAGAGCCTAGCTTGATCAAGCCTGGGTAGGGCAAGCTCTCCTCAAAGGGGCCCAGCTTGGAGCTGTGGGGAGACATTGACCTCAGCAGGAAGACCAAAGTAGGAAATGGACTCTGAGTGTTGCAGTCCTCCAGCCTGGGGTTCTCACAGGCCACATCTGGGGGACGTTCTCTGCAGCCACGGTCAGGGGCACGGAGACAAGTGCTGAACAATGGGGCAGACCTATCGAGCTGGGTAATTCGGGAAAATCACTCCAGGGACTGGGAATCAGTAGTCCTGGGTTCTTGTGCTGCCCCAACACTGCCCTACTATGCATATTTGGGCAAGCATTCAACCTCTGTACAATTAAGGACGAGATTGGATTATTCATTCTACCGTAAACATTGAGTGTGTCAGGTAATTGCTAGGCTCTGGGGATGAAACATGAACAGGTACATCACATTACCATCAGGGAGAGCAAACTGACAACCACATCCAATGGGCTGCGTGTTATGACAGGAGGAAGCTCAGAAGAAGGGTTTACCAGAGCTGCTCACCACTTCCTCCCGCTTACACCTCTTAGGGAACTTGCTCCATCCCATCCTAAAAGGGAGAGCCCTGCCATGGCCCAGGCCACCGATGCTTGGCTCAGAATTGAGGAGGTGATCACCTGACCCAACAGGACCAATCAAATTTTCTCTCTAGGAACTTGGAATCGAGTCACAGAGGCTGAGGTGACCAGACCATGTGCAGCTTTTGAACTGAAAAAAGACTTGTGAAGTTGGGCTAAAAGCTGACATTGTGGCCACCCCAAAATCTGTGCAGGTGGACAGTGTGAGGGGTCAGACACTGTGAACAGAGAAGGCTGGTCTGCAAGGAAGAGAAAGTCAATCTGGGGAGAGCAGCAGAGATGAAAGACTTGTAAATACTGCTTATTGTTGCTTGATATTCACCCCTTCTTCTTCAATAATAGAGGCTCTGAGTTTTTAGCAAGACACATGGAATAAAGACCATGTGACCAAGCCTCCCTTCCAGTTGGGTGTGACCAGGTGACTGCGTTCTGGCCAATGGTATATAAATAGAAATGTTTTGTGCAATTTCTAGGAAGTATCTTTAATGGGAAGGGCATGCCCTACTCCTCCTCTTCTCTCCTTCCTGCTGGCTGGATTGAAGGTGGACTGGCAGGACTTCCCTGGTGGCGCAGGGGTTAAGAATCCGCCTGCCAATGCAGGGGACACGGGTTCGATCCCTGGCCTGGAAGATCCCACATGCTGCGGAGCAACTAAGCCCGTGTGCCACAATGACTGAGCCTGCGCTCTAGAGCCTGCGAGCCACAGCTACTGAAGCCCATGTGTCACAACAACTGAAACCTGTGTGCCTAGAGCCTGTGCTCCACAAGAGAAGCCACCGCAATGAGAAGCCCATGCACCGCAACAAAGAGTAGCCCCCGCTCACCGCAACTAGAGAAAGCCTGCACACAACAACGAAGACCCAACGCAGCTAAAAATAAATAAATAAAGTAAATAAATTTAAAAAAAATATATGGACTGGCGTAGGTTGAAGCAGCAATCTTGAGCCATGAAGTAGCCACATGTCGAGAATGGCAACAAGATAAAAGGAGTGAGTCTCTTATGAGACAGTCCTGGACTACCTACCCACACTTTCACTGGAGAGAAAAAACAAAGTTTTACCTACTTGAAGCCATTGTTATTTTTGGTTTTCTGTCTTTTACAGCCGAACCTAATCCTAATTGGCTGGAACACCATGAACTCCTAGAGAGTAATGGAGAGAGCAGTCACCTGTGACTTTGTATGTTCAGATGTATTTCCTGCAATTGGATTCCATAAAATTCTCCAAATCCTTCTGCTCTACATCAACCAGGACCCTAATGCGTGTGCAGCAGCACCTACAGCATTAGAGGGCATCCAAGTCCAGAGTCTTATTTGATCCTTTGGTAGCAAGAGATGTAGGCAAGGCAGGAAATGTGGCCCCACTGTGAACTGGGTGACTTATCTTGGGGAGAGTGACAGGCACATCATAAACATTACATTTGGGGCTTCCTTGATGGCGCAGTGGTTGAGAGTCCGCCTGCCGATGCAGGGGACACGGGTTCGTGCCGCGGTCCGGGAAGATCCCACATGCCGCGGAGCGGCTGGGCCCGTGAGCCATGACCACTGAGCCTGCACGTCCGGAGCCTGTGCTCCGCAACGGGAGAGGCCACAACAGTAAGAGCCCCGTGTACCGCAAAAAAAAAAACACAAAAAAACCACACATGATTTTTCATGGATTTTGTCATTTAGAATGACAAATATTTCAGCTTTAAAAGTGAGTTCTGGGACTTCCCTGGTGGCGCAGTGGTTAAGAATCCGCCTGCCAATGCAGGGGACACAGGTTCGAGCCCTGGTCTGGGAAGATCCCACGTGCCGTGGAGCAACGAAGCCAGTGCGCCACAGCTACTGAGCCTGCGCTCTATAGCCCGCGTGCCACAACTACTGACCCCGTGAGCCACAACTACTGAGCACGTGTGCCAAAACTACTGAAGGCCGCGTGCCTAGAGCCTGTGCTCCGCAGCAAGAGAAGCCACCGCAATGAGAAGCCCGCGCACTGCAAGGAAGAGTAGCCCCCGCTCGCCGCAACTAGAGAAAACCCGTGTGAAGCAACGAAGACCCAACGCAGCCAAAAATAAATAAATTTATTTAAAAAAAGAGTTCTTTTCCACAACATTGTTAGTCAACTATACTCCAATATATTGTAAAATAAAAAGTTTAAAAAATGTGAGTTCTTTTAAATAGAAATACTCAAGCATAGCATAGGTGGTACACAGCTTTGGCAAACATCAGGAAGGTGAAACGAGAATGAAGTTTGGGATGTTTGCTCTAACCCTTTTCTGACTCCCCTTATCAAAATTTGTGTGTCTTGTGTCCCAAACCTTTTGCAAATGCTAGGTGGCTACCTTGAGAAAGTCACCTGTACTGGATATATAGATAAAATTGTTACCCATTCTTGGCAACATCTCTGTATTTTAACAGAGGGCATTTAATGCAGGATGATGTAGGGAAAGTAACTGATCTGAAGATCTGGTTTGGGATTTGCCATTTATGACCTTGGGAAAATAATTTCTCTTAGGGCTCAAATTTCCTCAGATCCAAAAAGAGGATTTGTACTTAGCACTAACTCCCTTCAAAGGCTGATGTTTTCTGAGCAATGAGCCTTAATGGATATATTTATGGTAAGAATACTGACCAGTGTGGGGGAAGGGAGTTGTTGGTTTTCATAACAACCTTCTCCTCTCACACCTTGCAGGCCACCCCACTCTGTTTAACCTTTTGGCTCCTGTGATCCGGTATTTCACTTGTTTTTGCCAGTCCCTAGCTGTCCCTGGATCGCCCTCTTCCTGCCTGATGCCAGCACTTCCTGAAATCCTATCTCCTCTGAAACAGCCCTAGTGTATTTAGATGGATTTATACATTCTACAATTTGTATTATCTGTGAGGTTTAAATTTTATGTAATACACCTGTATTATTTTTTGTAACCAGAATGAACAGTAAAATTGCTTTTTCAGATACTTAACGTGCTGGTTATTTAATAGTAAATATTAAATGAGTTATAGAGGAATTATTATGCAACTATCTTTAACAGTTCTTAACATCGGGAGAGACCCATGAAAAAAGCAGGATATAAGTCTATATAGACAGTAGGATCCCAATTTTGAAATGGGTGATGGGATTTACAGGATTTTAAAATTTCTTCTTTGTAGTCATCTACATTTACCCAATATCTTTGTATAGACCATGAAATTACTTTATAAAATACATAAAATAAAAATTAAACATTTTGGCAATCATTTCCATTGAGTGATAGAATTGTGGGTGATTCCTTTTTTTTTTTTTTTAATATAATTTCCAAATTTTGTACAAGGACTTTGGGTTTGGAGGAAGAAAAAAAACCTTTACTTTTAAAAAGTGCAATGCTCAATCCTGCCGTGAATGAAAAGGGGGCGCTAGAGTGCCAGACGAGTTAACAAGTGAAAATGCTATTTAGGAGACCGTAAGGAACTATGTTAGTGCGAGGGAGGAGCTGTTTAAGAAGATACCATTTGAAGACAGGGTAGACAGGAAGCAGGAGATGGTCGTTAGGAAAGAGTTTCAGGAGACCAGAGATACTATAGGAGTTTAGGTTACAGACAGAGGAGTCCTGAGACGGGCGTGGGTTGCGGGGTGGGGGAGGAGCTAGAAAGGTAGGTTTTACCAAGAAGGGCTTTTTTTTTTTTTCTTTTTTTTTTTGGCTGCGTTGGGTCTTCGTTGCTGCACGCGGGCTTTCTCTAGTTATGGCGAGCAGGGGCTACTCTCTGTTGCGGTGTCTTCTCTTGTTGCGGAGCACGGGCTGTAGGCACGTGAGCTTCAGCAGTTGTGGCACGTGGGCTCAGTAGTTGTGGCTCGTGGGCTCTAGAGCGCAGGCTCAGTAGTTGTGGCGCACGGGCTTAGTTGCTCCGCGGCATGTGGGATCTTCCTGGACCAGGGCTCGAACCTGTGTCCCCTGCATTGGCAGGCGGATTCTTAACCACTGCACCACCAGGT
>NW_020837956.1:22600915-22770360 GCF_003676395.1 Aethalodelphis obliquidens
GTGGGCTCTAGAGCGCAGGCTCAGTAGTTGTGGCGCACGGGCTTAGTTGCTCCGCGGCATGTGGGATCTTCCTGGACCAGGGCTCGAACCTGTGTCCCCTGCATTGGCAGGCGGATTCTTAACCACTGCACCACCAGGGAAGCCCCCAAGAAGGGCTTTTTAAAAATAATTGTGGTAAAAACATGGAGGGCTTTGAATCCAAGGGTAAAGATCTGAACTTAACTTTATAGGCAAGGTTTCTAAACTGCAAGAGAAAATTAGAATATTAATCTAACAGAGGTGATTTGGATACATGGGAGAGGAGGCTATGGCTTTTGCTTCTGATCTAAAGGCATAGATCAGAAGCAAGAGCCACAGTCAGTGCAGGTCACAGGCTTGCCCTCAGATAGTGGCAGTAATCCTGCAAAGACTAGGGATGCCAGAGGTGGAATCTGGCCAGTCACTTGGCTGTGGGTGGGCTGTGGGGAAAGGAGGGAGTGAGACAATTCAGGCATTTCAAGCCTGGATGCTTGGGAAGACACCGGAAGCTGGATGCTGTATACATTTTGTGTGACAAAATCTATAATTTTGTCAATTATACCTCAACAGAGCTGGGGAATAAATGCTGGAGAACTTAACCTGGGGGCCACAGCCCCCAAAAGATCCATGACTACAACTTAAGGAGTCTGTGAGCCTCGATGGGAAAACAATTACATCTTCATTTTCACTAACGTGCCGAGCAGAACTTGAGCGCTTTCTTCAATTATGAAGGTAGGCAACAAACCACGTAGGTTTAGCAGTACCTGTGACTTTGTCACCAACGGGTATTTTCATATCACATTATTGATCACAGTTGTTGATCCAATCTCCAAGAACAATTTATGCTTATCACTACTTCTAAACTATAGTAGTTATTAGGCCCACTGTTCCTTCTCTCTTTTTTTTTTTTTGGCTGCACCGCGAGGCATGTGGGATCTTAGTTCCCTGACCAGGGATCGAACCCGTGCCCCGTGCAGTGGAAGCGCAGAGTCCTAACCATTGGCCTGGCAGGGAAGTCCCCCATCTCATTATTTAATGGTTTATCGAGAAGCACATATATTACTCTATCAAAAAACATGTTCTAATTATTTTGGTAATTATATTCCAGCGTTTCTCAAGCTTTTTTTCACTCCTGCCTCTTCTAAGAGCATTTTAAGACATTTCCCCCCCAATTGCTATCCCCCGCAATTAAATTTTAACACCACAAACCTTAAAAATGTCAAACTCATAGAAGCAGAGATTAGAAAGTCAGTTGCCAGAGACTTGTGGTGGGGAAATGGGTAGCTGTTGGTCAAAGGGCACAAACTTGCAGTTATAAAATGAAGTTCCCGGGAGGTGATGTACAGCATGGTGACTGTAGCTAATGACACTGTATTGTGTACTTGGCATCTGCTGAGAGAGTCTAGACCCCTCACACACAAAAATGGAAACTGTGATGAATGTGTTAACTACCTTGATTGTGGTAGTCATTTTACAATGTATAGATATATCACATGATCATGTTGTATACCTTAAATATATATAATTTTATCAATTATACCTCAACAGAGCTGGGGAATAAATTTTACATAAGAGCAGAAAATAAATAAAATGTAAAATTGCAATAAATTTTTTTTAATACCACAGATATAATTGGAGCATATCACCCCCACTGAGACTGCATGCTGTGTTCTAATGCAATTGGTTTTCTTTATAATCATATATGTTATAATTTATGCACTTAAAAACCCTGTTCTTAAAAAAACACACACATACATTGTCCTTAGGATCCATAGGCTTCACAAACTAAAAAGGGATCTATAGCACAAAAAGAGATTACTTCCTGCCCTGATCGTGAGTCCCCACATGGTCTCATCACAAACAGGAACTTTACACTCTGAGGTGCGCATGGCAACTTCCTTAGTACGTCTCCATAGCTGACAGTCTCCACCTTGGGCTAAAGATCTCTCAGCTGACCAATATCCAGTTAGCATAAGCTATCTTCTGCTTCTGTTTATCTTTCTCTTTCAAGACTAAGAAATAACTTTGCTTAAATCTTACATTTACACAAGGGAGCCAGCCCCATAAAGTAAAATTTCACAGGCCAATAATGTGATGTGTAGAGAAAATTCCATCACTCTAGGAAACAGAACACCTAGATTTACGTCCCTGCTCTGTCCCTTTGTTTGTGTGACTGTAACCTGTTTCCTGTGTTCTCCCCTGTAAAATGGAAATAACATTGATTCTAACTCAAATGGAATCACACATGTGAAGGTACTCTATAAATTATAAAGCACTGTACAAATGGTTATTAAAAATCCTAATCTAGACCTTAAAAGTATATGACCACAGAGAACCACAGGACATGAAATAACTGTTCTTTCTTCACTGTGAAGGATAAAATGGAATGGAATAAATACATGGAATTCTAGGCCATGATCAGGGGTTTTGTGTGGCATAAGAGCTATATGGTGGCTTCTATTTCTTTTGTAATGGTCCATGGCATCCAATAGAAACATTCCATCTAGAAAGATGCTCTGTGAACGCAGTTTCTCTATCAAATTCTTATCTCAGAATGTTTTCCCACTTTCCTGCTATCCAGAGTGATGCTGATTGGGGATACTGGCCCAGGATGGAAGGGGGGTTGTTGGAGGCTACCTCCCCTAAACTATTGGCCTGGCCAATGATGAATAGTGGACCATGCAAATCCTCTGGGCCAGACCCTCAGAATACACTGGAGAAACTGGGAAAATGGTGGCAGAAGACCAGACATTTGGTCTGGTGACCTTGGCCCTCTTCCTCTGAGCTTTAGAAGAATACAGGCGTTGGCGGCAAAAGCTGAGCTGTGGGTGGAGAAGGGGTTTTGGGTGGTGAGCTAGCTCTGCCCGACAGAAGCTAGCAATGAGTGTGGCACAGGGGTTTGTGAACGGAGCCTGGCTGAAAGGAGGGCTGGTAAGCAGAAGAGTGAGACAAGGTAGGACGCTAGTAACAGAATGCAAAGTCCTGAAAAAATGGAAATCCATAATGACATTTCTTGAATTTGTGAAATCAGATTGTTAGAATCACAAGGATGTTAAAGATCAGTTTAAAACCTCCGTTTCGGGGACTTCCCTGGCGGTCCAGTGGTTAAGCCTTTGCCTTCCAATGCAGGGGGCGTGGGTTCGATTCCTGGTCAGGGGGCTGAGATCCCATATGCCTCGAGGCCAAAAAACCAAAAAAATAAAATAAAACCTCCGTTTCGTCCATACATGTGTAAACAGGCTTGAAGAGGTGAAATAACCTGCTTTACATCACATGACAAATTAAGGAAGAAGCTGGTGGGACTTGAGCCCAGGAATGCTGAGTCTCTATGATTTTGTTTCCCACTCAACCCAGTTTCTTCCCTAAAGGAAGATCCTAAGCCTGCTACAAGGTTAACACAATTCACAAAATTTCAGTGAACCAACTTCTCAAAAAGGAGACCTGCCCAAGGCTGGGCTGGGGAGGGGATGTCTTGGTGCCCTCAGTAGCAGGTGGAAGTGGCCGAGGAGACAGGCTGTGTAGGGTTTTCACCAGCTGGCCTATACTTGATGACAGCAGGTCCTAATAATTAGCCAGTAAAGAAGTGGAATTCGGGGATGAAGTAAAAGACTGCCTTGATGAGAGAAGGAGGCCCCTTTCTTGCTATTCCCATCTCTGTAAATCTCTCCCTACATGGACACCGTCCAGAAAAGCTGTTTCTGATCAACCTTCTTACAAGCCCTTCTGGTTGCCTGTTAAATTACAGCAGGTTGCAGCTCATAAACAAGTGCCCACAGTGAAGTGGGGGCAGGTATAAAAATAAACCGAAGGCTGTTTTAAAGTAGTTTAGGAGTGAATAGAGTTTACAAATTCAGAAACATGGGAAGATGTTTGTGTCAAATTCCCACACCGACAGCTTTCCTCTAGTCAAAATGCTTGGTAGCTGAGTGGGTGCAAGTGCAGGGAAAGAGAGAGAGAGAAATTAGAGGGGGTTAATGTGGTGTTTTGGTGTTTTATTCTGTTTAAATTCAGAGAGAGAGAGAGAGAGAGAGAGAGCTGTATCACAGCTCTGAAGAAAACTAGTTAAATTGTGATGGCAACCAAGTAAAAATATGTATGAGACAAGCACTTGAAAATAATATGCAAACATGAAAATAATTGTGTTGGAGGAGGTGGGAATTATGGATGACTTCCTCCCAAACCTTAATACGGTTCAACATTTTCAATGAAAAAAATTTTTTTTTCTTTTTTGGCCGTGTTGTGTGGCATGTGAGATCTTAGCTCCCCGACCAGGGATTGAACCTGGGCCCTCAGCAGTGAGAGCTCGGAGTCCTAACCACTGGACTGCCAGGGAATTACCTCAATGAAATATTTTAACTTTTAAAATTTTGCTTCCTGGCTCTTCTGTTAACCTGATGTTATAAGATCATAATCCCTCCAAATTCTTGTTTGTTGCCCATCACAGCAGTTTTTAGAACAGCAGAACACTGAGCATCATCTAAATGTTTCAGAGCGCAGATTACACAGACTGTGGCCCAGCTACAACAATGGACCACTATATAGCCATGAAAAAGGAAGGTGCATTAACTTTGTGGGTTTTTTTGGCTGTGCCGCAAGGCCTGCAGGATCTTAGTTCCCTGACCAGGGGGTCGAACCCGTGCCCTCTGCAGTGGAAGTGCAGAGCCTTAACCACTGGACCGCCGGGGAAGTCCCCAAAACGAAGGTGCATATCAGAATGTGTGGATATGAAACAATGGCCAAGAGAGTGAACAAAGGCAGGTATAGGATGAATTTAGTTTAAACGTGTGTGTATACACACACACAGAAACGTGTACCGGACCATGGAAGGATACCCAAGAAAGTTGGTAATGGAGAAGGGAATTACATAGGGCCTGAGGTGAAGATTCACTTTTCATGATATAAATTCCTATAGCGTTTGAAAAAAAAAAAAGTGTGTGTGTGTGGGTGTATAATATACTGGTATCACTTTTCTAAGTCCTATTAACTTTCTAGGCAATGTTCTAAGGGTGTTCTTCCTAAGTAGTTTTAAGAGAGAGAAACCACAAGTCCTATTCTTGTCCCCATACTTAGAAAACAGACAATCTGATTATGCCTAGAGTTGTCAAAATGTGGAGGCAATGTGTGAGAAACTAAATATGCTCATCTTGCAGAGGGAGGTCTACTGAGATGTGTATACATAGTGCAGCTGAAGAACTGGGTCAGCCTCCCACCAGGCCACCCCAAATAAAGCAGCAAGGAAATGAGCTGTTCAACTTCTCTCCTTGGAGGGCCCAGGGGTGCCCGGCACTTTAAAGGATACACAGTAGTCCAGATGCACAGAACCATTGCAAAGCTCTGGGAATCATGTTCTCTCCCAAATATTCTGTACCAAACAATTCCCAGGTCTCTCAGGGTCCAGATCAGTATTCCAGAGCTTCAAGGAACCAAAACAGTGTGTCTAGATACAGAGGAGGGACTGAACAGCTTCTAGCCTCCATATGTAGGACCATCCCTGGGTCCTCTACCCAATGACACTGTGTGCCAGGCACTTTAATATTCTGACCAATTTTTTACAGAACACGTTACCTTCACTCTCAAAACTTTGTTTTGCTTTCACACATTTCAGGCTCTAATGAAAAGACGTTTCACTACAAATTCATGAGAAGGGATGGCAAAATCTTTTTGTCATTCCCTCCTAGGCATTTCAGCCTGAAGGATGTTCAGCGTTACTAAGACCGAGGGAAAACCCAAGATAGTGGGCAAGGCATAGCCTCTGGTACATGACTTAGTGCCCGGGATAAGCAGATCCCAGAGAGGGAAAATCACTGGCTCCGAGGTTCTCTGGAGCCAAATAATGGCAGGTTTGGACACGTAGAGGAACAGGAGATGGGAACAAGCCTTGATGGGAAGATGGCAGGAGAGACCATGGAGTTCAGTGAAGATGGCAGACAGCAAAGGGTGGGTCACAGGGCATAGCTGTGGAATGACCTGAATTAGCCAGCCCATTATTTTCCCCAAACATGCTGCCCCTAACAACTTAAAAGGGAAACATTTTCTTGGTTAAGTTGAAAATCACTGTGTTCAACACATTTCCTCATAATTTCTGATACAGATGAAGACTAAGTGCTCACGATGTCCCTTATCGCTGCCATGCCTACTAAGCCAGCCAGCTCTGGTCTATTCTGAGTTTCTACTTCATTTGCAAGGGTGTGTGTGTGTGTGTGTGTGTGTGTGTGTGTGTGTGTGTGTGTACATGCCTTTATCCCTCACTCTCCCTGATTTTTGTTCATTTTACAGGTTACTAGAACCTACACCAGGGCACAGGGCAAGAAAGAAAACCCATTTATATAAAGCATTCTGATATGTGCTTTTATTTTTGAAACCATGAGCTAAAATGATATCTGTGAACTTGATTAACTATGCTTTGCTCCATGACCACACATAAGCCAAGACTGGTTACATTTGGGGGATGTACAATTTATTCTCTGCCTTTTCCCTGCTTAAGTGACCTCAATCCATTTTAACCAGCAGGTCCCTTTACTGACCAGTCTGAGGTGGACACAGGTGTGAACTTCAGCTGGGAGGATTCCCAGTCTCCTGCCCACTGTCTAACTCTGCCCCCCCACCAGAGATGGATGCGTTCAGCTTTGCTTTAAATACAAATAGTTTCACTGTCACCATGGGCCTTTCTCACAGTTTATTTTTTAATGTTTCATTATCTCACTGCTATTTTCTCCAGATTTTCCATATTGTTCTCGAAATCTCAAACTCCAAACTGGAACGCAGAGTCTAGCACAGACTGTCACACAGCCTGGTGGAGGATCACTTCCCTCCCAGTTTCTAAGGGGGTCTCCTTTCCTCTGTAGATACCAGCATCCCAGCGGCTGTCCGTGCACTGGCTGTACTCGCCAGCCTGCAGAGCAGCTGCTGACTCATGCTTACTTTGGGATCTGCTAGGACCCCTGGCTCTTCTTCTGCTCTTCAGCCAGGACAGCCACCACCCACCTCATGGAACCCATCTCCCATCACCTCCTGGGATCTCAGCGCTGACCTGATGAGAAGTCTCCCACGAGTCTGCACTGCTTTACCCGGCCCTGCCCCTGCCCCGGCCCACCTGGAAGACGTCATTGGCACACTTGCGGCACAGGTTGTGCTGGCAGGGCAGGATCACCACCGGTTTGGAGAACATCTCCAGGCAGATGGGGCAGATGAGCTGCTTCTCCAGGCTGTCCATGCTGTGTGCATCCCCTAGCAGCGGCTTGAAACCCACTGTGAAGTTCATCCCCTCAGCAATCGTGCCTGCCCTGGCCTTGACCCTGGTCCTGGCCTTCCCTCACTGCCTCTGGACCCTTCCTCGTTTACTTTAGACAGTCTGCGGATTCTTGTGCTCCCTCACTCCCGAAATAGCTCTGCTATCTCTTCTGTCCCTTCCTCTAACAATTTGCCTTGTCTTAAATAGCTGTTTTCAGACACTTCTGTGTCTCTCTTTGAGTCTCTCCTCTGTACCCCAGCCAGGCACACGTAGCTTTTTCTATCCCTCCCTCCCTGAACGGCTCTGTCCCTGGGAATTTCTCCTTTTGTTTCCCAAACCACTCTTGTCCACTCTATGGGCGGCACTGTTTGTCTCTCACTCCCCAGAGAGGAGATTATTTTTTAACGTGGGGGTGGGGAACAAGGGGCATCTGTGTGTGACATTCCAGCTCCCAATTTAGCTCATGTAAGGCGAGCCACAGCTGTCACCGAGTGACCCTGACTCACTCAGGAACGGTGACTCCCTTGAGCAAGAGGCGGGGTGAGCTTCACCGCTTATGGTGGAAGGTAGGACAGCAAAGGGGCTCTTAGGGGGCTCCTGTAAGCCCCTGACCCCCATGCTCTGGCCTGGGCCCCTCTTCCAGGGCAGTGACACAGAATCTGAATCGGCCTGTATGAGAGGTACCATCCATGGCTCAGGGTGGGAGGAAAGATCCTGCCAGACCTAGAGTCAGTGAAAGTTTCTGCCTCTGAGGCTTAGCCAGTGACCTTGGCCCTCTTCCTCTGAACCCTGTGATTCAGAACAAGGGCACCAGAGATGAGAGAGAGGCTCTGGTTCAACACTTCTGGACCCATTTTTGGTTTTGCCCAGACCTTTCTTATATCCGCCTAGGAAAAGAAGCCCAGGAGGCTGGAGCTGGCAGGTGTGCCAGGGCCTGGAACTACCTCATGAGCAAGCCCCTGAGAAAGTGTGGGATTCTGGTCCATGAACACATCACTGGAGCCACTCCAAGGACTTTAAATTTGTTAGGAAATTGTGAGTAGCTGAGCAGGGCAGAAAGGACCTGAATGCCAGGGACCTATTTCGGGCACCAGGGGTATCAGTCTCCAGGGAAATTTTAGAGCACTGACAAAGTCATCATCACAAGGCTCTGGGAAGCCTCTGCCCCAGCTCCACAGCTGTCCTGGACTCCTGCTCTCCAAGGCAGGCTGGTTTCAGATGTGCACACTGGCCCTCTATCTTTTTCTCCTACTTCTTCTCTATCCCAGGCACAATTTGTCTTTTTGGGGCCCAACATATGCACTGGGATTGGACAAAAGCTCTTTTATTCACTGACATCCCTTAGCCCCTCTCCCAGTCAGGAGAGAGAACTTTGAGGAGTTACTAGACTCTGACCCTGCATAGACGAGAAATGGTGTGATGAGGATACCAAAGAGACAGTGCGATGAGGCACACATGGGGAAAGGGTCTGTAAAAGTGCAATCTTTACCCTATCACACGTTTCATGCCCCAGTTTTAAGAACAAAACATAGGGATGAGCTTGCATAAGACGTGGTCAAAAGGACGGAGGCAGGCAGGCACTGAGGTGTGAACTTCAGTCAACCCACAGGCGCCCTGCTCATGGTTGCTATGCTGGCAGCCGCAGTCCAGGGAGAATCCAAAGGTGAGATAACTACCCCTAAGCCTCAAATGGATTGATATTTTTCCTGAGTTGTCTCATGTGGTATGGAATGAGGCTGGCAATGCCAAAGGCATGGGCACCGAAGAAGACGAGACCAGCCCCCAGAAAGGTGTACTCGCTTAGGAACGTGGCTGACACTCAGAGTTCTTGGTACACAGAACTGCAACAAAGAAGGGTTAGCTGCTTTGGCAGCTCCAGGACAGGATCCATCCAGCTTGGCTATCGGGATCCTGATAGAGATATCGCAAGTGGCTGACCCTACCAGCTGACATTGGCTCAAATCCCAAGAAAAGCACAGGAAAAAGAACGCTCAGGAAAAGACTGTCATCACTGCCTAAGACCTCACAAGGGTAGGGATACGAGGGCTGCTCTCTAACAGACTAAAATTGGGACTGCAGCTAAAAAGAAGAATAGCTGGGTGACCCTGTATGGCCAGGGTCAGTTATACCATCAAGTACAAAGATGGCATCCTCACTGGGATGGATGCCATCGATGCTTCTGAAGATGGGAGTCTTACAAGTAGAGGGGAAAATCAGGGTCAATGTCAGGACAGGGCTACTTGCTCTTCTCTTCACCGAGTCCAGCGGACTGGGCAGCAGAAGGCACCCTCACTGGGTCAGCACCTAAGGGCAGAAGAAGATGGCATCTTATTAACCAGAAGGAATGATCACCCAGAATTTAAAGCCAACCCCTATAGGTAAGGATACAAATACCTGTAGTCCATACTATAAAGATATAAACTTTCCACTAATGACTCATCTGAAGTTAGTGTCTAACCTTCTCTTTCTTACCCTTTAATTATTGCTGCATTTCAGTTTTCATACCTCACTCTTCTTCATCTTTTAATAATTATCATCACTAGAATTATCTTCCCCTCTTCTAAAATGTTCTCTGTGTCCTGTGATGGAATTTGAAAAACACGTATTTAGTAACAAGTTTTTAGTCCACTGGTGAAAAAATGGTTGCCTTGCAGTTATGCATTCACATCACTAGGTGGCACTGGTGTGAATAAGGGGGATAATCTCAGGCACTTTACCTTTCTCTTGAGTAAATGCAAAGAACTGCGTCCTCTAACTTGTCTTCGACTACTGCCTTTTCTAGGCATAGTCCCCCACCCCATTCTTTTCCTTAACTTCCACCCCATTCGTTAAGCTTAACAGTCATAGGAGGCCAACATCACATTCAAACTGTCAGTGTGTGGCATAAACAAACTCAGAAACCAAGTGTATCCCCTTCTCTTTCTTCACTTTGCCCCAATACTGACTTGAGACTCCCATAGTTGGGAGTTCACAGTTTCACCCCCAACCATTTCCTGCACCCCTATTCCAGCTCTCATACCAGTCCCTGCCTGTGGTTCTCACCTGGCCTTGGAGGCTGATTCTGGACATTCGGCTCATATTTTTTCTTAGCTGCTTCCTCGGGTGGTGGCTTAAGTGTTCCACAGCAAAAGCAGCAGCAGCAGCAGCAACAGCAACAGGTAAGCAGAGCACACAGGAGGACAAGCATCTAAAAGGTGGGAAAGAATGGCTTCAATCCGGCACAAGCGTCTAAAAGGTGGGAAAGAATGGCTTCAGTCCGGCAGTTCTTGTGTATTTCCATTCAAGCTCCCCTCCCTCAATCCTTCCAGCACCTGCTATATGAGACAACAGAAGCACGTGTCCTAGGAGAGGGGGATTAGCTGTCCTAATAGAGGAGGGTTGCCCCTGCTTCCTTATTCTTAAGAGACTAGGAAGAATTGTGTACCTTGAACCAACAGCTATTCAGCGTAAAATAGTATGTGACGCCTTCTTCGCCAAAGTGGTCGTATATATATATTCCCAATGAGCCATGCCGGTCGTAAATTTGTCGCTTCTTAGGGTCACTCAGTACGGAGTGGGCTGTGTTGATCTCCTTGAAAATTTCTGCTGCTTGAGGGTCCCCTGGATTCTTGTCTGGATGATACTTCAAGGCCAGTCTCCTACCCAAGCAATACCCAAAGGAGGGTGGGGAGAGGATGGGAATGGCTGGGGAGGGAGGGTTAGGGTGAATGACAGGGATAGGTCTCTAGATGGTGAAAAAACAATGCATGAGATGTGGTACAAAGGATGGAGGCACGCAGCCCAAGTCTACATTCCTTCTTGTGTCACACTGAAGAGGATGATGGCCCCACCTGGTCCCAAAGTGAAGGCTTGGGGATTTAAAAATGGGTCAGAAAGCAAGGTAGAGGGAAAAGGGTTCAAGGGGGAGAATTGCAGGATTCAATAAGGGACTGATGTCTGAACCTGTAGGCCTTTTTGACGTCTTCAGGTGAAGCACCCTTCTTAAGTTCCAGCACTGCATAGAGGGTTGATCCAGTTTTGGACAACGGGCGGGCTGCTTTGTCCACGTGAGCCATGATCTGGGTCAGAGGAGAAGCAGCATTTGTGAGAACTTCCACAGGTGAGGCCACAGAGAAGCGAACTTCCAGTGACAGGAAGCTCATCGCCTTCAGGGGCGAGGCAGGTAAGTGGCTACAATGGGACAAGTATAAGACAACAGTGACTGGCATCTGTGACTAGCAGGAGAGTGCAGGTGACAAGACCTCCGAATTTTAAAGAGGAAACATCTTCTCCTCACATTTCCCAGTGTCCTTCAGATGCACAGACCTCCAGACACCCCGCATTCTACAGAGGTAAAGCCAAAGGAGGTCTAAACCCTGCATAAAGATCGATTTTGTCCAGAGCTACTGGTACCTTAAGTAAACAGCCCCGAGCCTGTCCAAGCTCATTACTGGGTTTGAAAGACCAGCAGGGCCCCAGCCCCTGAACAGCTTGGGTGGGGAATCATGGCGATCCCCAATTCCCAAGGGAGAAGCAAGTCAGACGAAACCCTGCGCTGCCTAAGAGAAGTCAGGCGTCCAAAAGCCAGGCCGGGAGGCAGTGCTTGCACCTAGGCCAGACGCTTTCTTCCTCCTAACCTCCCCGCTCAAACCCTCCCACCTCTGTCCCTCAGGGAGAACAGAGGGGTGAATCAAGGGATAAAGGACGAGCTGTGGGGCAGACCAGAGAGGTAGCAGCGAGCAGGACCCCAGAGGGCCGGGGGAGCGCCTGGGAGGCTGCGGCTTGGGACAACCAAGGCAACAAGCTCAGAGGGAACGCTCTGGTTCCCCAGGTCCCCTCTGGCTCTGTGTGGACCCCTCACCCCCACCCAGCCTGGCGTCTACCTCGGAGTCGCTCTCTTCAGCCGGGGAGGCCTCACGCAACCTCCATCAAGGTGTGAAACTTCACACGGCAGCGGGCCAGTGGCCGACTGCGCCTGCGCGCTGCGTCAACACTAGGGGTCCCTTTTTGGCGCTGCAGGTAGGTCTGGGAGGGACTTATTTCTCTCGCGGGGAGCCTGAGCGTAGGGATCGGCCTGGCACCAGCGGCCAAGGGCTGCGGAGTGTGGGTTCCAACCGCACCCGCGGATGCAGCCTGCAGGCCGTCCCTTCTCGGGTGGGAGGGGACTCATTCGATCAGGGACGTGGCTCACCAACTCACCTAAGGAAAGATAACGGCGCTTGCAGACCGTGGCTGTACGAGAGGTATGTTTGCTACAAACCTTTCTCAAGAGGTATATTACCTTCTCAGCCTTCTTTTACGGAATTTAGGGGTCTCCACTTGGTCCTTTTTTTCCTTTCTGCCGGGAAACTCCTACACATGCTTTAAGACCTACATCGAATGTAAGTATTCCTAGGAAACTTTCCTTCATTCCCTCAATTGTTCTCACCTTCCTCTGTAAAAGCAGTTATCCTATCATATTGTAATTAAGATGGCATGTTCCTTTAAATTGATGTCTTGAATATTTCCAAAAGTCATTACTGTTCTTCAGAAACTTTCTTTAAATACTATTACATCACGAGGATGTACCATAATATAATTATATAATCCAGATTGGATAATTGTTTATAATCATTTGATAGTATGATGACCTTATTATGAAAATTCTTATCTTTAAATCTACAAATAAATCTTTTTTTTTCTTTAGAGTAGATTCCTGGAAGTGGAATTATTGGGTCAAAGCGAATTTTTTTGAGGCTTTTGATCCATATTGCTAACTTTCTTTCCAGAAAGTTACCAAAAGTACCAATTTACCTCCCTAATTTACATGCTACTTGCAGGGCATAAGAGCACCTATTTCTACTTAATTCCTGTGATCTCCTACAGGTTTGCATCCCTTATAATTTACCACTTCATGATGTTGGTTTTTGTAACAAAGGAGCACTCAATGGCTCCTATAACATGGAATTGAAAGAACTTTATTGTTTCAGTCCTATCTCTCTGTTACCTGTCTTGTGACTTATTATCTCTTCCTTTTATTACTGTTACCTGTGTACATTTACCTTCCCTTCTAGGTTTTAAGTTGTAAATACTGCACCCCAAAGATGTGAGCCATCTGAGCAAACTAAAGAGTCCATGTGCAACAGGCACAACGACCACTGAATTAGTTTATTTCTGTAGATCCGTGATCAGTGTAGGGGTGGGGATGAAAATCTTTGGTATCCCTCACTGAGTGCATAGGTTCTGGGTTAGATGAGTTTAGAGGTTAGTCGCCTAAAGTAAAGGAGGTAAAGCTAACAATTTTTTGATGGTTTGTACTATGCCAGATTTCTCTAACTAACCTCCAGCCTTTCGTCACCATCATGGAAGGACAGAACTAGAACAGCCCGAGTCATTTCTTTACCAGCACTGGGAAGAGAACAGAAGGCACTGGAAGTGCAGTGCATTTACAGGGAATGTCTCACCTCAGTCTACAGGCCCAGTGTGGTCCGGCCCCTGCCTCTCACTCCAGCTCTACGGAGTACCACTGTCTTGCGTGCTCTGGTCTCTGCTGCACTGCTTTTCTGTCAGTTCTTTGAAGACACGGTGTTCCCTCCCACTCCTCTGCCTGGAGGGCTCCTCCCCAGGCTACGTGCGTAGCTGACTTCTCATCCTTTGTGGCTCTCAGCTTTGTGCTTCCTCGGAGAGTCCTTCTAAATTGAGTTCCACTTCTCTCTCCCCATTTCGTTAACACCCTCACCCTGATTTGTGAATATATATTTATCTCACGTTGATTTGTTTAAGGTCTGCCTTCACCGGTAGACAGTGAACTCCATGAGGGCAGGGACCTTGTATGTTTGCTCACCATTGTATCCCCAGCACCTAGAACCATGCCTGGCTTATGATAAGTGAATTAATGATTTGCTGAATGAACTATAGCAGAGGGAGCCCTCTGCTGGTCCAGTGGAGGCCCAGAGTTTGGGCCATAGCAAGAATTGCCTGGGACAGAAGCAGATAGCTGGGGAATTGGACAGGACTGCAAAGCCCACTTTTCCTCATATGATCTGAGACAAGAAGAGACAGAAGGCACTAGGAGAGATAGTAAGGGCGATTCTGGGCTCCTTGTTTCTTGTTTGTCTTAGTTTTCCTCCAGTTCCTAACACAGTATCTGGAATATTGTAGGTACTCAATAAATGTTGGTTAAGTTGAATGAACAAGCATGCTTTTGTGTACCTTTTGTGTACCTTTTGTGTACCTTTTGTGTACCTTTTGTGTACCTTTTCTGAAGCACTTTTACCTCATTGTCTCCTTTGATCCTCACAACAGCCCTGGGAGGTGGTATGAGCCCATCCCTGCTTTACAGAAATGAGCCCAAGAAAGACGGCAAATTAGGCTCTGAGAAGAGTTAGTAAACAGCTTTCACATCTTGCCAGAGGCTCCAGAATGTTATTACTTCTTATCACTGCCCTCTGACATTCTAATTAATTCTAATCATAGTGGCTCTTGAAATAGCCATTATCTTTAAGCCTTCTGCGCCTCCGCTCTGAATGAGATGACACTGCAGCCAGCAGCTGCAGAGATGGGAATAGAGCAAGCAGGTCAGCTGGCATCCTCTGGCCAGGGGCCTCCACTTGGCCTTTACCTAGAAGCAGACCCTTTTTGACTCCATTTTCCATGCACACAACTAGGAAGAACGTACAAGCCAGGAGTCAGAAGCCCTAGATCTTTGTTTTGGCTCTGGCTCTAACAGGCTGTGTGATCTTGGACAAGTCACTTAATCTCTGAGTCTCTTCCCTCTTCTGTAAAATCCTGTGCTGTTTCACAGGGTTGAGGTCAAGACTAAATTAAATTTGGTTGTAAAAAAAAAAAATGGAAAAAATTTGAAAAAACCATGCTAAAGAATGATGACAGACTCAAACCTTTTCTGGAATCATTTGCCCTCCCATCATAAGTTGAGTCAGTGATCTTAGAAGTTTACTGTGTCACAGAGCCATTTGGTCTTTCCTGGAGAAAACCAAGAAGCATCCCTTATTTATCCACAAACAACTAAAGTTTTAGTCATATAGCTGGAATATACACATACAGACGACAGACATTGGTATATTTATACCCAAAATATCACGCTCTCCAACATATGTAGTGGGAGAGAGAGATCATAATTTGTCACACCCAACCCCCAGGTTCTAGAATCGTACAGATTTTGAGCTGGAAGGGACCTCAGAAACAACTCTCATACAATGCCTTCCTTTTGTAATTGAGAAAAGTGTGGCGTAGAGAAAGGGATTAACCTGCCCAAGGTCAACCTGTGAGGTCCAGACCTGTCTTCTGACTCCAAGTTCAGTGTCCATACTGTGTCTGCTCCTCATACACACCAGCTCCCTTTCCACTTTAAAATCTAAGTGTAGAAACAGACCAAATCTGTAGTTGATATTCACCTCCTTTCATGGTGATGTCAGGTAATATCCTGCTTTCCCTCCCCCCAGTTGAAGGCATACATACTACATGTGACTAAAAATACCTCTGGCCCCGTTTGTTTGCCTGTCCTCCCCAGGGCAGACGTCTCGTGGTGGGAGGTAGAGGGTTTCCAGTTAGAGAAGCTGCTTTATACTCCTGTCCTCTCTGCCCTGCAACCCCAGACTCTGCAGATCTAAGGGCAGGCTAACAGGGCACACCTGCCTTACCTGTAAAATGGAGATAATAGTCTCTGCCTCTTAGGGTTGTTAAGAGGATTAAATATTTAATCTGAACAGTGCTTGGCATGTGGTAAATGCTATGTCATTGTCATCATCACCATCATCATCATTCTTTCTATCCTGTCTCCTCCCAATTTTGTGAAGAGAGAAATTGCTTTCCTTCTGTCTCTGGGAGGAAGGGGGTAAATCAGGGTCCTCCCTCTAAGAAGATTTGGAAATTGTCATTGGAATCCTTCCATCCCCTTTCTACATTCTTTTCTCAGCCCCTTAGAACCCTATTTTCTCATTCCTCTACCCAGTGCCCTCTGCCCTCCAAAATAGCCACAGTGTTCCCCAAGCAGTCAAAACTCCAACATTACCTCTCTCACTTCCTCTCCTTTAAACATTTCTAATAAAAATGATTACCTCCATAAAATTATCTCATCCCTATGGGTTAGGTGGAAAGCAATCTAATTAAAACCCTATAATTCTGCTTATAGTGAGAACAACTATTAATACTTCACCCTCTTAATTCTTAACCAACACAAAAGGAATAACTGGCAGAATCTCAGGCAGTATGACTGAATGAAGTGAAAACTATCAGGCTCTGCTTTGGGAAGAGACTTTGGGCCTTAAATCTCTCCTCTCCTTTCTGTTCAGCTCCACCAACTTCATGTCTTTTAAATTCTGGGGCTCTGCATTATTCTGTGTCTCCTCCTACATCTCTGATAAGTTTCCTGTCCCTTGCTGGCTCCTCTCCCTTCTTTCATTTCCTCTTTGTGGATATTCTATATGGCTTGGTCTTTAAGCTCCTGCTTCTGCTCTCTCCTCTCTACTTCAGAGATGCAGTCTATGGGCGTGGCTTCAGCGGGCACTACTCTGCTTTAGCTCAGCTTAGTGTCATCCACATGCCAGTCTCTGTGACACATCCACATGCCAGTCTCCCATTGCCTCAAAACCACACTCTGAAATCTGAGCTTATGACCTTGCCCCCAGACTGGCTGTTCCTCTTGCTTTTTCTATTTACGTTAATGTTATGACTCTTTCCAAGATAATGCTGCTCAAAACCCAAACATCAGCGGGCTGTGGACCATTATTTCCCCCAAATTCAGGCCAAAAAATCTTACGAATTTCTTTTTTCAAAATTGCTCTTTCATCGTCCCCTTCTTTTCAGCTCCCACAGCTTTGAAGCGCCTCAGTTAAAGGATTTCCATGTCACACTGACTGTTGTCCTAGCCTTCTAACTGTTCTCCCTACTGCCAGTCTCATCCTGGATACTGGTTACCAGATCAGTGTTCCTAGAGCAAAGCAATGTTACCATCGTTACCACTCCTTTGCTCATAGCCTATGGGGTGCAAAACGACCCTTAAAATATGGCAATGAAATCTACAATCTGACACCGTGTTATCCCTCCAAATGCATTGTCTGCTATTGCCCTGAAGTAAACCTTCCATAACCATCAGTCTTTTTTTCCTCCTAAATATTCCTGTTCTTTCTCACCTCTATACCATTGCTCTCACACCAGTTCCCCTCATGAACTGTCCTTTTAATTAATCAGTTCACTTACTCAACAAACATCTATTAATCGTTCCTCTATGCCTAGTACTTTGGATACAGTGATAATCGGCTCTCATAGATTATAGCTTAATGTGGAAGATAGACATTCATTTATACCTTCAACAAATATTTATTAGGTGCTATCCTCTGCCAGATTCTGTTCTAGGTACTGGGGATATAGCAACATACAGAACAGACAAAAACTTCTGCCATCATGTAGCTTAAATTCTGGTGAGAGGAGATAGACAGTAAACAAGATAAGTAAAATATTCAGTATGTTAGGTGGTAATAGTTGCTATGGAGAAGCATAAAGCAGGGATGGAGATGGAAAAAATTTGAGGGAAGACTGCACTTTTTAAAAGGATAAGCAGAGAGGGCCTGTACAAGTGAGATATATATATATATATATATATGTGTGTATTTTGTATTATTTATTTATTTATTTTTGGCTGCATCGGGTCTTAGTTGCGCCCATTGCGGTGCGCGGGCTTCTCTCTCTAGTTGTGGTTCACAGGCTTTTTAGTTGTGGTTCACAGGCTTTCTAGTTGTGGCCCGTGTGCTCAGTAGTTGCAGAACACGGGCTTAGTTGCCCCGTGGCATGTGGGATCTTAGTTCCCTGACCAGGGATCAAACCCATGTCCCCTGCATTGGAAGGCAGATTCTTAACCACTGGACTACCAGGGAAGTCCCTGTAAAAGTGATATTTGATTCAAGACCTGAAGCAGATGCTCAGGTGAGTCGTGAAGACATCTGGCAGAGTGTATTATAGGTAAAGAGATGAGTAAATGCAAAGGCCCTGGGGTGGAACACACCGGGTATGTCATAGGACCCACTTGCACAAAGGCCAGAGTGGCTGGGGAGTGAGGTGGGAGTAGCATGAAATGAGATCAGAGAGGGTTAGATTGCATAGGGCTTTGCAGGCCAGTGGAAGGCCTTTGGCTGATACTGAGACAGAGACTGATGAAATCTGGCCTAGTTGCCTAGTCCGGATTGAGGATAGACTATAGGGCAACAAAGGTAGAAAAAGGAAGACAACCTAGGAGGCTACTGAAGTAATCAAGAAGGCAGACGATGGTGGTTTAGACAAGGATGGGAGCAGGATTTGTTGACAGATTGGATGTGGGGTAAAAATAGAGAAGTCAAGGATGACTCTAAGGCTTCCGGTCTGAGCAAGTGGAAAGATGGAGTTCGCATGTTCTGACATGGGAGGACTGCTGGAAGAGAAGGTTTGGGATAAAGGGTGGCGATCAGGAGCTCAGTTTTTGATGAAGCTTGAGATGCCTATTAGACATTAAAGAGGAGAGGTCAAGCTGACATTTGGGTACATGAGTTCAGAGTTCAAGTGAGAGATCTGGGAATCATCATATAAGCTGCCATTTATTTTTTAAGTTTCTTTTTTTAATAGAAACTTTCAAACACATATAGAAACAGAATAGTACAATGATTCTCCATGTACCCATCACCCAGCTTCAATAATCATTGCTTATTGCTGTTTCTAGGTAGTATTTAAAGCCTTGAGACTGGATGATATCTCCATGGGACTAAGTGTAGGAAGGTAAGAGAAGAGGGTGACCAAGTCCTGGGATATTCCAGTGTTAAAAGGTTGGGAAGATGTGGAGGAACCAGCAAAGGAGACCGAAAATAAGCAGTCAGTGAAATAGGAGGAAAACTAGATTATGGTATCCTGGAAGCCAAGTGAAAAAAGAAATAATCTCCAAATAACAATTTAATTACAGTAGGATAAGTGCTAAGGCAGGAAAAGAAGTGTGCAATGAGAATGCATAACATGCACTAGGCTGATTTGGGGGGTCAGGAAGGCTTCTCTGAGGATGTGACACGTAAGCTGCAGCCTTCCCTCATCTTCCGTATCTCCAACTAAAATCCTGCTTCCTCCATCCTGCTTCCACTCTGACAATCAGCTCCCCCTTTCTGGGATGGCTTTATCGAGGACTATGTATCAGGCACTATGGTGTGCTGGGGACACAGTGTTGAGAAAGACAACATCTGTCTTCAGAGAGCTTGTACTCTAGTGAAGAGACTGACAAGTAAACAATTTTGTTAAAACGTGGTGAGTGCTAACATCACCGAGGCACAGTGGGCCTTGAGATCACCAGGGAAGGGCACATACCCCACCCAGGGGTGGGAGGGGTCAGGAAAGGCTTTCTAGGGGTAACACCTCTGTGCATACCCTTCAGCTTAGCTTGGCCCTTTCAAGTGTTAACCCTTGCCCATAGCCTTGGATTCCAAATCTTGCCTGAGATCCCTGGCCCAGCCTAAATCCTGACCTCAGCACTGGGCTTTGCTCTCCTTCTCTCTCAATATGAACTGTTCCAGCCTGGGTCTCCCTGAAGCCTCCTTCTAAGCTGCTCTGTTGCCTTCTGCTCTGGAAGCTGGCGCTGACCTGTCCTCTCGGGAACATCAGGCCTTCCTGCCTCCACAACTAAGAGTAGACTAAGGACTCACCTTAGGGAAAATTGGTATCTGAGGAAGGCGTAAGAGCATGTGGGTAAATCAGTAACCAAAGTCTGCAGAATAGAAATCTCTTGCAATCAAGTTAAAGCCAGGATGGGAGAGAACACGTCTATCTTGTTCACCAGGAATCCGCAGCTAGGATAGCAGGGCACATGGCAGGAATAAGTGTTCAGTAAATGTTGAATGAAGACTAGAGTTCCATACAGGGCACCAGCCCTCAGCTGTCCTTCTAACTCCTGCACAGTTTTCCTAGCTCCTGTCCAGATGCAGAATGCCTTCCTCAGACCTGGAATTCAAGAGGACCCTTTGCAAAGATTTTCATAGGGCCTTGATGGTTCTTTGAGAAACAGGTGCAAGCTGTCTGTTTCACTGCCAGGCTTTTCATGCATAAATTTCCAAGCAAAAGAAACTGTTGGTATTCTCCCTGCCGTTGCACTGGACTTCTGGAGGCAGCGAGTTCCAAGGCCAGGGAGGGGAGGCGAAGGGCAGCCCTGTTATCTGTCTGCTCCGACGCCCCTTTCCAGTCCTGCCTTCTCGCTCCCCGCCGGGTGGCAGTGGCGGGGCGGGCACGTGCCGGCGTCTGCGCCCCCTCCCGGGCACCCGGGGCTGCTGTCCCTGCGCCACGGGCTGCCCAGGAAAGGAAATCCCGGAGGAAGCCATTGTTATTACCACGTCCCCCTGCTGTCGTCATTGGCCGAGGCGTTCCTAGAAGCCCGCCCCCCACACCCCGTCCCGCATAGGGTCCCGCGGTTTCTGCCCATTTTCGAGCTCGCCCGCCCCGCGCCACTTTGGGCGAGGCTACCGCATCTGAGCCCTGGAGTGAGCAGTGGCCCTCACGTCCCAGCTCCAAGGCTCTCAGAATTGGCAATGCCCCAGGCCCAGTGCGGACGGAGCTTCGAAAACCGACGGCGCCAGGCGGGACGTGCCCGGGGCCCTGACATAGGCGAGCGGGACATGAATTCCACCCCAGCTCTGACGCGGACCAACAAGGTGACCTTGCTGGTGGCTTCCCCTCTCGCCTTGCTATAACCCACGGAGGGAGCTGAGGCCCCATGCCTCTAGGGGAGGTTGGGGGACGAAAGCCACCCCCACCCTCGCTCCCTTGCTCCGCGTGGACTATGGGCTGGGCCTTGCGGGAAGAGTGTGGAGAACAGGCTGGCGCGGGCCCCGTGCAGGGCGTGGGTGGAGGCGGCGCCGAGGGCGCGCGCAGACCCTTTCGTTCTTCCGTGCAGCAGCGCTCCCGGCGCAGTACGATCGCTTAGCACACGCCGCCCGCAAACCTTGGCACAAGCCGCACTCTCCCCGCCGGAACAGCCAGCCCGCCGCCCAGCTTGCCTAATCCGTTCAAGCCTCACCTCCTCCGCGAAGCTCTCCCAGGTTAACCCCATCACTTCCAACCACTCTAGCTGGCACGTCCTCCAGTTTTTTTTTTTGTTTTTAGAAGTACGCACGGAGTCTCATTGTCTGAAAAAAAGAATGTTGGGCTTAGATGACTGTCACCAGAACCCTAAATTCATTCTGACGGGTATTCTGAAGCCCAGGGTATTCTGAAGGGTGCGTTTGATGGGTTTCTTGCCTGGGCTAGCTAACGACTCTCACCCTCCACCTTCCCCATCCATGCTTACTCTTTCCCCTCCTCCTACGGATCCTTCTCTTCACAGAGTGTCACAGCTTGGAGTGCACAATCCAGTCACCACCGCTTTTCATTGTACACTGGTGGCAGATGTGAGGGGCACAGAACATTGAGCATTTGAAGCTTCGACTCCAGGCTCAGCCACAGACTTTGCTGTAAGTCACTCCGTCCCCTGGGCTTTAGTTAAAATGAGGCAAGATGAAGTAATGCCCGGGAAGGTGCTACAGGTTTGGAGGTAAGGACAAGCTGACCGCAGCCTCCCTCCATGAACCTGGGGCTTGTGACCCCAGAGAAGTGGAGCGCTCTTCCTTTCGGCTGCCCCAGCCTCTAAGTGACAAAACTGCGGCTGTGTGCTCTCTCCAGTCGCCTTGTGGCGTCCTGAACCGGGGAGGGAGAGAGGGTGGGGTTCCAGTCCCAGTCCTTTATTCACTGGTCGCATGACCCCGGACACTTCTTCCTCTGGGACTGTTACTCGTCCGAAAAATAGGGATAATAATGGATTGAAGGAGAGCTGGAAGCTTTTTGTCCGCCCCATGTCTCTATAAAAATAAATAATAATGAGCGGTACAGTGCTTGGCAGCAGACTTGGCTCGCGAATTCCGACCCCACATCCGCCACAGAGGGGTTTCTGGCCAGAGTCCCTGGAGTTCTCCCGGATTTGTCACACTGCTTACCCCACATTCTCTTTCTGGTTCTCTCCTCCACACCTGTTTCTGCCTTCGTGTGGGGAGGCTGGGGCCACGAGGTGACGGGTGGTGAGGAGAGGGGGTGGGATGCCCTGGCGCGGACCTGCACGAGGCGGTGTCCCTTGGTTGAAGATTGGTTGGAAGGTCCCTAGGCTTGAGGAGCTCGGCTGGAAACTGGTAGGCAGGGCTTAGGTAGGGGCGGGGCTGGTCTGCCTAGGGGTGGGCTATGGAGATTAGGCGTTCTCTAGAACCCGGCGGGGGCGCAGAGAGCTCCCACCGCCCCACCTGGCTCCGGCACCGGGAAATAGGGCTATGCCTACGGGGACGGGGCTCCGGGTGCGGGGCTTCGGCGTGGGGGGAGAGGCTGGGGAGCCTGGAGGCGGGGCTTGGGGAGCTCGCCCCACGCGGGGCGGGGCTCCAGCAGCCGCGGGATCTGCAGTTCGGACTGCCGGCGCCACAGTCGCCGCAGTTCCCTTCACTGTGGTGGCCCCGAGGCCCTGCGGGGAGTCTAGGGGTCGACTTGACCGCTCGGACTTGGCGCGGGGTTGGCCACGCCTCTCCCTACCTCGGTGCGGCCTAGACGGTCGGGGCCGCGGGGAAATGGAGCCCTCTCCCGCCACGGGGGGCTCTGAGACCACTCGCCTGGTGAGCCCCCGAGACGGCGGCGGCGCTGGTGGCGGCCTGCGTTTGAAGAGGTAGGATTGACCTGGGTCGGCCCTCGGCTGGGGGGGGGGCGCCACCCTTCCGACTTCCGTCCACTTCGTTGTCTCTCTCGGCCAGCCGGCCCAGCGCACCGCGACCCCCTCGGCTTTGTGGCGCTGCGTTCTGTCCCCTCCGGCCCGCCCAGCCAGCCCCGACCCCCGCCGCTCAACAGCCCGACATGCCTCCTCCTGGCTACCTTCTTTCTCCCGGTCCCGGGAAACTGCTCCTCGGCCCGCCCCCCAAGCTTCCCGACCCCTCCGCCGCCCCCGCTGCGTCTGACTTCCCCGCGAGCGACTGCCCCTCCATCTGGCCGGAGTCCGCGCCAGGTGCCCCGATGTACGCATTGCTCCGGGGTCGTAGGAGCCCCTCGCCGCCCAGGCCCCCGGCCCTACCCTCCGCGCTCCCGGGCTCGGGGCGCCCCCTCCAGAGTGGCCAGCTGTGGGCACCCGGGCCGACGATGGGCCCGGGCTCCGCAGCGGGTCTTCCGGGCTCCTGTGGGGCGGGCGGCCGCTGGGAAGCGAGGGGGCGGTAAGGAAGGAGCAGGTGCGGTCTGGGCGGCGGGGGTATTCCCGGCTACGCACAGACGGGGCCGGGGGCGGCGAGGTGTGAAATGAGGCGCTCGGAGCGGTCGGGACAGCGGGCCGGGGGCGGCCGGAGAACCGCCTCCGCGTCCCGCCGGCCTCCCGCGCCCGGCGCCCGCCGACCGCCTTGTCCCTCCGAGCGGCCGCGCCAGGCCCTCCCTGGCCACCTCCGCTGGCCATTTTGTCTGTTTGCCCACCGTTCGTTTATCTCTGGAATTTGACAGGGTCTCCGGCTTTTTCTCTTTCCTCATCTCTCCCTATCTTTCCTTTTTCCTCCCAACCCCTCTCCCTTTGTCTCGGGTGTGGTGCCTCTGTGGGTTTCTCGCTCTTTCCCTGGATGGGGGCCGTAAACCTGGGTGGATGGGGGAGTGGATGAGCAGAAGGGAGGGAAGACTTCCGTCGGAATCTCTCCCGCGGAGGACTGCAGACGGGGGCAGCTGTGGCCCTGGCATCTCTTCATGTACGTTTCGACTCTGCTTCAGGCCAGTCTCCCTTCTACCCTACTCAGTATTATTTGTTGCTTGTCGGGGGTTTCAGAGGGCCAGGGAGAGCAAGTTGTCTTTCCTTCTCTGCACACAGCAGGTAGCTCCCCGCACCCCTACACACCAACAATGAGGCTTCTTTAGTGCCCAGTTAATGCAAAACAAAAGGGAGCAGCCTGTTGATGGGTGACTACCTTGATGCCTGGCCGCGCTGTGTCTTACAGGGCCAGGAAAGGCATCTTGCCCACTGCCTCAAAGCCACTCACCCTCTGTTTACTCTTCAGACCCGCATCTCTGACTCCCAGCTTGTTTTCATTCTCATATGACCATTAGTCACCAAATCCTGCAGTATTTTCTGGAAGAGGCTCTTCCCTACCTGCCTGCCTGTCTCTAAGATTCTGCGCAGGGAGCCTCTGGCCTTGTCTGTACTGGACCCCTCCATCTCCTCTCTTCTCTTCCTCCCAGACTAGTCCATCGTCAAGGTCATCCATCTCACAGATCAGGAAAGATTAAATCAATCAGTGTATCTCCCTTTATGTTACTTTGAGCCCATCACTTTCCTCCTCAGCCCTTCCCCTGGTTCCTCACAATTAAGCTCCAAGCTGCATATCTTGTCATTGTCATTCCATGTGTCTGGAGCTCCTTTCTCTACCTAGGTCTTCTCTTAAACATCTCCTCCTCTGTGAAGGTCTCCTCATCCCCTTTAGAGTTGGTCACTCCTTCCCCTGTGCTCCAAAGTCCTTTGTTCATAACCCTCCTGGCCCCAGCTTCTCCTTGCATGGTCAGTCATTTGCGACACTTCTGTCTCTCCCACTAGATTGAGCTTCAGTACGTGTACGCTGCTTGGTAGTCTCATTGAGGAATGAGGATGGATCTCAAAGCCACCCTCATCTCCCGTCTCCTCTGGAAACACACCTGGAATCATACACACCCAGATTCTAAGTTTTGGAAGGGGATTCCAAGAAGTTAATCTACCTGCCAGCACTTGAATTTTCCCTAGAAGCACCAAATGTGCCCCCATCTCCCTCACAGCTGAATTCGCCCATTGGGCAGAGCTGTCCTCAGCCAGAAGGCCCCAGGCGCCCTTCCCCACTTTACTGCTGTGATCACATTTCTATCTGGAGCCTTCATTTTCTCTCAAGGGTATTCTTGTGACACTTCCACAAGTATTTCTAGAACTGTACTTTTCTATTTAGGTCCTTTATGCTGTGGAAGGTTCTCTTCTCCCTGGGGTTCAGGTTGGGTAGTAATGGGGGTGAGAATTAAGCCAGAAGGGACTGAAAACTCTGTTAGCCTGAGCTCAGCCTGTGGCATCCCCAGGTGAGGCCTCCAGCCCCATTCATTTGTCCAGGGAGGCTTACTGCACTGTGCAGTTAAAGTGGCCTCTGCTGGGTGCTTATGGTCACACTGAGGTCCAGCTAACATGTGGCAGACTCCAAACCCAGCACTCCTCCTGCCACCAATCCCAGCCACATCAGTCTGCGCTCTCTCCTCCCCATGACAACCCAGCTCTGGAATCTGGCCATTAGCTCTCTGTGCCAGGAACTTCAGACTTTTTGGGTCCCAGCATTCTGCTCTCCTCTTAAAGGGCCACGTCTAGCTGAATGTCTTGGAGAGGGAAGGTGAAGGACCTGGGAGTGGAGGCACCAGGAGGTAGGTCCAGCAGGGAGGCACTAAGGCCAGGACCATGTGCTGAGCCTCACCCCACACTTTCACACCACTTCCCCTTCCTATTGCCTTCGCCGGGCACGTGCACCTCCTCTTTATCAAAATCCTTCCCATCCTTCCAGGCCCTTCTCAGGGGCCTCCTTCAGTTGTGTCCCTGATTTCCTCATTAGAGTCAGTATGTCACTCGGAGCCCTGATAGTGCTTTAATTGCTCTAAGGCAATAGCTACCTTTTGCTACATCTCACAGTATTTAGGTACACATTTGTCTTGTTCACCAGAGGCTCCCAGAGGTCAGAAAGGATATCCTATCCCACTTGTATTCTTCGTGGTGCCTATCATAATGAATTGATTTGGTTGAAGTTTAATCTCAGCTCAACCACCAACTAGCTGTGTGGCCTCCATAAGTCCTTTCCCCCTTTGAACCTCATACTTCTAATTCTTTAATAAGTGGTAGACCAGACGTCTCTAAGGTGCTTTCCATGTGAGCTCTGAGATTCCATGGCTCTGTACGTGAAAGGAAAAGGGAGGCTGGAATCTGAGTTGTCCATTTAGCCCCACCTCTCCTGTGGCCCTCTGTCCACAAGGCCTTGGGAAAGGATAGAGAGGTGGGACATCTGATGAAGCCAGTCTGGGGGATCCAGGACTGGGAGTGAGAAGCAGGTTAGCCCTTGAACCAGGCCCCAACTTGAACTGGGCTGCCTGCCTCAGTCTCTTCACAGAGCCCTCTGAGCCCCTCCCCGAGGAGCCCAAACCCGTGGAGATGTCCTTCCACCACTGCCACAGGGACCCTCTGCCACAGCCAGGTCTCACCCCTGAGAGGCTGCAGGCACAGAGGCAGCTGTGTGCCGCCTGTGCTGTGTGCTGCGTCTTCATGGCCGGGGAAGTAGTCGGTAAGTCGGAAAGCAGTCCCTCCAACACCATCCTCCGGACGCCTGCCTAAGCCACTTCCCACCCGGAGTCCCAGGAGTGTTCCTGGGTGGAGATGCAGAGAAGGTGGGGATGGCTGGGACAGGGGAGGTGGGTACCCAGGACTCAGGAAGTGGGAGAGGGCGAGGGACAGCACCAAGGGAATTCAGGGCTGGCTCATCAGTATGAACTGGTCTTGTAAAAGCCCTATTTTCTTCTTATTAAAATACGTTATTGTGGGGAATTCCCTAGTGGTTAGGACTCCGCGCTTTCACTGCTGAGGGCGCAGGTTCAATCCCTGGTCGGGGAACTAAGATCCCACAAGCTGCGCGGCGTGGTCAAAAAAATGTTATTGTAGAAAAACTGTGAAACTGTGAAAACTGTGAAAATGTGAATGAGTGAAAAGAAAAAAAACCCAAAAACCCACGTGTAATCCCATTACCAGAGAAAAACTGCTGTTCACATTTTGGTGTGTGTCCCCCCGTCTCTTTTCCATGCCTCTACACACACCGCATGATATTTTCTAAATGGACCAGACCATATATCGCTTTACCCTTACAGGTGGGTATTTGGCGCACAGCCTGGCCATTATGACTGACGCAGCCCACCTGTTGGCAGATGTGGGCAGCATGATGGGCAGCCTCTTCTCCCTCTGGCTCTCTACCCGTCCAGCCACCCGCACCATGACCTTTGGCTGGCACCGCTCAGGTAAGGCCCCTGCATGGTCTGATGACCCACACAGTCTTGCCGGAAGGTACCTCTCAGGGTCCTGGGCAGCCCTCTGATAGCTTGTCTTCCCCTGCAGAGACTCTGGGGGCTTTGGCCTCTGTGGTCTCCCTCTGGATGGTCACTGGCATCCTCCTGTACCTGGCCTTCATCCGCCTGCTGCACAGCGACTACCACATCGAGGGGGGTGCCATGCTGCTGACCGCCAGCGTCGCAGTCTGTGCCAATCTGCTGTACGTTCCAGTGTGGAGCGGGCACCTGTGGGATTCAGGGCGAGGGCTCCTCCTCCAGGATGGGAGAGCAGGCTCTCCTCTCCCGGACAGACTCGCAGCACGCACATGCTGTTCTCATCTCTCTGCTCTAGGGATGCCTGAGAAGGGGCTGGGGTAGAGACCTAAAATTCAGAGTCAAAAGACCTTTGTTAAAGGCCTGCTGTGTACTGGCCACCCTGCTGGGGGCTGTCATCAGCACTGTCTCATTTAAAGCTCACAACCACCCCATGAGGTAGGTAGTATCGCTTCTGGTATACAGTTAATCAGATAGACCCCAAGAGGTGACCAGGGGACTTGCCCAGGGCACATAGCTACTTTAGTAGCAGGGCCAGGATCTGAATCCACGCCTCTGGCACCACGTATTCTTGCCCCCAGGCTGCATTACTTGTCTCTCTTGGACCGTATTGTCTCTTTCCTGGGACTGGGAAAATAGGGAGAAAATAGATGGAGAGAGGGCTCCTGGGGAGGTGAGAGGAGGAGGTGTGGAAGTGGGCAGAGGAGCCTGGAAGCAGGTCACCTGGGCTGAGCTGCTCTGCTTCCCCCTCAGAATGGCCTTTGTGCTGCACCAGGCCGGGCCCCACCACAGCCACGGGTCCAGGGGGGCAGAGTATGCACCGCTGGAGGAGGGGCCCGGGGAGCCCCTGCCCCTGGGGAACACCAGCGTCCGGGCGGCCTTTGTGCACGTGCTGGGGGACCTTCTGCAGAGCCTTGGGGTGCTGGCCGCCTCCATCCTCATCTACTTCAAGGTACCATCTGTGCAAGCCTGCCCCAGCCTTCCTCCCCCAATTCCACCCCCCAGCCCCTCCTTCCCTGGACCCCCACCCACCCCACTCCATCTCCCAGCTCCCCAGGACTCCTGGCCCAGGGTTATAGTCCTTTCACCCCAGCAGGGTTCTCAGGGGCCTCTCAGGTCCTGTATGTCCAGGATGCCCCTAGGTCTTCCTCTGAAAGGTCCCTGATTCCCAGGCTTAGAGCTCTCTTTCTCTACAGCCTCAGTACAAGGCAGCTGACCCCATCAGCACCTTTCTCTTCTCCATCTGTGCCCTTGGATCCACCGCTCCCACCCTCCGAGATGTTCTCCGCGTCCTCATGGAAGGTGAGTCAGACGCCACTGCTCCCCACCCCCCGGGGCCCTCTCTGACCTCACCCCAGGACTAGGCGCCTCTGTTTTCTCTGGAGAAAGTGTGGGGAGAAGGCCTATTGGTGGAAGGAGGGTTCAGGGATGGGGTAAACTGTGGGGATCAACAGGGTGAGTGGTACAGGATGGGGGAGGTGGGGTCCTGGCCTCTGGGCAGGAGTGGCCCTGGCAATAAGACACGGTGGGTGTTGCTTGCAGGTACCCCCCGAAGTGTGGGGTTTGAACCTGTGCGGGATACCCTGTTGTCAGTGCCAGGAGTTCGGGCAACCCACGAGCTGCACCTGTGGTCCCTTACGCTTACTTACCATGTTGCCTCCGCACACCTGGCGATTGGTGAGTCCACACTGACCCCAGCCAGTTACTTTCCAGAAACATTTCTCCCTTCCCGTACCACCATCCAAACATAGAAAGATGGTCTGAATTAACTGCGAATGTTTCCATCTCTCTGTCTTTTGTATCTCTCTTTCCTTCTCTCTCTCTCTCTCTCTCTCTCTCTCTCTCTCTCGGGGAGGTTTCACTCTCTCTGAAGTAGTACTGGGAACCAGCAACCCTTTAAAAGGTCACTGGTACCTACAGGTCTCGTGATGGGGCACAGTTAGGTAAATTACGGCTCCTCCACTCAGTGGAGTATCATGTAACTTTTAAAAATTGATGATTATGAAGACTGTAGGGCAACTAGGGAAAATGTTTATGGTATAATGCTAAGAGAGAAAGCGGAATATAAAATTTTAGCTACATTATGGTTCAACTATTTAAAATATATATGGTGACTCACAAGCTGACAAAGAATTTTTGAGTTTCTTCCAGATGCAAGAAGCAATCAGAGACATGCAATTTGGATGCCAAAAATATTATACTTTGTAGGATATTTGATGGTAACTCTAGAGGGACAATGAGAACAGAATATTTAACATCTGGAATGTCGTGGAAAAGCGGGTGGTATGGCTGCTGAAATACACAGCTGTATACTGATACTCAAAGAGCAGAAGAGAATAGAAAAATGACGGTCTAGTGTGTTAGCCTAGTCGATTAGGGATGAGTCTGTCTGATCTTTTTGACAGTTTTACACTGTTCATACAATATATAGAGAAAATAAAGCTTCCCATTCAATCTTGGCTTTCATGCCATGCAAACCCCTGGGTCCCCTTCACCCATCCTTATCTGGGCCCCTGGCTGGTTCCCAATTCCCCTGGAAACCTGCTGCCTCTTATCACTCCCCCGCAGACTCCACGGCTGACTCTGAAGCCGTCCTGGCTGAAGCCACATCCCGGCTCCGCTCCCGGTTTGGATTCTCCAGCTCTACCCTGCAGGTCGAGCAGTACCAGCCTGAGATGGCCCAGTGCCTGCGCTGCAGGGAGCCCCCCCAAGCCTGAGCCACGGCCGCACCCTCACCCCACTGCCAGGCCCAGGCTCAGCCCTGGACTCTCAGCAACTGCCTCCCTGCTCACGGAGAAGGGACGGAGCTGGGTCCGTACCCTTCCTCTCTGCCCGCTTCCACCTGCCAACCCCCCAGCTCCAGTGGGCAAGACCAAAGTGTGTGTGGGGAGTGGAGCCAGGGTCAGGCTGAACAGGGAAGTCAGGGCAGTCGGGGTGTGTAGAAGTCCTGTGGTCCCTGCTCCCCGTGCTCGGGGGAGCCCCCAGCCTCCTTTCCGTGCAGTTCATTTGTCTGTGTGGCAGGCTGGCTGGCTGGCTGGCTGGAGGATCTGCCTGTCTTTGTGCTGTTGGTGTGCCTAAGCCTGGGGGGGGGCAGCAGGGGCCCCCTCCCCATGTGGCTCTCTCTCTGTCTATGCAGGAGCCCCAAAGCCTGCACGTTGTCCGTGTGTTCTAGCCTTATGGTTTTGTGTGTGTGTGTGTGTGTGTGTGTGTCTTGGTGCTGTGGCCTGTGTGTCTCTGTGCCTGTGTGGCTGTGCTATGGTCTCTATGAGTCTGCACCATCCATGTGTCTGTTTGGGGGTCTGTCTGGCCATCCCTCTGTTGGTGCTGTGCCCTCGGCTCTCCCAGAGAGAGGGAGGACTCCGCCGCAGCTCTGCCAATAAACTTGTATCTAACTGCACCTTTCAGCCCCTGTGCTGACTCCTCAGGAGGGGGACACAGAACCGCTCACCTGGGAACGGATAGAATCCCTCAGCCAGAGTGACCTTGCACAGCCCCCCTACCCCCTTCCCACCCTCTCCATCCTCTCCACCCTCAAATATCCATTCTGATGTAGGCTGAAACCCGCCAGTCCCTTTACTGCCTTCCCCTACTTGGCAGTGTGCTTGAGCCTGGGTCCTTGGCTCAGGGAGATGCCCATTCATTCTGGGATTGGTTATAGGAGAAAGCTGGATGGCAAAGAGCTGAGGGATACTGGAGTCATTCTGAAAGGCTCCCACAGGCCAGGGTGGCCTTGGGCTTGTTGGCGGGAAGCTGCAGCCATTTGGGAGAGAGGAGTTGGACCACGGTGCTGATTTGGCTTTGTTCTCAAGCTGTGTGAGGTGCTGGGGAGCAGCCCTCCGTCCCGACTGCCCCAGCCCTGCCTCACAGCAGCCAACCCCAAGTCCAGGTTTGAGCTGTGGACACCAAGGACCTGTTTTACAATTATCCTCCCTTTGCCTCATATACGTTGAATCATATATTTCGACAGATTTGACCTTACAAATCTCTTTAAGGGATTGTTCATTTTCTCTTAAAAAAACAAGCCCTTTGTGCTTTTGTTTTGGATATAGTGCAGGAGTCCACCGGCCTTCCCATCATAGGTTGATATAACTCCAGCCTGAAGCAAAGACCCGGAGCATTTTCATTAGCTCATGCATATTTCTGCAAGGCTTCTCCCCCAAAATGGAAATATCTTTATTATTAAATTGTGTTGATTTTTTTAAATTATAAAGGCAATATATGTTCGCTTTAAAAACCTATCAAAGGAGGGAATTCCCTGGCAGTCCAGTGGTTAGGACTCTGTGCTTCCACTGCCAGGGGCATGTGTTCGATCCCTGGCTGGGGAACTAAGATCCCACAAGCTGTGCAGTGTGGCCAAAAATAAAAATAAATAAATAAAAACCTATCAAAGGAAAGTGTATAAAGTAGAAAGTGAATGATTCCCCTATACTTTTACTCCCAGAGAGAACTGGTATTCACAGTCTCTCTGCCCATATTTTCTTGTATGTACAAAGACTTCTTCGTAATAACATAAGAGGATTACATTATAGGTGATAACATGTAACCTGCTTTTATGATTCAGCCATACATCCTGGGTGCGTCTTTCCACGTTAATACACGTAGATTTCATTACTTGTTTTACGGTGTGGTCTTTGGACCGGTTGAAAATAGGCCTTCCCATTCTGATCTTCAGCTGGGGGCCCCTCGACCAGGATGGGTGAGTCGCTGCTGGCCTGAGTCTAGCACGGGAGGCTGGGCGCGGGCAAAGGGCTAGCAGTCCCTCACACTGGGCACCAAGGCTGCCCCAGCTGCTGTCCATGCTTTGCTAGTTCCTGCTACTTTCTCATTTTACGACTCATTGATTACAGGCCCCAAGTGACAGGATGGGGGTGGGGAAGAGTGAGGAAATAGAGAGTGGGGAAAACGAGGACTAGATTTTTACTCTATGAACAGCCTTAAGCTGCAGCCCTGCCCTACACGCACAAGGCTGGATCCCTTTGCAGGAGAGGGAACAGAACGTTCAGGGCAGGAAGAGACCTCACAACGCACGCAGTCCATCTCTGTCCCATACCCCTGCAAAATGAAGAGGAAGCCGAGCCTCAGAGAGGGAAAAGGACTTCCCCAAGGTCACCCAGCAAGTGACAGGGTCAGGTGCAGAGCCTGGGCTCTCACTGCCACCCAGGCCCTGGGAGGCACTTGCACAGTTGAGTTTCTCAGCAAAACTCTTCTCGGCTCCTTCCCAGCAACCTGCTGCTGCTGGCTAGCCCATCCTGGGGCTCTGCGCTCAGGCTCCTTGCTTCTGCCTCGGCCCTCTGCTAATACTCTGGTCACTGGTAACCCCTCTGCGTTCCAGCTTTCCTAATTATAAACAGAGGGGTTACATGACGTTGTGGGTAGAAGTGTGCCTGGTATATAGAGGGCATGTAGGAAAGGGTTACCTTTTGGGTGGAATCTATGAGGGATTTCAGGGAAAAGGGTGACCCAGCACCCTGACAGCAGGGACAGGAACCAACATTTATTGAGCTTACACTTGGTGCCAGGCGCTGTGAGGCAGACAGTATTATCTGTGCTTTACAGATGGAGAAACTGAGGCTTAACCTGCCCCAGATCATGCAGCTAATAACCGTCAGAGTTGAGATCCAAATTCAGTTCTGGCTGCACTAAGTCCCCAGCCCTTTTCAACACCACCCTGCTTTTCCACCCCACTCCAGGCGTTGCTCTGTCAGGGACAGGGAAGTACAGAAGGATCGGGAGCATTCTCCCCCATTCATAGGGCATTCCCCAGGGAGTCCAGGAAAGCCTTATCTGCAGGAGCTGCCTGCACACCCCTATTATCTCCCTGACCCACCTCTCCACTTGCTTATCCAGAAGGCCCTTTCCCCTTGGTGTCCTTCCTTGATGGTAAAAATGAGTGGTGGAGGCAGAGGTGAGGAGAAAGGGCCAGAAGGGAGGCGTGGGGACAAGGGGAGGCCTGAGGAAGAGCAGAGCGGGGGAAGGGCCCATCCATCAGCCCAGCCCTGGCAGCTCTTTACACAGCTGGTTAACCAGGGGAGGAGAGGGGAGAGGGCTGCTCCCGAGGTGGAGATGTACCAGAAAAAAGGGAAAGCCAGAGGAAGATGAGGTGGACAGGAGGGAGGGCTCAGTGCAGTTGTAGGAGCGCTTGAGAGAGACCAAGGAGTCAGACGGAAAAGCCGTCTGTGGATTGGAGGGCCTCGTGCTGCAGAGACAGGGCAGGTGCTGAAGGGGAAAAGCTGGGCAGCTGGGCAGGCCCTGCCCTCCTCAGGGAGCTGCTCACCTGGGGGGCCGCTGGGTCAGCTGGTCATGGGTGGGGGGCCCTGCTTTCCTGTTTGAGGGGCGAGGGCTGAGGACCCGGCAGACCAGGGTAGCAGCCTGTCTGTGGTCAAGAGCAAGCTCAGGGTGATAAAGCGGTGTTCTCCCTCCAGTGACTCTGCCGCCCCTTCGGGGACTTCCCTAAGCGGTGGGCCCATCCTGGCTGCCTTGAGCCATGCTATCAGAGGGGGAGCAGCGCCCCCATGAGGCCTGTGCCTTGGTAGCAGCCCAGGCAGCTGGAAGACTGGAGGGAATCACAGGACCCTGAGTCAGGCTGGGAAGACCCCTGCCCCTATTCCTGGCAGATTCCCCCACCTCTGTGGAGAACTGTACTTAGGGAGTTTATTGATTGATTGACTGACTGATTGGCCTGGTTACTTGGCTTGTGGGATCTTAGTTCCCTTACCAGGGATTGAGCCTGGGCCCTGGCTGTGAAAGTCCTCACCACTGGACTGGTAGGGAATTCCCTAGAGTTTCTTTTATACTAGAAGGACTCTTCCTCCCCAACTCTGAGTTCCCTGGGCCTCCCTGTCCCTGCTCTGAGCCCCCTGGCCATCCCATCAGCACCTGGTCAACACCTTCCAAAGGGTGCTGGGCAGTTCCCAGGTGCCTGTGGGGCAGAGCCTGAGGCTGCACGTGCAGCCACGATCACAAATGATCCCACAAAGTAGGCCCTGTTGCCAGGACTGATGAGAGAAAGTGGGTGGGGAGCGTGGGGAGGTTGCCAGAGCCTGCACCCCACTCCTGCGCCCCATTCCCCACCCTCCCTCTGCTGCTCTCTGGCTACAGCATCCTGAAGCCCCCGGAAGCAGCCCCAGGCCTGGGCGACGCTCACTCAGAGGGCAGGTCTCCTCCTGTCTGGGCTGACCCTCTGTACCGAGCACCAATGCAGAGGCCGTGGTAGCCACCCGGGGAAGGGCACATCACAGCCCGCTCATGAGCTGTTCCCAGCCTCTCCTCCTGAGCCAGAAATCCCACTCCCTCTGTTACCAAGCTGATACTGCTCACTGCACAACAGGCCAATAAAATCAAGAGATGAGTTGTTGGGTCAAGGAATAGTGACTTTATTTGGAAAGCCAGCATACTGAGAAGATGGTGGACTGGTGTCCCAAAGAACCATCTTAACAGAGTTAGAAATCAGGCTTTCTTCTTTCTTTCTTTACTTATTTGGCTGCACTTCGCGGCATGCAGGATATGGGATCTTAGTTCCCTGACCAGGGATCAAACTCTCTGTACTGGAAGGCGGATTCTTAACCACTGGGTCACCAGGGAAGTCCCTCAGGCTTCTTTTATACTAAACGGAGAGGAGGTGTGGTTGTTTGCTGCAAACTTTTTGGTGCCTGAATGCTTTGTTCTTGCAGCTGTTTAGGTAGGTCTGGTCACAATGTTCCCACAAACCTCCAACAAGACAAATGTTATTCTCTGTTCTGCAACATTTAATCTCTATATGAATGGAAAAGTGTTATACCTTTAAAGGTCAGAGCTCTGGGGCTCTCCTGTATATTTCAGGCTGTAGGCAACATTCTTAACTTGTAGCAAACCTAATAGCCTACAAAGGTTAAAAGTAAAAACAACAACAACAAATAAAACAAAACAAATTAAAAAAAAGCTAGCTCCAATGTGGAGTCAGATTTGTTCTTCCCTATTACATTTCTAGAAGATTTTATGGTCAATTCCTAAGTAGAAGCCTCATTACTGGAGAGAAGAAAAGTGCAGCCATCCACAGCCTCCCCCATCCTAGCCTAGAGCTATGATCCTAGGGAAGGCTGCAGGCTCCTGATACAGAATAGTTTCCATTCTTAAAATCTTCCCAGAATACAACAGGAAAGCTCTGCGTAGGTGGGTCTCCAGGTGCACCCCTTTTGAGTTTTCCTATCCTGTTTGGTGCTGTGCCCATGGCACCTGGTGGCAGGGTTTACTGCCTGACTTTCTCTCTGACCCCAACAGTCTGAACATCCATTTCCATTCTCTCGTTCCCTTTGGCTCAACCAAGATAGGCTATAAATTTTCAAAGGACGGTAGACAAAAAGCCTAGGGAGAAACAAAAGGGAACCGAATCCAGGAACTAAAAGACAGCTAAAGCTTACCAAAATACACAGGTTTCAGACGTTACAACAGCAAACTTGCCTTTTCCCTGACCGTGGAGTCTGCCCAGAGCTCACCTCCCAGCTCTGGTCCACCTCGCCCACCTGCTGCACCAGAGCAGGGTTCACATCAGGACCCAGTCACACAAGACCTCTGGGAGGCACAGCAAGTGGGTGAGGTTGCCCTGCAGGTTGCTTATGGCCCCTGAGGGAAGGCGCTGCTTTCCTCATGTTTGCCTCCCCAGCACCAAGCTCGCAGCCTGGCACTTAGCAGACTCTCAGGAACGCCCGCTGGTGAAGGAATGAACGGATGCAAAGATGGGGAAGGAACGGGCGTGGGGTCAATACAGGCCCATTAGGTGCCATCTTAGTCCCCAGGCCCCCAGCCATGGGCCAGCAAGCCAGTGCCTTCCGGGCTAACTCCCCAGGGCAAACCTGCACCACCCTTTGGTGGTAGCTGATCAGGAGTCTGTCAAGGAGGAAGTAATTGCTATTTGTAGAGAGGGTCCTCCAAGGTGGGTGAGGTGCCGTGGCCCTGCCTGGGCATTGCCTGCCTAACCCTACCACAAACTCACGACGTCTAGCTTCCCCTTTGAGCCCTGCTTGGTGACCCTTTTATGAATCTCCTGAGGATCCATCACAGCTTTCCCAGCCTTTTCTAGACTTTCAGGTTCTAATCCCTACACCTCTTTTTTCCTCGGCAAACAACCCTCAGCTTCTCAGCCAATACCTCACGAAGCCCGTGAACATGGTGCCACCTTCCCACGCACAAAGCATCAGACCGGGTCTGTGCCTCAGACTGCATTCTCTGTGGCCTCCTGCAGGATCTGATCCTGTCCACACCTCTCCCCATATCTCACATATCTGAGATTCTGGGCCTCTTTGAGGGCTTTCTTCTGAACTCTTCTCCAACCCTTTCTGACGTTCAGGTTTTAGCTGACAGCTTTTGCTCCCATTCTCTCGGTGAATAATACAGAGGCACAAATTTAAAGAGCTTTCATTACCTTTACGTTGATGATTCGGTCAACAGGTGCTTATTAAGCACAGACTCTGTGCTCAATACTTTTCTAGGTGCTTGGGATACATCAGTGAATACCGTCTCTGTTCTCAGGGCACGTAACGTTATCACATATAAATAGCATTTACCTCTGTTGCACTTGTTTCAATTCCCCAGCTTTGTTATTGACATTTCCATAGAGATGTCCCACAGCAGCTGAACAGTATCCTGCCCAAACAATTCATCCTTTCCCACCCCAAGCTGGTCTGTACCCATCCCCGTTCTCCTCAAGAGCCCACCCCACAGAGCCACCCTTCACTCTCCTATCCTTAGTGTTTTATAACATCCATTCTCGTCTCTTCTCTTCAGCCATCATCTGCTTCTAGTGCAACAACATCCTACCTGGCTTCCCTAATGGTGGGATGGCTGCTACCCCCAGCTCTTCTGGCACTCATTCTCGACCCCGCACCATCACCAGCAAGGTCCCCCACAGTCTACAGGATATCGTCACAGAATTACACATGCCTACCGATGCTACACTGGCAACTTCCAACTCTACCCTTTCAACTTAAAGCCCTAAGGTGCACTGACTTACTGGCCCACGGTTGCAGGTCATTGCGACAAGTGGCAGAAATAGGATGAGGGTGCTCAGGCTCCAAGCGGAATACCTGTCTTGAAGGGATTTTCTTCTTCACTAGGATATAGGCAGTGAAGAGTTGGGGGAAATTATTTTGCAAGGAGATAAGCAAATACATTAGGTCAGACCTCTTTTCACAGGGGAATATATTTAAAGAGTTCATCCAAGAGTAGGTAAAAACGAATGTTAAGGGCTTCCCTGGTGGCGCAGTGGTTGGGAGTCCGCCTGCCGATGCAGGGGACATGGCTTCGTGCCCCGGTCTGGGAAGATCCCACATGCCGCGGAGCGGCTGGGCCCGTGAGCCATGGCCGCTGAGCCTGCGCGTCTGGAGCCTGTGCTCCGCAACGGGAGAGGCCACAGCAGTGAGAGGCCCACGTACCGCAAAAAAAAAAAAAAAAAAAAAGAATGTTAATAGTTGTAAAGTGCTAGAACAGTGCTTGGCACATAATTAGAGCCATGTTAACTTAAAAAAAAATAGATCACATCTCTTAAGTATCTCAGGAGGAAGGGAGACCAGGAAACTTTATTAACTTTATGTGGTTAACGATAATCCCATGGAGCACAGGAGGGTGTTTCTTAATGAATGTGGGACAGTCTCACACATGGGTGTTTTCTTTAAAGGTCTCTTTTCATTTCTTGCTGAGTCTCTTTTTACTTCCCAGTGTCATAAGATCTCCTTTCTGGTTGTAGGAGAAAGAAGTTTATTCAACTTAGAGCTGTGTTACAATTAGCAGAGCCAAAGAAAGGGTCAGGGCAGGGACACCTCCCACCACTTAGCAGCTGAGTGGCATGTGTGTGCCTCTTGGCAGCAAACGCCGCTTCCGCTGAGGACAAGCCTCCCTGAGTTCTGTGGGAATCTGTGTGTGACAGATTCCTAGTACTTGGGAAAATAATCTCTGATTTGTTTGAATAGCATAAAAAGGGTAACTGAAGTCCTAGAAAGGAGTAGCAGCGTTCTAGAAATGATGCTCTCCTTTCCAACCAACCAGGTCCTCCAGGTACCTGAGGGAGAACTCGTCAGGGTCAGGGGTTTGAAAAGCCTGGGAAGGACTAACATTAGGGGGATTGGAGACAGCTCAGCGACCCAGACGAGCAGACGATGTTATACCTAGTCCCACCCTTCTTCAAACAGTGCCTGCGGTTATAAGCTCCTATTTCTGTTGGAATCTACATCCAAACCTCTTGGTCTGGCTCATCAGACTCTCAACCCTAACAATATGCCTGACAATATGGAGCAGAAAGGTCCTGCTGGGTCTAGGTGTACGTCCTCACTGTGCTGCAGACACAGAACTACCACTCCTATGTTCAAGCTGGACGGCAAGATTCTGCGCCCTCCTCCCAGCCACCTGGCACAGCTCGCCCCTTCCTCAGGAACCAGCCCAAACCCCAACCCCGGGATCCTTGTGACACCAGGAGACCCGTGCTGGTCTCTTCTGAGAACCAGCTCCCCACACACACCTGAGACTTGTTCTCTGGTGGTTCAGATTTGTGTGGCTTGTCTCTCCCACTGATTCTGAATGCCCTTAAAGCCTGAAATAACTTCTTCCTTTTTAACAGAAAGGTGAGTTTGAAGTCAAGCGGTCCTGATATGTGAATCCTAGCGATGTGACTTTGGTTAAGCCACCTGGTAATCTTCTGAGTGTGTCGCGTCTGTAAAACGGTTGGACGTTTGGCATAGGATTAAATATATGTGAAAAGTTCCTGCTCGTGCTAAGTTTTCAAAAAACGAGTTCCATCTCCTTTTCCCATCCCTGCAACTTGCTAATAGCTCTTTGCACAAAGCAGGTTCTTCCTGAATGATGTTGGAGCAGTTTGGACCATCGTGTGCCAATTCAATCTGTAGAAGTCGCTGGATGTCTCACCACCTAAGAGGCCTCAAGTTGAGGATGAGAATTACCTTGTTCATCCTTATACTCCCACTGCACATGGTGCTTTGTACCCAGAGGGTGTAAGTTAGCCTGCTGGATCCAGAAATGTAACGCTGCTCAAGTTCATGAAATGGAAGAGCTCACACACTTTGAAGGATCCACAGAAGAGCTAGCGTGCAGATACCTGAGCTACTCCACCTCAGCCCCCAGCCCAGGGTTCCCAAGCGGAAGTGCTCCTCAGCCCCCCTTACCCTAGTCCAGGCTGAGAAGTCCAGTGAGGCGGGCTCCCAGGGATAGTAGGTAGGAGGGGCTCCTCCCAGTACCGGCAGCCGGAGAACTCCGAGCGAGGTTTTGAGGATGCAGTGGCCACCTCAGCCACTGAGGAGAGGATTAACCAGAGGAGAGAAAAGGCCTACGGGATAATGAACACCGCTAGCAGGACGCAGATGCTCAGCCCTCCCTTCACCACGACTCATGCACCTGAATTGAGGAAGGAGGGCTGGACACCTATCAGTGTAGTGCGGGCCACGGAGAGCACCAGTAGAATGGCATGTTCCCGCCCAGAACCCCAAAGAGCCACCACTCTGAAAATGGGGGACTGGCTGCTCCCCTGGCCAGAACATGAGCCTGCCCGGCAAGGCTGCTCTCGTATTTGGGAAACTATTCTCGTTTTCTAGAAGAAAGCTCTGCCTATCACACTTAACATCCTCTGCTGAAGCCAGGATACATGCAAGGAAGCAAGAACCAGAGGCAGCTCAGCTGTTTTACTAAGTCAGTGGAAAAGTAACAGTACAGATTTCAGGTGCAATAAGGGAGACGGGGCCGACTGGGCCCCAGCATCAGAGGCCCCACCCCCATGCTAGACAGCTCCAGTCCAGTCCAGCGTCTGAAGCGTGGTCCACATGTGTGTGCGTATGAGCACATGACCTATCTGGATGCCCGAGAGCATCTACTAAGTGTGCTGCCTCCGTGGAGGGCACCGGATTCCACGCCCAGCAGCTGGGCCTGAGAAGAGGCTGAGGGGTCGGGCCCTAGAAGCGGCCGAGCACAGTGGCTAACAGAGCCATGCGGATGTACATGCCATTCTCCGCCTGCCGGAAGTAGGCTGCTCGGGGGTCCGAGTCCACCTCCACACTGCAAGAGAAGGAAGGGTTACCATGTGCCCACGACAGCCTGAACGGACTGAGTGCACTCCCAGAGCCAGACCCCGCCCCCAAGCGTATCCTCAATTTTCACGCCACGTCACCTTATCTCATTGACTCGGGGCATGGGGTGCATCACCACCATCTTCTTCTTGGCCCGGGTCATGATGTGGGGAGTGAGGATGAACTGGCCGAAGCACTGCGAGGCAGAGAGGGGCCCCGTGAGCACGGCCGGGCAGGGGCGGCTACGAGCCCACGAGCCTGGGTTCCACCCCCTGTCCTCGCACTCAGTTGTCGCAAGCGAGGGACCCAGCTTTCCCGGCTGCCAGTCTGGATGCCCAGCAGCTCCAGCCCTGGCTTCTCCTCAGCCCTCGTGCTCACAGCTTCATACTCCTGGCTAGACCCGAAGCGCTCCTTCTGGATGCGAGTCATGTAGAGCACGTCGGTGTCGGGCAGCGCCTCCTCGATGCTCTCAAATTCCTCCTGGAGGGTGAGGCCCAGCCAGGGTGAGTGTGGTGCCGGCACTGACCGCCCAGCCCAGGTCCCCCACGGGCTCCCAGGGCCTGACCTGCTTGGTGCCGCGGGATGCCACGAAAGCCCGCACGTCGGGGGGCATGCGCAGGCTGGGAGGCGCCACGTAGCGCAGGCTGACGCGATACTGGGTGAGCAGGCAGGCCAGTGAATGCACCGTGCGTCCGTGCTTCAGGTCCCCAACCATTGTGATCTGGGGAGGAAGCCGGTCACCAAGAGGGCCCCCAGACTGAGCACACCCGCACCCCCATTTTAAAGCTCTCGGCCTCAGAACCAGAACGTAGACCTCAGAATGCGCGCAACACGCGCTGAAATGCAGAAACCACCTCCCCACTGTCCCCCTCTCCAGACCATCACCAGGCAGGCCTCCAACCCCTGCCACCACCCTCACCGTCATGCCGTTGACCGTCCCAAGCTCCTCCCGGATGGTGAAGATGTCCAGCAAGGCCTGGGTGGGATGCTCTCCGACCCCATCCCCGGCATTGATCACTGGCCTCCGGCAGTGCTTGGCTGCCAGCTGTGAACACGGGGACGAGGAAGGAGAATCCTGTCTTCTGCGTCTCAGGGACCCCTACTCCCTGCCGCAGTCCCACTCCTCCTGGGGTCCCCGCACCCATCTGGCCTGACTGAGACCTGCAGTCACAGGAAGTGTGGGCAGGAGGGCCCTCGTGTCCCTGGGTCCAGCCAAATCAATCCTGCCCCGGCACACAGGCCGGCCTCACCTCCACCGCTCCGGGCTGGGGGTGCCGCAGCACCACGACGTCGGCGTAGCAGCTCATGGTCTGCACCGAGTCAGCCAGGGATTCACCCTTCTGGACGGAGGACGTGGCTTCTGAGAAGCTGAGCACGGCACCCCCCAGCCGGGCCATGGCCGCTGCAAAGGAGCTGCTGGTCCGCGTGCTCACCTCGTAGAACATGGAGGCCATCACCTTCCCCTGGGGGAGGCGGGAGTCATGTGTGCACACACGTGTTCACCTTGGGGAGCGCGTGGGCTGATGCCTGCCTCCCCAACTTACGCAGGAGGGGTGCTAGAACCCTGTCCCCCAAACCTTCCCATGACCTGTTGTAGCCTTGACATTTCCACCATAGTGTCACTCTGAGCTAAAGGTCTGCCTCCAAAAAGCCATTGTTAAGAGTCTGAACGAGACATTCATTCTCTGGGAGAGAAGGAAATACCCTAGACTTCACTCCCACGAATACACCAGCACCAATCAAGTGACCAGATCAGCGGGCCTGTGTGCTGGTGCTCAGGGCCCCGCAAGTCAGCTGAATACCGATCAGAGGAGGGCAAGCGTGGGGGCGGCCTAGAGGAGCAGGACCTCCCAGAGTAGGGCTTACCTATGGAGGGTGTGGACTCACACGAGGGGACCTATGGCAGGGGAGGGAGACCCCTCTGACCACCGCACAGCCCTGCTGACACGGGCCTGGATCCCCAGCCCACAGCCCTGACCCTGACCTTGAGGATGTCGAGGCTCCGCTCCTTCTGCACCATCATGCGCAGCGTGTGTGCCACGTTGAACAGGTGAGACATCTAAGAAAGATCCCAAGTCAGCTGGAAAGGCGGTGGCCCCCAGGGGCCCTAGCCCCGACTCTCCAGGTCCTCAAAGCTCTGGGTGTTCCCCTCCTCCCTCCCCCAGGCACCTGATCCTTGGTGAACTGCTGGACAGACAGGATATGTTGGCCCACCAATGAGTGCAGCAGGGGTGAGGTCTGGGGGTGCAGCAGGCCAGGGGTCCCCAGGTTCTGGGGCGACGCCTGTCTAGGTATTGGTGGTGGAGGGTAGCAGGTGCCGTCAAGGGTTCCCATCAGCTCTGCAGAGTGAGGGACGGGGCGGAAGAGGCTGGTCAGAGGGTTCCTCCTACCCAGGCCAGATCAGAGAGGTCCCCAAGGTGAGCGCGTGTTCCGGGGCGTCTCTCACCTGGCTCAGCTGCCTTCCGGGAGGTCTTCTCCTTTGGCTCCTCAGCTACAAAGAGGGCAACAGGACAGATGTAAGCCTGTGGCTGAGGTGTGTGAAGAGCCCCCGCTTCCCCAGGAGTCCGGACCACAGTGTCTGTGTTAAACCAACTCACACCACAGTAGCTACAGCAGGTTAGGTGAGGGCAGGAAGGACCGGCAGCTCTGGGCACGGACACGTGATTTCCCACAGGGGCTGTTGTGTGTGATCAGTGGTGCCCTCCCGGAACCCTCCCAGTTGGCAAAAGGCTCCTAGGCAGGGAGAACGGCCAGGCTCACACCAACCAACAACCTGGATTTACCCCACGCTCTGCTGCCCCATGGGATCCCAGCTCCCAGGCGGAGGAACACAGCTGCCCACAACAAAAAAGGGCCTGTGAGAAGAAGCTGTGGGATGCCTCCCTCAAGCTGGGCGGGCTGATTTAGGCAAAGGCGGGCACAGCAGGTCAGATGAGGGCAGCAGGAAGAACAAGGTAAGTGGACAGAGGTGAGGTGCTGGGGGGCGCTGGGACAGTTCCTAGGCCACAAAGCCCCCAACCTCAGCCCACCTGGGACACTGCGGGGGAGAGGAGCCCATCTGGACACGTCTCTAAGTCCAGGTGGCCCCACCCTCCACGTCATAGGACCCTCCTCTTACCTGGCAAACCTGGGTCAGAGGCTCGGTGGATTCGGGGCGGCAGGTGGAAGCGGCCATCGGGAAGCGCTGGGATGCCCCGGCGGGGCCTCTCTGGGGTCTGGAGAGACAACACTGGGTACTGACCTGACCCTCCTCAAATTCAATCCCTCAAGAAAAGCCAAACTGCTCCCTGTCCGTTAGGATTCTACCTCCATCATGTCCCCTCAGCCCCGCCTCCCACTGGGCTGCCCTCAACAGGCGCGGGCCCACTGGCCTCTCCAAGACGTCTCTCTGCTTGGGTTAATAATGGGGTGTGTTTCCTGTGGGAAGACTCCTAAACTGAGAGTTAATTCTATGTTTTGCAGTAGAGGGGGTAGGTGGTGAGGATATTAAGTGTTAAGTGACGAACGTTCCACTGCCCCGAACCACCAATGCTGCCAGCCCGACGCCTGACTGTACCCCCAACCCCGCCCCCCAGCCCGAAGCAGCGCGCATACCGTGTTTAGCTCACTGGCGGCGGGGGCCGAGGGCGTGAGCTGGGGAACAGCCCCCTGTGGCCACTTGCGTACATCCTGTCCGTAGCCCGGCGGCACCAGCACCTGCGGACAGAAGGCAGGGGCGGGCAAGTGAGCCAGACTGGGGTCCTAAAGGGGTGGAAGCCAGCGAGAAGAAAAAAATGCCCTGGGGACCTGCACCCACCCGCACCCGGGGCAGTTGGACGGGTAGTGGGACCACAGAGATGTGCTGGGGTGGGAGGAGAATATAGCACGAGCGGGTCACGACCGGCCTGAGCATGGGCCACACACATACCTGCCCGTCAATATAGGCAACCTCTCCTCGCAGGACCACACGGCGGACGGTGCCCTTCACCTTCTGCCCTTCAAAGGGTGTCCAGTGGGCCTTGGAGAAGGGCATGTGGTTGGGGACCGTCCATTCATGCTCCAGATCCACCTGTCAGAGTCATGGGTTACGCCAGGCACAGGCTGCGGCGTGGAACGGCTCCCAGGGCTGGGGAGCCCCCGCCCCCCGGCCTTCAACCCCACACCTCCACATAGGTGTCCTCCTGGGGCGGCAGGTGGAAGATGCGCCGGGGGTTGTGGTGCAGTCGCTGCAGCAGGTCATCCAGGCTGAGCCGGCCCTCGCTCACTGCCGTCAGCAGTAGGGGCAGCATGGTCTCCAACCCCGGGAAGCCGGGGGGTGGCTGGGGCCCACACTTCTCGTCCACGGCGTGGGGGGCTGGGAGAAGAGAGCATGACCCTCGGAACCGATCGCCTCCACACACGAGAGGTCACGCACGCCACCAAGATGGTGCCTCACTACCAACCCCGATGCTAATTTTTTCTGGGAATCAGAAGGTAGGGAAACTGGGACTGCTGTCATCTTTGGGGGCCCACCCCTTTCACCCACATTCTCTCATTTACAGTTTACTCATTCGTTCTTTCAGTAAATATTTATCAAGCACCTATGACAGACCAGGAACTGTATTAGAGGCTGGGATCCTACCCAGATCAAGGCCCAATCTTCATGGAACCCAAGGTCCTTGCCCGTGAGGATGGGGCACGAGCCCGCCCGGGCAGAGGGGGTTCGGCCTGGGCCCTCTCACCATGGTCGGAGGCAAAGCAGTCGATGACGGCCATGTTCTCCCATAGGGCTTCCACATCCTGCCGGGAGCCAAGCTCAGGCCGAACCTCCCCCTTCCCGGGCCCCAGACGCTCCAGGTCATCGCGGCTCAGGAACAGATGGTGGGGCGCCACCTCACAGGTCACCGGCAGCCCCCGTGCCTTTGCGGCTTTAATCAGCAGGATCTGGGGGAGAGCAGGGAGACCTCGAGGAGGCCTCCCTCCAGGCCCCACCCTGCAAAGTCCCCGCAGCCCACCTCCCCTCTCGGAAAGTCATGGGGCAGATGTGCTGGGTACGGGCTCCAGGCTCCCCTGCTCGTGCCCTGCCCCTCTCCTGACCCCAAGGACTACCCTGATCACCTGGAGTTACTGGGAAAGCAACAGGGGCACCTCTGCTGGGCTCTCACCTCTTCCTTCCGCGCCACGTGACAGATGTGTACCGAGCGCTGGGTCAGCTGGGCCACCATGAGGACGGCGGCCACACTCTGACGCTCTGCGTGGGCCACAATGGGGAGGTGGGACGGCCACGTCTCGAAGTGCTGGGGGCAGGAAGAACATTCCGGGACCGTGCAGAGCCCAAGCCCTCACAGAGCTCCTGACTCACTGCTGCCAGCCCACTGTGTGGGGCCCTCAAGCCAGGAGGTACTGGTTGGCTGCCTCCTCCCACCTGCCCACCCCTACCTCCATCCACTGGGCCACACTGTCCAGCCGCAGCTCGGAGAAGGTCTCGTTGAGGTAGAGCTTCAGCCCTGCAGCAGACCCAGCCACAGCACCCAGGGTCCCTGCGTTTTCCGACGAAGCTCCGAGGAATAAGGCATAGTCACAGCGGGCGCCGGCCTCTGCCAGCTGGAGAGGGTACAGTTGAGATTAGGCCCCTCAGCACCGGTGCCAGCGTGGCACCCATGCATGGCCTGGGCCCCTGGGGAGGGGCAGAGGGAGCAGGGTTCAGGGAGGTGGGGGAGGCTGGTGGGGGCATGGGGGTCACCAGGAAGCAGGAGAACAAGGGCTCACCTTCTGTGCCAGGGCCAGAGCAGGGGCATCGATGATGGGGGGCCGGGTATTAGGCATGGCGCACACCATGGTGATGCCCCCGGCCAGGGCAGCCGCTGTGCCTGAAGCGAAGTCCTCCTTGTGTGTCCCCCCTGGTTCCCGCAGGTGCACGTGGACATCAATCAATCCTGGGAGAACACGGAGGCAGCAGATTAGAGGAAGATTCCAGACACAAAGGGCATCAAGGAGGTGAACTGGGGTGGCAGGAAAATAAGCAGCGACCGATACAAGTGAGAGGTGGTGAGGTTTGTCAAGGGCATCGTGGATGGAGGAGTAAAAGAGCTTAGGGTGAGGCAGATTCTGGGCCCTCCCCACTCCGTACACTCCAGGGCAGAGTGGGCCCCACGGCCATCCTGTGCTGCACCCAGGGTCCATGCAAGCTTCTACCAGTGTCCAGAAGCCAGGTTCTCTCAAGAGATGCACTTACCAGGTAGCCGCACGAGCTTCTGGGAGGTCATGCAGTCAACATGCACCTTCAAAGGAGGGGCTGGCCCAATCTGTCCTAGGGCCTGCAAAGTGGGAACCACGGTCAGCTTTGACTTAAGGGCAGCCTGGGAGGTGCAGAGAGGGATTGGGTTTTCCCATAAACCAGGCTTCGGCCTCTCTATACCCACCTTCTCTCTCTGCAGCCACAAAACTTGATCACTAGCATAGCTGTTTCGTACTGAGATTTCCCAGCCCCAGGGCACGCTCACTTCTCCCTCTTCCCCCACTGACGCTGGCTGCCCGCTTCCCGGCACCCAGGTGTCAGTTACCTCCACAAACAGTTTGGTGCACTTGATATCGATGATGAGGGGCACGGAGAAGTCAGCGGCCAGGCGCCGGGTGCGGTAGCCCTTGGTGACAAAGGAAGAGAGACGCCGGCCCCCGGCCCCGCGCATGGACAGGTTAATCACTAGCTCGAAGTTCTTCTCAGCGAGCTGCTCCAGGATACTTCGCTGTGGTGGACACTCTCCATCCACTGCTTCTTCAAAGTGCCAGTCCACAGCCGTTACCTGTGGCCCAGAGACAAGGTCGGGGCCAACCCGAGCCTGGCAGGGGCCAGGAAGGCCAACCGGAAGGGAGGAGAGGTGGCCCGGGAGCCCATGAGGAGGATGGGGACCAGGCTACCTCTCTTAGCTACAGGCAAAGCATTTTTCTTGACAAGAAAGGCATCTACACTACGGTTACCAAGGACTCTGCCGTATGAGCCCACACTTCACGCAGAAAGATAAAATTCTGGAAGGAAACATGCCAAAATGTTAACAATGGTGGGGAGGTCATGAGGGAATTCTTTTTTTCTCTTTGCTTCTCTGTATGTTCTACTGCTCTACGTGGAATATATAATTTATACAATGACAAGAAAAGCAGGCGAACAGGGAGAGAATTCCTGGGTGCTCTCACACCCTTGGAGAGTGGGCAGTGTGGGGTAGGGCAGGAGCAGCCCATACCTTGACACCGTGCTCTGTATAGAAGTCAGCAGTGCCCAGGCTGGCGTAGAGGCTGTAGCCCAGGCTCTCCAGCAGTCGCACAGTTGGGAGCAGCTCACTTTTGTTCTGAACCAAGAAGGAGGATGAGGCTGTGTTTCTCCCGTCTTCCACTTCAAGGTCAGCCCTGGCCCAGGGAGCCAAGGCCATCTGTCCCCCCATCTTCAGGCACCCCCCGGATTCTGTACCTTATAGCTGCCAATGGTCAGCAAGATGTTCTTCTTGGGGATCTTAAAGCCAGTGCTTAGCATGGCCTTGAGGTAGGCCTCACAGCGGCTCTCCCCGAAGCCAGCCACTTCCCCGGTACTGGTCATCTCCACACCCAGCACCACATCAGCACCCGCCAGGCGGGAGAACGAGAACTGGGGCACCTGAGAGAGCAGGAGGTGAGTGAGGCCCAGGCGTGATAGGCCCATATCCTGCACCAGTGGGGGGGCCTCAATCCCCTCTCTCGGCCTCCTCCAGACAGCGGGGTGAGCCTTCCCTGTGCGGCTCCACGTGAACCCACCAATCATCGGCTGCTTCCCAAACATGCTCGGGCTCCCCTCGGTCTCCACGAGGCTACTCCCTGGCCTCGGAACACCTCCTCAACAAGCTTGGCCAATCTCAAATCTCACATCCTGACCGTCCTCCAAGGCTCATTCCAAATACCACTTCTTTTCTTGAGCCTTCTTGAGGGTCACCACCCTCTCTGGAAGTCGCACCTCCTTTAGCATTTTGTTTTTATCTCTATTATGCAGGTTTATCACACACTGTTCTAGAAACAAGCTGTTTTTGGACCCGACTTCTCTTGCCTCCCATCACTAGAGTGGAAGCTCCTAAGAGACAAAGACCATCTTATTGCCCTGACGGCCCAGGAAGGCCTTGCCCACAGGAGGTGCTTGGTTCATATGCCGACTGACATATAGCTTGTGCAGGAGATGAACTCCCTCCACTATTTGCCTCCCCGCTGACTGATAACCTCGGGCTTCAATCCTCCTTACCTTTACCCCCACGACTCCAGAGCCAGTCATGAGCCCCACAGGCTCCACTTCTTCCCCCATGATGACCCGCGTGGCCAAGGCTACTAGGTCCACACCCAGGGTCTTGGAGACGAAGGGGAAGGAGCGGGAGACACGCACGTTGCACTCGATGACTTTCAGCTGGTCGTCCTGGGCAGAGAGGGACTGGTCGGGCCTTCCACAGGTGGGCTTGTGACACCATCCCAGGGACCTTGGCTCTTCCCCCCACTCATCGTTCTGTGGGTCATCAACCCGGGACAGGGGGCAGGGTGACTATTAGAAACCCTGACAATACTGTGGGCTCGAGCTGTGACCCTGCCCCTCAGGCTTTCCTCCTCCGATGAGGGCTCCCTGGCGCCAGGGCCGGCACAGAACAAGGAGGCGCCACGGACCTCTGGTCCCTGCCTTTTGCCCCCTCTTACTACCTTGGCAATGAGCTGCAGATTGAAGGGTCCTGTGACCTGCAGCTCCTGGCCCACGGCGTGCACGATGGCTTTGATCCGCTCCAGGGTTTTGGCAGTGATGTCCTGCGGCGGGGTCACCAGCGTGGCATCACCTGAATGCACACCTGCGTTCTCCACGTGCTCGGAGATGGCGATGGCTGCCACCACACCATCACAGGCCACAGCGTCCACATCAATCTCCTAGTGGGGGGTGGGGGGTGGGCGGCGTGCAGGGCAATGTGATGTAGAGCAAGGGCCATCTTCTTCTCCCGCTCGCCCCTGCAGGAAGCTTCCCTTCCTTTAAGAGCCCTGGCACAACCCGTCCTATCCAGCCCCCTGTGCCTACAAACTTCTGTAGGACGAGAGAGGGGAGTCGCCTCTGAGGCTGGGAGCCTGCCTGCAGAGACCTGTCTGCAGCCTCCCACCTTGGCCTCCTGGATGAACTTGGAGATGACCACGGGGTGCTCCTTGGAGACAGCTGCCGCACTGCTCAGGAAGCGCTCCAGGTCCCCATCAGTGTAAGCCACGTTCATAGCAGCACCACTTAGCACATAGGAGGGGCGCACGACACAGGGGTACCCCACGGTCTGGCAGAACTGGCGGGCAGACTAAGGGCAAAGGGAGCTTAGCTGGGTTGCTCACACTCACCCGTGACGTCATCCAGCCTCCAGACCCCACCAGGCCCCAGCCCACCTCTAGGTCACTGAGCTCCCTCCACTGAGGCTGGCTGATACCAATGGTGTCCAGGAGCCGGGAGAACTTAAAACGGTTCTCAGCCGAGTCGATGGCTTCAGGGGAGGTGCCCAGCACCCGGCACTGCTGCCGATGCAAAGCCATGGCCATGTTGTTGGGCAGCTGCCCGCCCATGGACAGGATCACGCCTTCGGGGTTCTCTAGCTCATAGATGTCCATCACCACCTACGGTGCAGGAGGAGAAACAGGTGGCGGCAGCAGGCAGGGTCAGGGGTCTGAGTCTTCTTGTTCTCTGCTCTTCAGCCTTCACCCTCAAACCCCACAAGTTCTAAAGAGTCTTAGGTCCGTCAGCTACTCCTACTTGACTGGCCTCCCAGGCTAACGGGCAGCCTTCACCCGTCTCACCTCAAAAGAGATCTCATCGAAGTAGAGTCGGTCACACATGTCATAGTCAGTGCTGACTGTTTCTGGGTTGTAGTTCACCATGATGGTTTTATACCCCATCTGCGACAGCGAGGGGAATGACATTCAGCAATCAGATGGGAAGAAGAGCACCGAGAGAGTAAAGCCAAAGCAGTACTCCAGAGAGCACCGCCTCAGCTGTCTCTGAAACTGCTGTACAGGACGGCTGCCTTGGGAGGGAAGTCAGACCAGCAATGAAGCTATCGGAAAAGCAGATACAGAGTTCTGGAGAGGAACCACATGTGAGGCACAGGACGGCTTAAGGGGACCCCCCCAACCCAAAGCCCTGTGATAGATGTTAAGGTGCAGCAATGACTAGAAAGCGCCAGGGTTGAGTGTGGGTGGAAGGCAGCTGCCAAAGCTGATTAGAACAGCAGAGAAAACCATAGGAAAGACTAGCTCTTGGACCTTTCGGAGCTGCTGGATGCAGCCCACAGCACACCAGTCAAACTCGACGCTGGAGCCGATACGGTAGACGCCAGAGCCCAGGACCAGGACATGAGGCGTTCGAAAGCTGAGGTCATGGGTGGTGCCCCAGTATGTCAGGTACAAGTAATTTGTCTGGGCTGGCCATTCAGCTGCAACTGTGTCAATCTGCTTCACCGCTGGGCAGATCCCCAGTTCCTGACGCAGCTTGCGAACAGCCAGCTCTGTGCTGAAGAAGAAGGGTCAGAAACGTAGGCCCTGGGAGTGGGGTATGGACCAAGTAGAGGGCGGAGATCCCAGGTAGGGATCAGAGAGGAAAATTCCCAGGGCTGAAGGTCAGGGGCCTCCAAAGCTCCCCACACCCTCCCCTCCGAGGGCCCCTCGCTGGTACAAAGGTTCTCTGCCCGGCACTTCTCAGCCCGAGGCCCTCCCCGCCATCCCTGACCTGAGAACTGCGAGGGCAATCTGCTTGTCTGAGAAGCCGAGGCGCTTGGCCTGCTGCAGCAGGGGTAGGGGCAGAGACTGTCCACGGTGTTGCTCCAGCAGCTGGGTGTGTGCTACGATCCGCTTCATTCGGTGCAAAAACCAGCGGTCGATGCGAGTAAGTTCATACAGGCGATCCACCGAGTAGCCAGCCCACAGAGCAGCTGCCACCACAAAGATGCGCTTGTCTGTTGGAGTCTCCAGCTCCTAACGGGGAGAGGGCAGACAAGCTAAGCCTCCGCTTCCCCATCTGTAGAAACAAATCTAGTGATACGTCCTCAGAATAATGAAACATGAGAAATGAAGTCACCGAACTCTCAGCAAAGTGAAAACACAGCAAAGGTCCGCCAGTGACTGCTGCTAGTACTACTGGCAGCAAGCTCAGGGGCTGGGGACAGAGAGAAGCAGGGTCCGTCCCGAGGGTACTGCCAGGGGAAGGGGAGCCACTTACCATGTCACTGACGGGCTTGACTGTGTGATCAAAGCCCACGCAGTTCTCATCCACCATGCGCAGAGCCTTCTGGAAAGCTTCCTCAAAAGAACGCCCAATGCCCATGACCTCACCTGGAGGGATACCATGTGAGCACTGAGGGCCAGAGGGCAGAGGCAGCTGGGGGCGTGCTGCCCAGAATGTCTGTAGTTGTTTTGTTTTTTTTTTTTGGCCTCAGCTTGTGGCCTGCAGGATCTTAGTTGCCCCACCCAGGAATCGAACCTGCACCCCCTGCAGTGGAAGCTTGGAGTCTTAACCCCTGGATGGCCAGGGAAGTCCCCAGAATATCTGTAGTTTACAGTCAAGTCCCACGGTGGTGGGATTTATGGTGTTTCATTGAGAATCTTACACTTGCACCTCTTCTCCCTACCATTTTCATGTTTTGTGTTTATTAGTGAAATGAAACTAAAATGCCTACAACGGGCATGTGGATACTGGAACATGTTGCACTTGTATCACAGAGGCCCCACCCACCCGTTGGGTTATCCAGTTATTCGGTTTGCTTTATTCATATTGTGATGATACCATTTGGGATCTGGCTTACCCTTTAAAACTTTTTAAAAGTCTGGTAACAGGAAGATGATCCCATCACTCTATAAATCCATCCAGAGCTAATCACATTTACAGCTACCACTTTAGAGTACTTCCTCCTGGACTTTTTTCAAATATGTTTTATACATGATTATAGTACACATACAACTTCTATCCTGCTTTTTCCCTCATGGTAAGCTTGTTCCCACATTCTATGTCACTTTATTACCAGCCGTTTAACTCCTGTATGATTTACCATAATGTAACTGCTCACTTACTGTAAGACATTTAGTTTTGACGTGTTCATCATTCTAAGTGAGGCTGTGATGTTTTCCGTGCTTTAGGTTATCTCCTTAGGATACATTTCCAGAAGTGCATGGGCAATAGGTAAGATAAATCTTCTGGCCCTTGGTAAGTATTAGTGGCTTTATAGAAGTCTGCGCTTTACAATACAAAGTATAAATTTAACCAATCTTCTAAGAAGTGTGTATAATCATTTAAAAGTTTTTGCTAATAAGCAAAAATTATTATCTCATTTTAACTAGATTTATAACTACTAAAAAGAGGGAACTTCCCCCATCCCCCAGCCCTGCTTATTGATTTCCCATTCTATAAAGTTCTGTTCATGTCCTCTGACAATTTACCCTAGGGTCTTCAAATATTCCTTACCAAATGTATTTTTCTGTTTACAATCCTAACATTTGTTTCTTTAAAAAAATTTTTAAAACGTCAAGATGGTACCAGTAATGTTAAGTAAGTGGATGAGTGATTTTGCTCAATTCCTTTGTAATGTGGTTATATTATAAAAGTTTTTGTTCTGGGTAAAAGAAAAACCCAATGCACTAATACATGCAGGCCTAGAAAAATCCTGGAATCACACATATCCCCAGATTAATCTCTGTATGACAAGATTACAGGTGATGACTCTTCTTTGGTTAAACTATCTTTTCTAATTTCTCAATGATTCATGTATCTTACTTGTATAATAAAAGTTACAAAAAGTGACCATGGCAGATCACGCTCCAAGAACACTCAAATAGATGTAAGATACTTAAATGTCTCATCTAGGAATCAATTTTTGATTGTCCTATTTTCAATCCACTTCTTTTAGCCACAATTTATGGCTTCATTCCCATGTTTATTATAATTTTTACGTTAACAGAAATTCATCTCCAGAAGGAACAACTTGGCAGTCCTGTAAGATTTCTAAACATTCTGAGATCATATCTGAGCTTAGACTTACGTGTTTAAAGGCTACTATTGCTCTTAATGGAAAATCTGGAACACAGCAAAATGCTCTTACCCTTAGCTGGTGGCACTTTGGTACATGCACATGCTTGTTTTAATGGAAATGCTTTGCAGGACAAACCAAGGCAATTTAAAGGGTCAGTATAAGGAAGCATACTAACTCAATCCCAGCACGCTCTCCACTGCTTGGAGGCTGACCATCATGCCCATTCACTATTCATTACTAAGTGTCCCTGTTTTTATGAAAAGGTGTCTGATGTCCTGCTCTGATCTTAGACATTGTATTAAACAACATTTCATTTAGTGACCATGGCAGGAAGTGCCCAGAGAAGGAGACACGCTCAGCGTGGCTGCCACTGCGCTGACTTGGCCTTAGAAGTGTTCATAGGAAAACAGCAGTCGTCGTTTCCCTGAAGCAATCAGTATTTAAACAAGCGTGGAGAACAAACTGTCACTGTATTAACAGCCTAGTGACGAGGCCATGGGCAAAATGCCATGAAGTGCTGTGCGTGGAGTTTCATGGAACTGGTCTCACCCATGACAGGCAACATACTGTAAACAGAGGAACATAAGCAACTAGCAACTGATCTAGTTTTCAGTTCTTGGCTCCGCCCTTTACTCAGGCACACACTTTCCTTCTGTGGGACCTGCTTACTCATGCATAACATGAGAGAAATGAGATAGTCCAATGGCTATCACCCCATCCCAAGATTTTTGACATGCCATCTGGGGAGTGGAGGTAGCATGTGTATTCGGACAGATTTCCAGATGTCTTTGATTCCCGCCCCTGAGGAGGACTGCTATCTTAGTTGGAAATATTAGTTCTGAGAAACCGTGTTCCCAAGAAGCTGCTCATATAGGAGCTGAAAGATCATGCCAGGGAACTGACTCTATGACATTCTAGATCCTTGGGACATGTGGGACCCCATGAGGTGATCTGGGGAGGGGGCTCCTGGGGTGTGTCTCTCACCGACACTCTTCATGCAGCTCCCAATCTTTGTGCTGACACGGAGGAACTTGCTGAGGTCCCAGCGAGGAATCTTCACCACACAATAATCCAGACTGGGTTCAAAGGCTGCTGTTCCCCCTGTCACCGAGTTCCTGGGAGCCATCGGGTGAGGGTGCCAGAGGACAGAGCAGGAGATGTAAATGGTGAGCTTCCAGATAGTTCTCTCCATCCCACACATCCAGGCCAACGTCCTTTCCACGTTCCCTGTCCCATACATGTTTTTTTAAGCTCCCCACCACCTTTCCTCCCTGATCTCTCCCCAACCCTTGTACCTGAGTTCAGGTAGAGGGATGCCCAAAGCCAGCTTGGCTGCCACGTAGGCCAGTGGATAGCCCGTGGCCTTACTGGCCAGGGCGGAGCTGCGAGAGAGCCTGGCATTCACTTCAATGATGTAATACTGCAAAGAGAGAGAACAGAGAAAGAGTTACCAGATAACTGGCTTAGAAGGCCTGCCTAGGAAAGGTCTCAGAAAGGCAGGAAAATAAAGCAGCATCCTCCGACCCTACCGAAGATAATCCCAGCTTCTACTCCAGGGTCTGTAGGGTTAAAGGGCCTCTTGGTCTAGAGGCCCCAAAATTATGGAAGGCAGTCCAACAGCTACAGTATCAGCCCCACGGCCTAGATTCTCACCTGCTCAGACTCAGGATTCAAGGCATACTGCACGTTGCACTCCCCAACAATTCCAAGGTGCTGAGTCACCTTGATGGCCGTCTGCCGCAGTAGCTGGTACTCCCTGTCATTCAGCGTCTGGCTTGGAGCCACCACTATGGACTCCCCAGTGTGGATGCCCAGTGGATCTAGGTTCTCCATGTTACACACCTGTGAAGGGAGAGTCCCAGAGTGGTCACTGCCAAAGGGAGTCAGGAGAGGCAGAAGGCTGCATCCCAGGGTCCTGTTGCCTCTGGAGACGCACCCATCCTGGGTCTGAGGGACATCGAACTCTCAAAGATATCAGCTGGACCCCGGCTCTTACAAGGGCTCATACTGCCTGATGCTATGCCCCTCCTCCGTCACTCACCGTGACACAGTTGCCATAGGTGTCTCTCACCACCTCATACTCAATCTCCTTCCATCCTTTCAGGGACTTGTCTACCAGCACTTGGCTGGTATGGGCAAAAGCTGGGGCCACGAGAGCAGAGAGCTCCTCTTTGTTAGAGGCAAAGCCAGAGCCCAGGCCCCCCAGGGCAAAGGCTGCGCGCACCAGCACGGGGTACCCCAGTCTCTCGGCAGCTGCCTGGGCCTGCAACGAGCAGAGACGGACAAACGGATCAGGCCTTGACTGCGCGCTGCGCGGAGGGCTCCTGGACCCGGAGAGAATACGACGTCAAGGAAACAACACCTGTCCACCCCAACCATGCCCCGAACCTGCTCAAGAGAGTTTGCTGCCTCACTGGGGGCCACGTGCTCTCCGATCTCGGCCATCCTGGAGGCGAAGGCGCGCCGATCCTCAGTCAGCTCAATGGTCTCCACGGGTGTGCCCAGGACCCGGACCCCATACCGAGCGAGCACCCCAGCCTTGGTCAGCTCCACACCACAGTTCAGAGCTGTTTGGCCCCCAAAAGTCAGTAACACGCCATCTGGGCGCTCATTACGTATCACCTGAGGGAGGAGGGAGGAATAATAGTCATTAAGACCCTGGGGTTAGGGAGTGGATCTAAGAAGTTGGAAAGGGCTTCCCTGGTGGCGCAGTGGTTGAGAGTCCGCCTGCCGATGCAGGGGACGCGGGTTCGTGCCCCGGTGCGGGAAGATCCCAGATGCCGCGGAGCGGCTGGGCCCGTGAGCCATGGCCGCTGAGCCTGCGCGTCCGGAGCCTGTGCTCCGCAACAGGAGAGGCCACAACAGTGAGAGGCCCGCGTACCGCAAAAAAAAAAAAAAGAAAGAAAAAAGAGAAGTTGAAAAAACCCAGAGTGACACAGGATCCCCCTGCCCACGTGGGTCCCCTCCTCAGTCTAGCCTCACCCGAGTCATACCTGGGTTACGTAGTGAGGCGTTATTGGGAGGAAATAGACCTTGTCAGCCAGCCCCTGGGAGGTCTGCACGGTGGCAATGTTGGGGTTGATCAGCAATGTCTGGATGTTCTCCTCCTTCAGGGCCTTGATCGCCTAGGGGGACAAAAAGGGCATATCGGCCTCGAATGCAGAAGCAAGATTTTCAGTCTTAGACCAGTATTTCTCTTCCTCTTCTCCCCTCCCTGGACTCTCAGTCCCTAAAAACCCACTTCTGTTCCTCACCACCTCACCTTTCTGCACATTCCCCAGATCTCCTGGGTCACTTCCTCCCTACAACTAATGCTCATGCCTCAGCCCTGTCTGCTCCTGAGGGCCACACACCCAGAGGGTCAGGGACGCACGTGCTTTACCTGAGAGCCCGAGTAGTCAAACTCTCCGGCTTGGCCAATGGAGAGGCCCCCTGAGCCCAGAATCAGAACCTTTCGTGGTGGTGGAAGCCCAGAGCCTGGGGTGGGAATCCCACGGAGACAGAGGCGCTCAGCCAGCCGCTCTCGAACTATGGAGGCAAAGAAAGTCATAGAGTGTTAGAGCTGAATGAGACCGAGAGGTCATCTAGACTAACCCCTCACTTTACAGAAGAATCAAGAACAAGTCATGCCTCTAACGAGTGGCAGAGGCAGGACCAGAAGCCAGGACTTGTGATTCTGGGTTCCTTTGAATAGAAGAAGCATACATGAATCATCTTGGCCTGACTGCCTTCCAGCCCTCCCGCCTAACCTCCCAAACACCTATCAGTTTCCCGAGACAGGTCCATCTTATGCCTCTCCTGGAGCCCATTCTTAGATCCACAACCCAGTTCTACTCAAGTGCTTACCTGTCTGGCCCCCAGGGCTCCTGGTGGTGGCTTCTTTCACAGTGTCCAGAAATATATCAAAAAGAAGTTCCATATCTGAAGGGCCAGCGTGGTGCTCTGGGTGAAACTGGACACTGTTGAAGAGAGTGGATCACGAAAATTGCCAGCATCATCGGCAGCCTTGGAGGTAGGTAGTGGGAAAGGTGACGGGGGCCACTGCTGCACTTTACTTTTTGATCTTCAAGTCCCAGTGGGCTTCAAAGCCGTACAGATCCAGTCATCATGCCAGAACCACCCAGGCTCACCTGAAGAAGGGCAGGCTCTCATGTACAATGCCTTCATTGGAGTGATCGTTGGCGTTGGTGAAAAGAGGAAGCCAGCCTGCTGGCAGTGAGTCTGTTTCCACAGCAAACCCATGGTTCTGGGATGTTAGAAAGCAGCGCCCAGAGCCCACCAGCAAGCATGGCTGGTTATGGCCTCGGTTCCCATATCTGGAGATGGAAACGTACTGAGTCACAGGCCCCTTTCACCCTCCCTTCACTACTGTACCAAACCCAGCTCTTGCTGATCTCACGATTCTCAACAACCCGCACTCCTATTTCAACACTAATGAACACCAACTCTACTCCCAGTCCCAAGACTCCCCACACCTCATCATGTCAGAGGTGTGGGAACTTCCTCTCCCCACAAGTCCCACCTCATCTTGTAAGTCTTGGCCCCAATGGCTAAGGCCAACAGCTGGTGTCCCAGGCAGATCCCAAAGACAGGTCGGGGGTTCGGTTCAGATAAGACACGGCTCAGTGTGGATACCACGCTGGGATAGGAGGCGGGGTCGCCAGGGCCATTACTCAGAAAGAGACCCTCATACTCTGGAGTGGGCAGAAAAGATGATGTCAAAACCCGTGGTTCAACTAGAGAGAAACACCACTAGAGCAAAAGCCCTTATCTCCACCTTCTTCCCTGCAGCTCATGTTGACTTTCAGCAACTGGACCGAGGGCCAGACCTTCCACCCATGCTGTTTGTCTGTCACCTTGTACAGACCTAAGCTACTCACCCTGACTGTCTAATGCGTGGTCCCAGGGTACCACAGTGACCTCTGCCCCACGCTGGCACAAGCATCGGATCTGATTATACTTGAGGCCACAGTCCAAAGCAAGGATCCGAGGGGTGCCCCCTGAATTGAATACCCGTGGGACCTGAGGAATAAAGGGCGATGGTTGACAGCTGTGATTAGTAGGTATAATGTGCACACACAACAATCCCTACCTTGGAGGCCTCTTCTGGTTCTCCCTCAAGTGTTCACCCCTCAGTATGGGCAGAATATAACTACTGTGCTTAGTCTGGGATACTCTCCCACTCTACCTCTGTACCTTAATGGAGACCTCCGGCACCAGGGCGCGGGCATTGGGGTCCAAGAACGGCAGGGTTGAAGGCTCCGTCCCATCCTGGACCAGCTTTCCCAGCAGAGACCCTTGCTCTCGCAACTTCTTAGTCAGCTCCCGAGTGTCCACTCCTGCCCAAACAGCAGACTCTGAGAGATCACTCCCCCAACGCAGTCACGCATGACGTCAGACTTCCATTTCAGAGCCTGAGTCACACACTGTGACTGTTCCATGGGCATCAAAAATCCCGGGCTATCCTGCTGGAAGTACCCTACCATGAAGTACTCTTGCCCCCAAATATCACATATGAATTGAACCACCACTCCAGATCTGTTTACAGAAAATAATACCAAGGGACAAAAGAACACGCTAAATGACAATACAGGAATGTAATCAATAAAATGCAGACTGTGGGGTATTCTAAAGGAAAATCATCCGTTTGTGTCAAATAGGGCCAAAGAGTAAAGATTATCAACCAAGTGCAATGTACAGACCTTGCGTAGACCCAGATTCAAATAAACAAAGTTTTTAAAAAATCAGAAAGTTGGAGAAATTTTAAACATTCCTTGTATATTTGATATTAAGGAATTACTGTTAATTTTTAAAAGGTTACCGTAATGTTACTGTGATCATGTTTTTACAAGGGTTTTTTTTTCACAGCTATTGAACTCTCTGTGGGTGAAATGATATTATGTCTGAGATTTGCTTCAAAATAATCTGGGAGTTGTAGTAGTGGTGATGAAATAAGTTTAGCCCTGAGTTGATGAAGCTGGGGGTTCATTATCCTATTCTCTCCTTTTGCATGTTTGAAATTTTCCATCTGAGTGAGAGCTCAGTTCCTTCCCCCAGCTCCAGCCCCCAGTCTAAAGCTTTGGAATCAGGTACACTGTATCACAATCTTGGACTCAAGTCCCAAGAGTCCACAGAGTCCTTGATTCTTTCCATCTGGGTATCTGTGCTCCACTCAGACACCCCTGTGCTTGCACCATACCTTGTAGGCCGGGTATGCCACGCTGTTGCAGCCACTCATGCAGGGTACAGGTGGCACTCCAGTGGCTGGGTGTGGGGCAGCACTCTCCTACCACCAGTCCTGCCACGTGGATCCCCGAGGATTCAAACCACTGTCGATGGGAGGAGGAGACTGTGAGGAGCCCAGGGCCACACACCTGCAGGGCCATGGACCCTGTACTCCAGCCACACTCAATGACCTGTCGTTCCTTTAACATGCCAAGCACCTCATGCTTTTGCCTTTTATCAGCAATGCTGTCCCCCGCATGAAACACTGAACACGTGGGCCTGGGGTGCCTGATTAGTAATTGAAATGACATTTTCCTTTTCCCTTCCTTTTCTTCTATCCCCTTTTCCATGAAGTCACCCCCATTCTCACCCATTGCAGCTTGTGTCTCCTCCTTAGAGCTCACCTAAGTTCACTTTGTTTCTACTTGACTTGCTATTTCCATTGTATTACAAATGTGTCCAGATGTCTTCATCAGCGAACTATGAACTCAAGAGCAAGGTACCTGACACATGATAGTAGTCAGCGTTTACTGAGGGCCCACCTGGTGCCAGGCACTATAACAGATGCTGGGGGAGGAGCACGAGCATAAAAAAAGACAAGGTCCTGTTTTCAGAATGTTAATTTGCTACCTAAGGAACCAGAAAATAATAAAGTAACGTAGATAAAACAATATCATAATCACAGGGTGTGATAAAAACATAGTGTAGAATAGGCAGCGGCACAATACCTTACTAAATAAAAACAAAGCTTCAGGGTGCAATACTAGGCATTATACCCCCACCCCACCCCCACCCCCCACTTCGTAAGGGATTATCATTAAAAAAAAAGGTAATGTACTGCTTCCCTGGTGGCGCAGTGGTTAAGAATCCGCCTGCCAATGCAGGGGACAAGGATTCGATCCCTGGTCTGGGAAGATCCCACATGTCGCGGAGCAACTAAGCCCGTGAGCCACAACTACTGAAGCCCGAGCGCCTAGAGCCCGTGCTCCGCAACAAGAGAAGCCGCCACAATGAGAAGCCTGTGCACCGCAATGAAGAGTAGCCCCCGCTCGCCGCAACTAGAGAAAGCCTGCATGCAACAACGAAGACCCAACACAGTCGAAAATAAAATAAATTTTTAAAAAAATTAAAAGAAAAAAGGTAATGTAAATTTGCTACTCGATAGATAAGTTTATAATAACTAAGTAGAGAAACAGATTGTTTATCTAGGAGAAAGTGGCATATTTAAACTACATCTGCTTAGTGGTGGAAGGTTTAAAGAAAGATGAATGGGATCTGAAGGCTAGTTTGGCAGAACCCTCCATGGCTAGGTGTCTGCACATGGACAAGTGCATTTATAGCATATGTGCTGCAGAAGCATCCGTGGTGGGCTGGTGGCTCCAGGAGGCCTTACTCACCTTGGTTGTCAGGGCCTCAATTTTGCAAGTGTATAAACTCAACTTTGACATGTATCTAGAGTTGACAAAGCTGAAGACTTAGGTCAATTAACCAAGATAGTGCATTATAAGCTAGAATGCAGTGAATTTATACAGAATGCAGTGAATTTATGTGATGAGGAATGGTTCTTCCAGGAATACCAAGCACTTCTCTTTCTTAGAGTTTCCTTTTCCAAGTGTCAGGGTGACAGGGAAAGCATATTAAGAATTAAAGGCTCAGTAACCCTAGAATTAGGACAAAGTGAGTTTTGAGGAATACTGCACCGGAGGCTATGGCTGCTCTACAATTAACTTGTGTTGATTTTTTTTTTTTTTTATTACTTGAACTCTCAGAGGGCAACTTAGTTTCCAAATTCCAGACGAGGAGGAATAGGAGAAACCTCACTGAGAAGGAAACTGAGTTTCTTATCTACATACTGTAAGAACTCTACTGAAAAGTGGTAAAGAATGAGGCAAGGTAAGGAAAGCAGGTTTAGATGATAATCAACTTCATTGGTCTGGTAGGTGAACTGTGACCTACCATCACTGAGAAGGGTGTGACCCTAGTTTCCAGTCTCTTTCCCATTAATTTACGCACTCTTAAAGCACTGCTCCCATCACATCACTCTGCTGCTAAAAAATTTTCACTGGTTCCTTACTAGAGCCCAGACTCTTCGCCTTCGCCTCCAGCACTCTGTGCTTCTCAAGGTGTTACCTAACAAACCCTGCAGAGTGCTTGTCTATCACTTTAGTGTGTACCTGCTTTCTCCAGAATGCCCAGCGGAATGTCAGTGTCTTCACTAACAGTTAACAATTACTGATTTGAAAAGGAATGTAGAGAAAGCATTGGATGTGGCTACCTTGCTGAGTCCGAACTCATCCACTTCATCTGGGGGAATGCCGTAGTTACCAATCAGAGGATATGTCAGCACTAAGATCTGTGCTTTGTAGGAAGGGTCAGTGAGGGCCTCGGGGTAGCCGACCATACCGGTTTGAAACACTGCAAGAAAGAGGCAGAGCTGGGGCTTAGGCAGGGCACTCTTCGGAGCACTGCCCCGAGCGAGGATAATGCCCCAGTGCAGGCTGCCCTGACCGTCAGGGATAAAAGGGGCCGGGCTGGGGAATGGCGGGGGAGGGGGTGTGCAGGCGGGAAAATGGCGGGGTCTGGGCAGGGCAGGCTGGGCAGAGAGGGGCAGCAGAGAGTGGGATGAGGTCGGCAGCCAGCCCGGACTTGCTTACCCACTTCCCCGGCAGTCGACACAGCGGCCCCAAAGGGCTGGCCCCGCAGGACCGACCCGTCCTCCAACACCAGGGCCGCCATGGGAGCGGAGCTCAGAAGCCGGGGTGATTACAGAGAAGCGGGAAACGCAGCAAGCCCCAGCGGATGCTAGAACCACGTGAGGACGGCGCGCCCGGATTCGGTCCACGTGGCTAGCCGCGCCGGTGTCTGGATCAAGGGCGGCGTGGACCCCGCAGGAGCCCAGGCGCTCTAGGCGGCGGCAAACTGCGGCGGCGCGGGCAGCTGGCGGCGTGAGGGGCGGGGCTAGGAACGTGAGGGGCGGGGCCAGGGCAGCGAAAGGGTTGGGTCACCTCCTCTACTCTACCCTGCGCGAAGCGATGGGATACCTGAGAAAGCCCGCTCTCCCAAAGTATCCTTTACCACGCCAACCAAGAGACGAAAAAGAAAAAAAGAAAAACTGTTTATTATGGTCAACAGCACAAATGGGAACCGGTACTAGTCCACTCCTGGACTGGGTCTACAACACCCAGGGTTGTGCAAATTTCCATCCTCCTTCCGACGGCGGCCTCTGCCTTGGGAGGGAGGATCCGCTGACCAATGATGTCTAGGAAGCAAATCTCCCTGGCTGGACTATGATGGGGATGATCTTTAGTCAGTAGGAAGACCTATGTGGTTCATGAAGCCTTGGCTTTTCGACGTTGAGTCCCCCAAAGGAGGGTGGAGATGGATAATGTGGTGGATCCCAGAATACCAAAGAACATGAGCAGTGAGAAGGAGCCCTGTGAATAACAGACCAAAAAAACTTCACACAGGGTCACACCAAGGGCTTACAACCTAACACCCAGTTCTTTCCTAGCATACCTGTCCCCTCAGCCAGGGCAATTCTCTTACAGTTTCCTTCTCTAGGTGATTTGCATCAGCTCCTGGTCTTACGGCTCTTCTTTCAGAGAGGTACTTACTCTATGCATTTCTCTTATCCCTAATTAGAAGACCTAATTCCTCACCTGGCGCATACACTTGTAGCCATGGAAGCCTTCAGCACAAACACACTGCAAGCGACCTGGACCATCAGGTGCACAAGATCCATTCTCAGGACACATTTCTGGGAGCCAGAGAAAAACAGAGAACATCACTGGATTTCATTAGGTATGTTTCCCAAATATCTCCTTCAACTTAGATTCTCTCAACTGTTTCTAGGTCAAAGGTAGCGAGGAAAGATTACAGATAATCAGAACATTGTCATCATCATCATAAAATTATTTTAAAAATATTAACAAAAGGTTAAGACCTTTTCTCTCCGAGGGGTTAAAGCTTCAGAAACCCAAACAAAAGGCACTTAAGCAACTTTACTGTCTTTCTAATCTAAATCGGAGAATACAAGAGAGGAAGGGCAGTTTCTGGAGGGGTGGAGGTGAGACAACATACCTGGGTCCCCAGTGCTGTTGCAAAGGTTCCTTTGTTCTTGGCAGGTTTGGTTGTTTATATAAGAAGTGATAGTTTTCCAAGCATTAATACCTCCAGGACAGTTGACATCTTGTGGCAGTATCCTGAACACAACACAGGCAGTCATAATATGCAGCCTGAAGTTGCTGAGTTCACAGCACTGCCTCTCTTTGGTTCTCTCCCACACCCCACACCTCTTACTCACAGAGTCTGGAGCTGGGTAAAGCCACGGAAGGTGTTGGCCAAGTCACCCTGGAGGGAGTTTGCCTGCAGGTCTCTGCAAAGCACACACTGTTAGCACTGTGCTCTAGGAAAGCACCTTACTTCCATTCACACATGAATGTGTGTGACTGGTAATCCAGTGTGTTTCTGGACTGGTAATCCAGTTCTCATTCTGAGTTGTCCAAATGTAGACAATATTTAAACATCCTTTTAGGAGTCCATCCTCAAAGACTTTCCCATCAACCCTTTGCCATAATCACCTTTTGGGAAGGATAATTAACGACTTACATGATGATAGCAGTACGCGCCTGAGGAAAGTATGGACCGGGGTCCTTCAGAGAGCAGTTCTGGAGATCCAGCCTGAGGAAATAGGTAATCAGCAAAACTGTGTGTCTCTCCCCTTCATCCAAGGTAAGCTAATACAACCCCCTTATCAGCTAATATTAATTGAACACAGCTGTGTCGGGGCCACAACCTAGGTACTCTGGTAGATGTTTTAATCCTGCATTGTCCAATTAAGTCACCACTAGCAACATGCAGCTACTTAATTTAAATTTAAAAAATTCAGTCTTTCATTTGCACTAGCCACATTTCAAGTGTTCAGTAACCACTAAGGTGGTTAGTGGCTACTGTATTGGAAGGTACCGATACAGAACATTTTCATTGTGGCAGAAAGTTCCACCGGACAGTACCGTTCTTATCAGTATATCTATGCATCTGTGCATATATTGAAAGAAATTTGTTTCTTGTCAGGATTAGTGAAACTCACTCACATTGTAATATTATGATTCTCAGATCCACAAAAGGCCATCATATGGGAAAAAAATTCAAGTCACATAAATGAAAGTTTTTTCCAAGTGCATTTCCTACCACAGATTGGATGGATGTAAACTACTGGATATTAAGGTCCATGCCACACTATTTTTTATTCAGTATCTATTGCTGTCTGTTCCTTTATTCTACAAATATTTACTGAGTGCCTACTAACTGCAAAATTTCGGAGAATTAAAAATAACATTCAGTATCTTAGCTTGCAAGTGGCTTACAATGTAGTAGGGGAACAAGACCATCACCAAAAATAAAAACAACATTAAATTAAAATATGAACAGTATATAAAATTAATTTGAGTGGTACAGACACTAAGAATTAGAGGAAATAAAAAATAAAAAGAAATTACTCTGTTTTTTAGTAGTAGGGAACATTCACAAAAGATGTTGGAATTAAAGGACAGATATGTTTTAATTTGGTGGAGGAAGGCAATTTTAGGTAAAGAGAGAGGTTTGAACAAAGAAAGAAAGGCGGAATGCTTTTGGAGGTAGGAGAGTCTGGCTGCTGCCAGACCCTCATGAAGGGTTTGGGTGGACAAATAACTGAAAGTAATGCTGAAAAGGTGGGTTGGGCCAGTCTATGGTAGTTTCTGGTTTGAACTTTATCCTAGGACAACAGACAATTATAAGTCTAATTTTAAAGCCAGAGAGTAATAAGGGAAAAAAATTGGTTTTCATAAAGTTTAATATAAAGAAGTATTTAGGCAGATGAGGGAAAGAGAAGAATGGAAGCAAGACATGAGACATTTTGAGTCTCAAGTGAGGGTGCTCTGAAAGAGGAAATGTTTAACAGGAACCTAGAGGTACCCACATGTATCTGGAGCTTGGAGAGAGGTCAAAGGAAACTAAAAGAGATCTAGTTTTGGGAGACACCTGCATAATGGTTGAAGCCATAAGAGGTGGATTCTCAAGAGTGTAAGAGGAAAACAATGCAGAGACTAATCTGCATAAGGGGACAAGAAGAGAAATTTGCATCAAAGACAAACATGAATTAATGAGAAGGGGAAGAAAACCATATTCCATAGTGTCCTTCAGGCCAAAGGAGTCATTTCATGCAGACACACAGTAAATAAGCCAAAGAGTTGACAATAAACAAAAGAAACAAGCTTAAAAAAATGCTAAAAATTATGACTTTTATGCATTTCAACCAGGAAGAACCACAGGGTTGTTTACTTAGCCAAAAATGCTATAACAGATTAAAAAGTCTGAGACTCATGGTTTAGATGCCTCCAAAACAGGCACGAATATTTATCTCAAAAGCCAATCAGGCAAGCCTTGAAGAATTTGGTTTGGGAACTCTTTTCCAGTATCCAGGGATGTCTTCTCCTCCCTCACCCCAGGATGGTGCCCTTCCTATTCAGGCAGCAGCGGGCGTGCAGCATTAGGTCTGATGTCTGCTTACAATAAAGAGCCACTTCTGACAAATTTTGCACACTCCCTGGACACTGGATGCATATCTGCAGAAGAAAGAAAACTATTAGGACTCCAGAAAGAAAAGCCAAGAAACAAACAAGGATCAAAAGTTAACTGCCAGTACACTCTCCAGAAATCCTCTAACACAGGGCATGGACGTGTCCTACCTTTATGTCAGGTTTACTAGAAGACGCATTTCTTCCCCTTGGAACCAGGCGCCAAAACAGCGCACCAGAGAATTTCTGTACCAGATCTTGTCCAGGGAAGGACCTCATCTTTGAGAATCACTATTCGGACATACATATTATGCCCTCTCCAATGACTTCTCAATCTGCCAGCCCCGATTTGGCGGGTGTAAAAGGACTGCAGGTACACAAAGAACTCATCAAGCATTACAGAACGTACAGTCCTGCCAACGCACGATATACGGCATTCGTACGCTGTTAAGCTTGCAGAATGGCCAGAGGTCTCGTTTGTAGAAAGAACGACTTAAAGTTATTCAACGATTTTAAGGTGCAAGGAGGTCAAATTTAGAAGGTCTTTGGACGTCGGCAAGGAGAAGGCGCTGCGAGACAGCGGCCTGAGTACTCGGAGTGGGAGCTGTATGGGCTACGTCTAGGGAGGCCCCAGGGACGAAATCGGGGCTGCGCGGAAGCAGAGGAGTGGGGAGAGCCGAGGGCCGGCAAGCAACTCTGTTTCAACCCAACCTTTAATTTGCTTCAGTACCTCGGGTAGCGCCAAAGCCCTTTCCACGCTCAGAACGAGGAGTAGGGCTGCAGCCCAGGGCACCACGGTCAAAGGACTGTCGAGCCCGCGAAGGGCCATTTTCCGCTCCCTCTGTCCTTCTTGGCTGATCGCGAGACTTGCGCGTGTGGCCCCGCCTCCCACCGTGTCACGCCCTCGCCGGGGCGTGGCCTAGTCTGCCAGGCTAGTCCGTTGGGCCCGTCGGTCCGGGGAGGGTTAGGGGACGCTGCTAGTCGCGGAGGTCAGCGCTCTTCTCTATGTGCCCCAGTCCTCGTTCGCGGGGGACTGACCACCCCCTTCTCCTTTTCCCCCTTAAGCGAAGGCCTCCCCGTCACTGCTCCCTCAGCCCCGTGTTCCTTGCGCTTGGAGCCGGAGTCGCGTATCCGTAGCGGCTGGGGGTTAATCCATTTGCCCTCAGTAAACATGGCGGCGCGGCGACGTGGGCGGGCAGGGGGCGGGACCCCGCTGTCACCCGGTTTGGCGCTGCGGGGCCGGCTCTCAGGCGGCTGCCGGACCCACGTGTGGAGACCCGGCAGGTGGGCCGGACTGGGGCGGGCCGACAGGGGGTGGGCCGGAGCACAGAGGCTCGGGAGAGTGGCGTCAGGGTGGGAAGGGACGAGGAGGGGAGGGGAGGGGAGGAGCGGAGAGGTGAGGGGCGGAATGGGCCGGCCCCTAGAGTGGGGGCCCGGGAAGATCGGAGGTGCCGGCGACGAGGTGGTAGTAGTCCTGCCGCCTCGCGTGTGGAGGGAAGGAGAGAAGCCAGGAAATAAAGAGGGTAAGGGTGATGGAGGAGCGAAGGGCGAAGGGCAAACCCTGTCGGGAAGGGACGAGCCGGAGCACCCTGTCTCCTTCAGCTCAGTCCTGAAACCACGTGGCGTCCTGTGTTCTGGCGAGGAGGTAGGGGCGGGATAGATGCTTCCCTAACTCCTCATTTCTTTGCCTTCCCAGAAAAAGGGAGCGATGCAGATTTCGGGAAGAACCACGGGACCGTCTTAGCCTTGGCTGGGCCACGGAGGTAAGGGAAAGACGAGCGCTGTCCCGTGGTGGCCCGGCGCCCTGACCGAAGGGCGCCAAGCGAGCCCCGTGCCGGGAGGGACTGAGTGTTGGCTTTGGTTAGGGTTAGCAGAAGCTCATCAAAGCTAACCAAAGCTCGTCTTCAGTAGCCTGGCTTCCCTTCCACCTACCCCCAGGTGTCTGGAATCTCCTGAAAGGATTTACCTTCAGAGGGCTGGCACATTTTCTAAGGCATTAGTAGTTACTAGCATTTTAATGAGAGCCCCTAAAGCCTTTCAGAGCTTGAGGAATTCCAGGCACAAAGACAGATTTTTTTTTTTTTAGTAATTTCCTTGGGAGCTATGCAATTTTTTAAAATTAATTTATTTTATTTTATTTACTTTTGGCTGCATTGGGTCTTTGTTGCTGCGCGCAGGCTTTCTCTAGTTGCGGAGAGCAGGGGCCTCTCATTGCAGTGGCTTCTCTTATTGCGGAGCACGGGCTGTAGGCACACGGGCTTCAGTAGTTGTGGCGCGTGGGCTCGGTAGTTGTGGCGCGTGGGCTCTAGAGCACAGGCTCAGTAGTTGTGGTGCACGGGCTTCGTGGCTCCGTGGCACGTGGGATCTTATTGGCCTAGGGCTCGAACCCGCATCCCCTGCATTGGCAGGCGGATTCTTAACCACTGCACCGCCAGGGAAGTCCACAAAGATGGATTTTGAAGGCATCTTTTTGGGAAGGTTTATCCTTCAGTGGCACCTTTGCCTTTTGCAGGAGTCAAAGCAATTCACTTTGTGACCAAAGTGAGAGTGGAGTTAGGGTGGTGGAGGATGATTCTTTTTCTTGTCTGTGTGTATCTTGGACTTTTTAAAAGAGTCCCACAGCCCGCTGTTTGTGCCCTGTGTGTTAGAGTTTTAGTGAAACAAGTTATCTCTTACTTTTGGCTCCCCTCTTATGCAAATCCATGGGGTTTAGATCAGTGTACGGTTGTTGCTGTGTTGCTGTTGTGGTTGTTTGGCCACGCCACACGGCACGTGGGATCTTAGTTCCCCGACCTGGGATCCAACCCATGCCCCCTGCAGTGGAAGCACAGAGTCTTACCACTGGACCACCAGGGAAGTCCCCACTGTAGCAGTTTTAGAAGGCCACTATCCTGTTCTTAGAATCATGTCTAATGAAGCCTTTGTTTCTGGGTCAGGTTTTTCCTGTCTTGCCTGGCTCTCTCTTCAGCCATCCAAGAGAGTTCTCTGCATCTCATGCAAATAGGATCCACAGGAACCCTGCCAGCTTACCCCAGCAGTAGAGGGTCTCCATTTCTGTACATTTGTTTTCCTGTCTATACTTGGACCTTTTTCCTTTCTCCAACCACCTGCCTAGCCGTATCGTTAACGCTTTACCTCTACACAGTGTTATGTGCACACAGCAGACATCTTTTCTCCCCTTAGTCTCTGGTAGTTCCCGTCACCACTTTCACAGTAATAAAAACTTGCCAAAGAGGAGTGAGAAAACTCAAGGTGTTGCAATGCACAAAGGCCCAGGGCCTCTTTAGGTTCAACCCGAGTGGCCTGTTGGGAACATTGTTCTGGGGACTAACATTTGTGACTCAGTAGAACATGTGATTCAAGAGTTGCCAACTCTGATTTCCTCTCCATTGGCTCCAGGAGGTTCAGAGTTCAGGACTGGTTTGCATGAGGTCATATCTCGCCAGCCAGGCAACATCTGTCCAAGAACACAGTGTAGGAGAGCCGAAGACAGCTAGGCTGATCTTTCTCCTAGTGGACAAGGACAAAAGACATAGTTTATATTCATCTCTCTCTAGATTAGTTGAAATTTAATCTTTGCTTCAGGAGTGACTGACAGCAATTAACACTCTGCTCCAGCCCTTGTTCTGGGAGCAGTGAAGGAGGGGCTCCTGGTGAATTAGCTGTCATACCTACTGACAGCATTGTTTTTTCTCCCTTGTTTTATATCATGCTGTATAACCCTAGGGAACTAGAGAGTGTCATATAAAGTACAGAACCTGAGACATGGTGTTTTGAAAGTGGTAGGTATGGTTACTTATTTATTATTGTTAACGTTTATAAAGTACATAACACACTGCTGGATTATATGACAGGTGTTCAAAAAATGTTAACTAACATCGTATTAGGTTATCTAAATTCATGGGCCTCAGTGTGTTTGTTGGTAAATGAGGGGGTTGCAATAGTGATCTCTTAAGATTCCTTTAAGTTTTGACATACTGTGATTTGGTCCTTGTTCTGAGGATAATGTAGGTATATTCTTTGAGGATTAGTATTTCTTGTGCAGGAGTTAGAAAAGCAACTTTCCCATCTCTCAGCAACTCTTTTCTAGTTCCCCCTTGCACACAGTGCCAAGTGTGACTTACAGTGAAAGCCTAATCCATCTAAGAATGCTATTGAATGTGAGCTCCCTGCTCCCCACTCTGGAGCCTCTAGGGCCGAGCTGGAGTTTGGGGGCTGTAGGGTGATAGGGCCATTTGGTCCACAGCGATTGGTTCCCTGAAGGGTCCAGAACAAATAGCTGCTGAGCTTCCCTCTACTCCCAGTTCCTCACCTCACCTCAGCCACTTACAGACCAGATCCTCAGCCTCTGCCCAGCTGCAGACACACAGCTTCTCCAGGCAGCTTTGATTCAGAGCAGGGATTGCTTCTTGAGGTGGGTGTCTGCGCCCGAGGGAAGGACCACGTTCCCTGACTTTCTCTTGCCCGCAGTTCCCTGGCTGCTTTGCTTGTTTCCAAAGTGCCCCTGTAATTGTAACTGTGAAACCCTGGCTCTAGCATGTTGCCGTCTCACTTTTGTTGTTGTTGTTGTTGTTGTTTTGTTTTGCGGTACGTGGGCCTCTCACTGCCGCCGCCCCTCCCGCTGTGGAGCACAGGCTCCGGATGCGCAGGCCCAGCGGCCATGGCTCACGGGCCCAGCCGCTCCGCGGCACGTGGGATCCTCCCGGACCGGGGCACGAACCCGTGTCCCCTGCATCGGCAGGCGGACTCTCAACCACTGCGCCACCAGGGAGGCCCCTGTCTCACTTTTGAAAGGCACCACTCTTCCTGGATCTCCTACTGACTGTGGTGTCATAGGTGGAGGAGCTGAGAGGTGGGTGGCCGGCCTTATTAAGTAGTGTTGGGAGAACAGAGTGGTTGGCCTGGGGTTGCCTGAAATGGAATTTGGCGCTGTCGTGGAGGTGGCCTCCCCGGTGATCAGTGTTGAGAAGGGCTGCTGTTCGGATGGTGACACTGAGGGTCACGGGGGTGCAGGTACTGAGGCTGGGAGAGTGGAGGAGGCCATGCTGTCATTTGTCTCTGTTTCTTCCTCCTGGCTGGCTTGTGGCGCCAGGCTGGGCTCTGCTGGCTTAGTACATTGTAATGACTGGGTCTGTGCCTGCAGGTGGGGGCAGGGAATTCTGAGAAGAACCATGGGCTAGAGTTGATTTTTCTTTCACTGCTAGGGTGGAGACCTAAGAAGGTTCTTAAGTTTCACAGCTGTGCACACCCAAAAAGGACTTGGCCAAGTAGTTGTCTCCTGGCCATCTCAGTCTGCTGCTTCCTCCCTCCCCTCTCTGCCCTACCAAACCCATATCAGTATCTCCACACCTTCAAGGGCTGCCACGGAGCTGGCTGGCCCAAATCTGATGGGTGTGGGATGCACAGGCCCAAGGGTGGGTGGCCATGAAGGCAGGGTAGGCCTGACTAAGAGCCGCTTTCTTTGCAGCTCACCCGGACAATGTCACTTGGTGGTGGAGGAGGACGGTGAGACGGTGGCTGGGAGTCAGATTGTAGCCACTTGCCTGCCACTGCCCAGCCAAGGGGCAGCCCAGAGCCCAGGAGCAGCAAGTGGCTGCAGGTCACAGACACAGAGAGGGTATGAGTGTGGCGGTGAGCACCTCCGCTCCCCTCCCCCCAGCCTCAGACACCAACATGGTCACATCCACCTTCTCCCTGGTGGACTATGTGGTCTTTGTCCTGCTGCTGGTCCTCTCCCTTGCCATTGGGCTCTACCATGCCTATCGTGGCTGGGGGCGACATACCATCGGCCAGTTGCTGTTGGCGGACCGCAAAATGGGCTGCTTTCCTGTGGCGCTGTCCTTGCTGGCCACCTTCCAGTCAGCCGTGGCCATCCTGGGTGTGCCGTCCGAGATCTACCGATTTGGGACACAGTATTGGTTCCTGGGCTGCTCCTATTTCCTGGGGCTGCTGATCCCAGCACATGTCTTCATCCCAATCTTCTACCGCCTGCATCTCACCAGTGCCTACGAGGTAGGGAGGGAGGAGCACATAGGACCCCCAGAGTCAGGGGTGGAGAGGAGGAACAGGGCACCTAGGGATCTGGGCCCCTGGATCTCCTTTGCCTGATGAGAGTGACAGGGAATACATTGTGTGTTTATAAGTTCTCTCTGGTTGAAGTTGGGCGGGGTGGGAGTTGGGGGAGAAGAAGGGTGCTGTGCTGAGTGGGGCCCAGAGTGGATACGAGTTGGATATTTCCTTTGCTCCTAGGTTTCTTGAGGGAAGTTTTGTGTGAATTGTTGGGGGTGGAGTGGAGAGAAATACCTTTTTATAAAAAAAAAAAATCTACTCCTACCTAGTACCTGGAGCTCCGGTTCAATAAAGCTGTGCGGGTTTGTGGGACCGTGACCTTCATCTTCCAGATGGTAAGTGGAATGAGGATAGAAATTGAGCCTGATGCATGGTAGGGGGAACTGGACTTAGGCTTGCTGAGGCAGCTGGAGCCTTCCTTGCTCTCAGACTAGCAAGATTGAAATTCCTGCTAGCCCCCAGAGGCATCCTGCTTCCCATTCCTTCCAGTTCCGGTGCAGATACTATGGTGGCAGCAAGCCAAACTTTGGAAGAAGGGAGAGGGGGGTGAGCCTAGGTGAAGGGAGGCCATTGGGATATTGGAGCTGAGGTCCATCTTTCCTCCTCTCTCTGCCCACCCTCATCTCCTCTTCCCCTCACATTCTCTTTTCCATACCCGACAGGTAATCTACATGGGGGTTGTCCTCTATGCACCATCACTGGCCCTCAATGCAGGTGAGGAGTCACAGCCCCTGACTCCCAGCCACAGCAGGCTGGGAAGAACCTTTGGGAGGGGCAGGTAGAGGAGAGTGTGCAGAAAAGAATCCAACCTTGACCAGGGTATTATTTCACTGCCTGGGCCCTTGGCTGGTCTCTACTAGAGGTGGAAAGCTAATCAAACATTACCAGGCCCCATCTGAATTGGTTAATCAACACCTTTTGGTGGAGCTTTGCAAACTTTTTTTTTCCGTTGTGGTAAATGATTTATAGCATCCTTAATGACTAAATGCTTCATATCTTACCAAGGCTTCTCTGGCTTCTCTGCTGGGAAACCCTCCTCGGGAGACAGGAATGTGACTTTTATCTGTTTACAGTGACTGGCTTTGATCTCTGGCTGTCAGTGCTGACCCTAGGCATTGTCTGTACCGTCTACACTGCTCTGGTAAGCGCAGTTAGTCTTAGGGGAGGGAGAAGAGGTGAAATTGGGAGGGAGATGGGAGGAAAGGGAAAAGATGGCATAAGATCAATAGGTGGGTGGTAGATGAGATAAGAATATAGGTGAGGAGAGGGCATGACCTTCTAGGGTGCTGTGAAATGGGATGTAGGAGATGGGATGGGCTTATGGTGGGGGGTGGGGGATGAAGGTGGGGGTGGGCTGGGAGTGACGTCGGCAGAATCTCAGCAGCTATACACCACTGGCGGCTGTCTGGTGCCCTCGCTGGTGGTGTGGCTTCGTAGACAGCTGTGGCAGGTGTGCTGTCTTTTCCCTGCAGGGTGGACTGAAGGCAGTCATCTGGACAGATGTGTTCCAGACCCTGGTGATGTTCCTAGGGCAGCTGGTGGTTATCATTGTGGGGTCGGCCAAGGTGGGCGGTTTGGGGCACGTGTGGGATGTGGCTTCCCAGCATGGCCTTATCTCTGGAATCGAGTAAGTACACCCCTTCCCCGGCTGGGGTCTATAGTGCCTGACAGCTGAGCCCATCTAGAGCCTGCGCTTAGGGCTGTAGTAAGCAGAGGGCAAGCTGTGGAAGTTGAAGTGCAGCACTAAGGCCAGTGGGAGGCTGGCACTGTGGAGATGGGTGAGCACAGCGTTCTGGCCAGTGGTTGAGTGTCAGGATGTTTTTAGCACCTGGGATGAGGCTATGGTTGGAGGGATGGAGCCACCCCCTCCCCACCCAACCTGCTGCCCTGTCTTGAGTCCAGCTTCGCCCTGGCAGCCATCTCTCTGCCCTGCCCCCTGTTGTAGGAGGGCGGGGAAGGCTGAGTCTCTGGGGCAACAGTGACATGTTGGTGTCTCTGGCAGGCTGGATCCGGACCCTTTTGTGCGGCACACTTTCTGGACGCTGGCCTTCGGGGGTGTCTTCATGATGCTCTCCTTGTATGGAGTGAACCAGGCTCAGGTGCAGCGCTACCTCAGTTCCCGCACGGAGAAGGCTGCAGTGCTGTGAGTGCAGGGCCAGGAAGACCGGGGAGCACAGGCTGGGGGAAGTGTGGGCCCCGGCTCCACTGAGGCAGTTGGGATGGGACAGGATGCTGGAGCGCATGCGCACCCATTGGGCAGGACGTGGAGTTGCTTTCTGGGGCTTGGGGACGTGCCTGCTAGCACCGTCTCCCTGCTTGGCACTGGCCTCTTTTGCAGCTCCTGCTACGCCGTCTTCCCTTGCCAGCAGGTGGTCCTCTGCATGGGCTGCCTCATTGGCCTGGTCATGTTCGCCTACTACCAGGAGTATCCCATGAGCACCCAGCAGACTCAAGCAGCCCCTGACCAGGTGAGAAGGCCTCCCTGACCCCCTTCCTGGACCCCCCCAAGGGGAGTGTCTGGGTGGCTGCAGGAGGGACTCCCACCCTGGGTGGGAAATGGATGGAAGGTCCTTCTTGTTCTGGAAATCTGCAATCCAGCATGTGAGGATCCCAGCCCCCAGCTAATCACAGTGCCCACCCTACTGAGGCGGGGACCTACCTTCACTGACTCACCGCTCTGCACCACCTGCTCTGTGGGGAGCCTCCCGACAGCCTCATTTTACAGAGGAGAAAAGGACGCACAGCGGGGCGGCCAGCATGCTCAAGCCACACCACTCACTGGGGCAGAGCTGGGCTGTGGGCTGTGTCCTTCTCTCTCCAGAGCCTGCTTTCTCACCACTTACTGTGGGCTTGCCCTCAGTGCCTGGCCCCCCCTTCCTAAAGCACGCAGTCTCCAGACGCTGCCTGACATAAGCAGGGGAAGGGCGGTGTGCCCTGGGGATGGGCTTCTCTGAGGAGAGCTGTGCATTTCTGCTCCGCCTGCAGTTCGTCCTGTACTTTGTGATGGATCTCCTGAGAGGCCTGCCAGGCCTGCCTGGGCTCTTTGTTGCCTGCCTCTTCAGTGGCTCCCTAAGGTACACTCTTTGACCTTTTCCATCAGGCTAGACACAGCTGGCCCCTCCTTGGTACAAGGTGATGGGTGGAGCGGGGGTCCCTCTGAGTCTCTCATTGTGTTCGTTCATGTGTGAATGACAAGGGGCAGCTCATCTGTGTGGGACAGAGTGTATCCTTTCCTGGGAGAGTCCCCTTTTTGGTGAAGGATTCTTTTATGATACCAGGAATTGATCTACTTGAACCAAACCTGTACCCCACTCAGAGAAGGCCAGGTGTCCCTGCCTCCCAGGCCTCTTCCTCTTCTGCCAACTGTCAGGATGGTGTTTGGGCTGCACACGTCCTTGCCTGCCTTCAGGGTGCTAGTCCCTCAGTGGGGTCCCTTGTTTTGCGTTTCTCAGCTTCTGGACTTGTCTTTCTCTTTCTTCTTTCAGCACCATATCCTCTGCTTTTAATTCACTGGCAACTGTTACAATGGAAGACTTGATTCGACCCTGGTTCCCTCATTTCTCTGAAGTCCGGGCCACCATGCTTTCCAGAATCATCGGTGGGATTATGCTTCCTCATCTCTTCAGCCTTGTTCTTTCTAAGACACACCCTAAGAACTGTTGTCCATCTGCTTTGAAGCACCAGTTTTAGCCTGGGCTCAGCACTTGCCCAATGAAGCACCAACCTTGTTTACATGTCAGGGAATTTCCTGGGGAGGTCTCTGAGTCACATAAGAGTGAGGACGGGGTGGGAGAGACCTGGAGGTGGGGCCTGAGGTAATGTGCCCTGTTTCCAGGGACACAGAGGTAGTAGTTGGGCTGGGGAAGGAGCTTTGCTCTGCTTTTCCCTGTTTTATTGTGTTAACTCACATCTGCTTGTTTCCTCCTTTCTTTTTCCCCAGCCTTTGGCTATGGGCTGCTTTGTCTGGGAATGGCCTATATTTCCTCCCAGATGGGACCTGTGCTGCAGGTAATGACTATGGAGGGAAGAAAGCAATTTTTAAGGGAGAAAAGGAGCTGATTGAAACCAGAAATTGAAGAAGACAGCTATTGTGAAAGGAATGACATAGGGGCAGGTGTCAGAGATTCCCCTTTGATGAGCTCCCTTTAGCTGTGAACAGAGTCTCAAGTAGCCAGAAGCCCCAGGGTCATTGTTGGCTGAGAGATATCTAAGGATCGGCCTCAGGAGAACCCCGAGCACATTCCCTTAACCATTTCTGCCCTCTGGAATCCTGCGTTCTGATGATTCCAGGTAGAACAGATGGACAGATCTGACAGGTAGGGCTCTGAGGCAGTGGTGGTAGCGGTGCCACGCTGGTGAGACTGGGGATCTCTGAGCCTGAGTGTTCTTTGCTTTGTCTCAACCCTGTCCTCCGCAGGCAGCAATCAGCATCTTCGGTATGGTTGGGGGCCCGCTGCTCGGACTCTTCTGCCTTGGGATGTTCTTTCCTTGTGCCAATCCTCCTGTGAGTGACCCATCTGGCTCCACGGTCATGTGCGGGGGTGGACCTGGGGAACGACTTGGCAGGGCTGTCGCCGTGACTGCTGGGAACTTACGCGAAGGTTTGGTGGGGCTGGCATTGAGACAAGAGAGTGTGCCGTTTCTCTGGGCAGGGTGCCATCGTGGGCCTGTTGGCTGGACTGATCATGGCCTTCTGGATCGGCATTGGGAGCACAGTGAGCAGCCTGGGCTCTGGCAGAGCGCCCACTCCCTCTAATGGGTCCAGCTTTTCCCTGCCCAGCAATCTGACTGCTGTCACCATGGCCACACTGATGCCCTCGACTACTATCTCCAAGTGAGTCAGAGCTCACTCTCTTTCTCCTTGCGGAGAACAGCTCATTTCTGAGGGGTTTTCCAGGGGCCTTGCTAAGGGATGGCCACCAAAGGACTTGGGCCAGCTGTCGGGTGTTGGGTCCCAGGATTCTAGGACCGTGTAGGAGGGTGGAGCCAGGTGCCTGTGGAATGCCTGTCACTGAATTGCTAATTGTCCTCACCCTCTGCTCTCCCCAGACCCACAGGGCTACAGCGGCTCTATTCCCTGTCGTATTTATGGTACAGCGCTCACAACTCCACCACGGTCATTGTGGTGGGCCTGGCTGTCAGTCTGCTCAGTGGTGAGTGGCTGTGGCATGGGGGCACAGGGAAACAAGGACCAGCTGAGGGAGGGCACTCAGGGGTCTGGAGTCTGGAGCTCAGGGAATCCTGGGCTCCTGGGTGCCTGGACCAGTCACGCTTCTTGGTGGAGCTCAAGGAGGTGGGCGGGGACTGGGGGTTTAGAGTCCTGAGAGAAGGGGGTGAGCAGGGGGCTGCGGGAGTGACCTGGTTACACAGTAGGAGCCTCAGGAGCGCTTTGTCTTCAGGCGGAATGCGGGGCCGGACCCTGAACCCTCGGACCATTTACCCAGTGTTGCCGAAACTCGTTGCCCTCCTGCCCATGTCCTGTCAGAAGCGACTTCACTGCAGAACCCACAGCCAGGTAGTATGTCTGTTGTCAGGTCGCCCCTCCCTTCCCTCTCAGGCTACTGCCGGGCCTCCTGGGTTCCTGTGCCTCCCTTTTCTTTCTCCTCCCAGCCCCCCTTTCTCTGCTGATCGGCCTGAGCTGGACTGTCCCGCAGCAGCTGCCTGGCTCCTTCCCACAGGGGAGCGGGGGCTTGGTGGGCAGAAGGGTCTCGGCCCCGAGAGGCCGCAGCTGCTGGCCTTTCGTCTCCGTCCTCCCAGCCCCGTGCTCATCCCCGGGCCTGCTCCTCGTTGGCCTTCTTTCTAGCCAGGATCAAAGCAGGGTCACCTTTCCTGCAAGAGAAAGGGGAGGTTCCTTCACCTCCCTTTGCCTCACGTTCACCCCACCCACTCCCTTTGCTCTGTGTTCCCCAGGATCTCTCTGTGGACACGGCTGTGTTTCCGGAGAAGGTGAGCAACGGGATGCTGAGGGGCAGCAGAGACAAGGAGGCCGTGGATGTGCCTGAGGAAGGCCCAGCCCACCAGGGGATCAGCCCCGCCTTCATCGTTCAGGAGACCTCACTGTGATCTGGACTCGGGACCCAGCCCCAGAGACCACCCTGTGACACAGGAATGAGTTCCTTGGTGATCCTCAGGGGTGGTCAAGGACTGGATGACCTCGCCCGCACCACAGGGCCTTGTTCTTGGGAGTTTGTGCTGCAGTAGAAGCTGTCATGTCACGGGAGGTGTGAGAGTAGGACAGGGTTTTTCCTTGTTCCTTGCCAGTCTGTTCTCTAGAGAACCAGGCTTGCAGAGGGTAGGATTTTGCCAGAGAAAGGGATAGAGGTGAATCCTCTGACAAAAGGATAATGGCTTCTAATTCCGCATCATCAGGCTCCTTTGAAGTGAATAGAAATAGCAGTGCTGGATCCACTTTGTCAAGATTGACCATCTCCCCGTAAAACTCAGCTGCGTCGGCCAGCTGTTGCTTCCCTCGCAGTCCCCTTGGAGCACACGTTCTGTCAGCCACAGAGGGCCCCTGTGGCACTACTTTCAGGTTGTCTGTGATACCCAGGCCCCTCTCATTATCTGTCTACCTCCATTCTTGAGAGGGAGGTTTTGGTGTCCCTGAGAGGTGTCTCGGAGCATACAGGTATATTCATCTCCCTTGTGTAGAGTAGGGAAGCTTTCCCTTTTCCTCGCTGCCCCACCCTCCACCTCTGTAATGGGTACTTGGAGACGGGGAAAGTGTTAATTTAAGAAACTAGGGCATGACCAGGTCCACTGTGGAGCGTGCCATCCGCCTGACTCCTGAGCCACGCCACCCTAGTGGCATTTGGTCATTCATGCTGTTTCCTTTTGGAGTTTCTTCCCCACATTTCTTTGTTCCTAGGGAGTAAAAACTGCTATTGGGCTAGAATTTGGGCTTCTGTACTGTCTGCACCTGCTCTTGTCCACCTTAGTGCTATCCCTGGCAAAGATAAAGAGCCCCTCTTCCCATGCACAGGTCTTCCTCTGCTGAGGAGAGAGGCACAGGGGACCAGTGATGGCTTGGTGAGGTTTCTGGTCTCTGTGGCTGATGTGTCTACAGGGGGTAGCATTGTGCTTATGGGGTGGAAGATGCACACTTTCCCTCTGCTGCTTCTCTTCCCCTGTGGCTCAGTCTGTTCCCTGTCCCACCCACCATGTCCTCGACCAGTACAGTCACTGCTGCTCTGGGAATGTTCCCTTTGGGGCAGGAGGAAGAATGCTGCTGTTTGGCTTTTAAAAATAGAACATTCGAGGTGGATTTTAATGGTCTTGTGAAGAACACTTTGCTCATGTCCACCCACACCTGGTCTCTAGCTCTGCTTGGCCCCATCCAACTGCCCAGAAGCAGCTCTGGGAAAGCTCTCCAGGCCCCTCAGCAGAGACTTAGTCCCACACACATCCATGGCCAGTCCCAGAAAATGCCAGGTTGACTCTGCCCTGAGGTCTGCCCTCCTCTTGACAGCCCCCCACCTTGGGGCTGAGGGCCACTGCTCAGCCCACATCCCCACCCCAGCCAGCTGCTAGAGTTGTAGACCTAGCTGGGCTCTCATTTATTCATTCTTCAACATATTTATCCATCACCCACTTCATTCAAGGGCCTTACCTTGGCTGCCATCTTAGAGCTAAGGAAATGACTGTGCCACCCAGGGACTCTGCACCAGGTGCCACCGTTGGCCTTTGAGTTGCCCCTTTTTGTCTCAAATTCTTGCATTTTGGCTATATTTACATAGAAAAAGGGGAGACCCTACAGGACTCAGAACTTACAAGAATTATATTTAAGGGGAATGGTAAAAAACATTCATTCTCCATATAATTCAAACTCTGTAACAGAACATAGATGTTCCTTTGTCTCTAACGCAGTAACTTTTATCTTCATGCAGAGTTTTAAAAGTACCATTTAATGATTGAGGGTGGAGTCCAATGGACAGACCTGGGTTCAAATACTGACTTCAGTTACTTCATCTATTAGGTGTGAATGTCACAGTTAAAGATTCAAAATTATATTGTGTGTAAAGGACTGATGCATTCCTTAAATGCCAGTTATTGTGATAATTATTGTAGTTTTCAAAGCACTTTTCATGTGCTACCTAATTTTATACTTCGGGAGAGAAGTACGTACCATATCATCTGCATATTTAATGTATAAGGTAACTGGATTGCTTGCCTAGTGAAGGGTTGAAGCAGAGCTAGAACCCGGGTCTGTGACTCCCATTAGCCCACCAAAGTCACATCTCTTGCCTGGAAGCAGTGTCCTTTTTGATAGGGTGCTCACACAGGTGACAGGGTCTCTCCTGAGATAGCAGTCCAGAGAACAACGATGTACTAAATGGGGTGCTACTGTACCATCGTTCTAGAATCTTTCTAAGTCAGTGGCCTTCAAACCTTTCTTGAGACCCACAGTAAGAATGTATTTCACAGCATGACCCAGTATACTGATATATTGCGTTGTGTTACTAAAACATTTCATGAAAAAGTGTCTGTGGGTATAGCTAATATTTCTGGAGCTCTCCTTTTTCCTTCCCTCCTTGAATAATTCAGTCCTTAAGCCATTATGTGGAGCAGAGCAAGGTAGGCACTCATGCTGGGGGCTAGGTGTCAGAGCACAAGTGAAAGGAGGGAGGCCATGCACAGGAGTGGCCCAGCTTGAATGCCAGAGCCCAAGCTGGATGAGGAGAGTGTCCATGGGGGTCGGGAGCCTGGTGTGGGGTTGGAGAAAGAGAAAGGAGCCCTCACAGGAGAAAAGACGTGCGGGTTGTCAGCTGGAGTGAGTGAGGTGGGAGCCTAAGAGGGGGGGCAGCTTGACGTGGGGTGTCAGCATGAGGAGTGCATCCACAAGGTAGGTGGCTCAGCATGGCTTGTCCGAGCCAGTGTGTGTGTGTGTGAAGGCGGCGGGACTTCCCTGGCAGTCCAGAGGTTTAGATTCCGTGCTTCCAAGGCAGGAGATGCGGGTTCGATCCCTAGTCGGGGAACTAAGATCCTACATGCTGTGCGGCCAAAAAAAAAAGAATGAAGAAGGCATCTACAGGTGCGAGCAACACATGCAAGCAGCTCACCCTGGGCTGTTAGAGTGCGAGTGCAGTGAGGAGGGCATCTATACAGGAGGAAGATCTGTCATCAGGTGGCAGTCCAAGTAGGGTGAGGGGGTCACTTGCCATAGAGGCAGCCAGTGGTGGGGAGATGAAGACGTCCACACAGGGGCCAGCCCATTACAGTCTCAGAGCCTCAGAGTAGGATGAGGAGGGCATATATGCGAGAGTGTTGGGGCTTTGACTGCATGCTGAGAGATTAATCAAATAAGTATATTAGGAATAACCTGAGCCACGTTTCTCACTAGTGGAGAAGGGTGTTACATGCATGGAAAGGGAGAAAGCAAGAATGAACTCTGTGGTGGTGGATCGGAGAAAGGGATATTCGCATGTGTTCATGGTTTTCAACAGATCTACGTAAATATAGAAATAAACAGGGAGGGAAGTAGCTCTGTCCACTGAGGGTTTGGGAGCAGAAGTGTGATAGCAATAAGTGTTTTGTGCCTAGATCTTGGATTCTAAATACCACTTTCCACTAAAACAACAACAAAAACCCAAGGCTTCTTGGAGAAATAGTTGATTCTAGGGCTGGGACCAAAGTACAAGATTGGCCTGGAACATCTTGTACCAGAAAGCAAAGAACTTATCAAGGAAAGATAAGATCATATCAAAGGACACAGAAGTTAGCTTGAAGGGACTCTCACTAGGCAAATCTGGAACATTCTGAGCATTAAAATAATAGTAATGGATTATAAGCTATTGAATGAAAAAAGGAAATCATGAATTCATACTGATAAAAGTAGTAAGTTGGAAATTAGATAAGGTATGGTATATTTATATAGTTTCAAATACTTCTCTCTGCACAAAATACTTAATTACAAGGGAAAAACAACTGTAGTGGAGAAGCCTGGCAGACACCATCTTAAGTGATCAAAATAAACATCATCTGTAATGGGATAAATCAGTCATGCATCACCTGATAAGATGCAAAGGGAAGAACATGTAATTACTTCTGTGATTCTCTTGTCAGAAATGTATAACCTGAATCTAATCATAAGAAAACATCAGACAAAATAAAATTGAGAGACATTCTATAAAATAACTGGCTTGTAATTATTGGGACCATAGCTGAAAATTAAATAGGATCTGAGTATTAGATGGAAGTAACATTAACTTCCTGACTTTGATGCTTCTGTTGTGGTTATGTAGGATAATGTTCTTGTTAGTAGGAAATACACAACTTCATGTATGATCTACTGATGTGTTGCAATCCGCTAAAAACACTGTAGTGCTAGGCTTCCTTCCCAGCTTTCAGACAGGGAATGGGTTTCTTTCCCACTTCCCACCACCAATGGTCCCAGAATTCCAAGGCCTCCATGCATTTTCTATTTTCCTAAAGCGGTCATGTCCTCTGAGAAGCCATTTCTGGCTGTTCCCCTTCCTGTGAGAAGCAAAAGGGCTATCACCCTCCAGTCCCAACAGCCAGCCTTGGCTCCCCGTCATCTGACAAAGCAGAAAACAGATGACTTCATGGCAGGGCTGGTGGTGGTGGGTGGGTGGGGTCTTTGGTCCATTTAACTATTTTTGCCAGTTAGAGAATAATCCTTCCAACCATTCCTGTGTGTTCACTAAGCCATTGGCAGAGGTTCTAGCTCCCGAGCAATAAACTCTTTGGATTTATTGTCCGAGAAACATGTTTACCAACCCAGAATTTTACACTTAATCAAAACATAATACAAATGGAGCATGAAATAAAGACATTTTCAGATATACACGGGAACATAAATTCAACAGACGTCAACTGTTAGAGAGAATGATGACCAAATTAACCAATAACATTTATTGTTACATCTAAATAAGCAGGGATTATTTTTCAAACAATTAATATAATCTGGAACTAAAATCCAAGAGCTAAGATTCTCTGAGCTAATTGAACTAAGATTCTCTTTTCTGTTTTTTAGAGAACAGGATGTAGACCAACACTGGATAATAGAAAAATTAAAGTATGAGTTATACATTTAAAGATAACTAATAGAATAAAAGAAATATGATATATCACTCCCATACGATTAAAGCAAAAAATCAAATGGAACAAAAAAACCCTGATTATTCCAAGCATAGGTGGAGGGGGGGAGGGGATTTTTCTAAATAAAAATGCTAAATACCGTGGTAAAAATAAGTCCAAGAGTATCACTCATCTCAATATTTATGAATATATGGAAGGAAAACAAAGTCATAGATTTATACATTTGGCAATAAGGAAAGAAATCCAGCTTTCGCTATTATAAAAGATATACTTAAAAGGGAACAGCATGGGGCCTCCCCGGTAGCGCAGTGGTTGAGAGTCCGCCTGCCGATGCAGAGGACACGGGTTCGTGCCCCGGTCTGGGAAGATCCCACATGCCGTGGAGCGGACAGGCCCGTGAGCCATGGCCGCTGAGCCTGCGCGTCCGGAGCCTGTGCTCCGCAACAGGAAAGGCCACAACAGTGAGAGGCCCGTGTACCGCAAAAAAACCCACCACCACCAACAACAAAAGGCCTCTCAAGGCTAGGAAAGCCACATCAAGGGCTTGCCATCAGATTCTGCCAGAGATATCTATGGATGTGGGTGGATTCCTCTCTTCTCAAGGTCCCGAAATATCTTGAAATTCCTGCAACCAGCAGGAGGTGGTCTTCATATTCACCTGATAAGGCTTTTGGGAACCTAAGAATTTCTAGTTTCTGGAAGGAGCAGGTAGAGAAAAGATAAATGTTTCAATTCTACTTACAAAGTTATAATTCATTAAATTTCTGTAAGTCATACTTAGCTTGAGGGGAAGGGTTTCTTTATATCTGGAAAACACAGATTAAAAACCAGCGATATTTCAGGCACCCCTCCCCTTGCCAAATTACAACCATATCCATCAGTTCACTCAGTCCTATGTGACTAATTCTTGATCTTAATCTTCTGTTGACAGTTTTATGAAGCCATCAGGTTTTCCATTAAAATTCTCTAATTTCTTACCCAGTTCAGTGGAAACTATTTTTGAGTAGAAACACAATAAAACATAATTATTCCTAAGGAGTTCACCTAAAAACCTCTTATCTCACTTACATTTAACTTAAAAATTTCATCATATCAAGTTATTTTTCTTGCAGACAAATTTTGTAACAGGAATAATAAGATCTTATTTGACTTCTAGTAAACTTAGGTACAATAAAAGTATTATACTTAATGTTGATGACTCTAAAGACATGTCTGTATTAATTAAACCAACAAACTTAAACTTGCTTTCATTCATTAAAAATTAATCCTAAATCATGTGATCCTGAAATTCATTTGGGTTAGTTTCATTTATGTTTCAGAGTATTTATATAAGCACCTAATTTCCTTTAGGTCGATTATATACAGATCTTTTACAAACTAATTTTGACAATACTGATGCCAAAATATTGGCTCCCTGTACACTGATGCTGAAATGAGATACGGAGACATGGTTTTGGAAGAGAAAGAAAGGGTGGCTTAACATAGCAGGCTAGCGCCTCAAGAACTGTGCACTCCTCCTTGGGGAATAGGGAGAGGTCTTATAGTCAGGGCTGTCAGCTGACTGAGGAATTAAAACAGCTGGTTTTAATTCCTCAAAGAATTGGGTGGTCACCTCAAGGATATCAAAGGACTGATGTACCAGTATTTACTTAACGGTTGTAGTGGGGCTCCTCTGAAGGGCCACCGCAGTCACGAGGATTGATCCTCAGATACTTCTGCTGGGTTCTCAGTCACCTGAGGACCCCTTGTGGCCAGAGAAGCAAATGTCCCTTGTTCTTAGGAGATGAATAATTGTCTCTCATTTCACTAGCAAATGATTTGTTCAGATCATACACTGACCTTTTTTTTTCAACTTAAGCCAAATTTAACAAAAACCCAGCCACCTGTATTTTTCCTAAGCCTATGGCCCAGATTCCCCTAGGTCCCTACTTAAGACATGTACTGGTACCCCTTAAGACTCCAAGTCTTAAGTAAAAACAGCTTGAATAACATTTTTAGGATGATCACTTAAAAACAATGAGATCCAGATATGAGGAGAATTCACCAGAACACCTGAGGAGTACTGAGAGGCTAGTGGGGCTCAATGGGCCTGTGCTGGTACTGAGTGCCAGTTCGGTGTAGATTCTAGGTGTCCACTGGTGGGTATCACTGATATCCTGCCCACTATGCCATGCTAATGTCAACCAAAAAAAGTAATCAATAGTTGATCTAAGAAAGAAATGGAAGAATTTTATTCAAGCCAGTGTGAGGATTATAACCTGGGAGATGGTCTTTCAGAAAGCTCTAAGGGCTGCTCCACCCGTTAGAGGTCTAAGCACAATTATATAAGTTTTTTGTTTTTTGGTTTTTTGCAGTACGCGGGCCTCTCACTGTTGTGGCCTCTCCCGTTGCGGAGCACAGGCTCTGGACGCGCAGGCTCAGCGGCCATGGCTCACGGGCCCAGCCGCTCCGCGGCATGTGGGATCCTCCCGGACCGGGGCACGAACCCGTGTCCCCTGCATCGGCAGGCGGACTCTCAATCACTGCGCCACCAGGGAAGCCCCTATATAAGTTTTTGAAACAGTTTACACAATCCAGATCTGCACACACAAAGGGAGTATTGGGTCATTGTGACCCATTGGTTGTGCTGAAGACCAGGTTTTCTCCTGGACTTTAACAGTTACACCCACTTTTTTTTTTCTTTTTTTCTTTTTTGGCCACGCCCTGTGGTTTGTGGGGTCTTAGTTCCCCAATCAGGGATTGAACCTGGGCCGCCTGTAGTGGAAGCGAGGAGTCCTAACCACTAGACCGCCAGGGAATTCCCAACAGCCACTTTCAATGCTGGGGCTGGCATTGCCCTCAATGACTGCTTTGTCAAGTTCATTTCCTGGTATGACAATGAATTTGCCTATAGCAACAGGGTGATCGACCTTATGGTCCACATGGCATCCAAGGAGTGAAAGTCCCCTGGACCACCAGTGGAGAGAGAACAAGAGGGAGAGAGAGGGTCTCAGCAGCTGGGGAGTCCTTGCCCCAGTCCTATCCCCCAACACAATGTGAATCTCCTGTTCATGCCACAGTTTCCATCCCAGACTCCCTGAAGGAGGGGAGGGGCTCAGGGAGATCTACCTTGTCATGTACCATCAATAAAAAGAAAGTCCTGGTTTATGCAGCCCAGGGTTTTCGTGTATGTGCGTGTGCGTGTGCGTGTGCGTGTGTGTGTGTGTGTGTTGGAGGGTTGGGGGAGTGGGTTGGGCCGGGGGAGATCCAAGATCATAGTTTTATAATATTACAGAACAAAATCCAAAATTTCAGGGTCAGCTGGCATGGTCAGATGAAGAGTGACAGATTTGTTAAAAATAATATGTGTGTAGGGCATGTTACCACATGTAATTTACATTTGTGTGCGCCAAAGTTTGAAAAGCCACCACCAGCTTTGCTGTGCATCTAAAGAAAAGGAAACACCAGCCCAGATGCTTCCTGAGACCCTGGAGTTTTCTGTGTGGAAGACTTGAGTATCACTGCCTTTTCAAAGACCACTTGGGATTGAAGATCAAGGTGCCATAGAAATGATGAGAGTGAACAGGAATGTTTCCCATGGGAGTCAGTGCCCATTCAACACGATTTTTATGCTTTTATGTAAGGGGATGATTATGATGTCAGTAATGAAAAGGCATTTCTGGGTCCTGATTATAGTGACTACTGGGAGGCTGCTCAAAGACAAACATGGGCCCCCAACTCCTCTGCAAGTCACCAGCTTAACACTGTTAGCAGCTGCCCGGCTCCCCTGTGTAAAACCATTGGTTTGTCAGACCCCTGTGAACTCTGGCCTACAGCCCAGGCAGCTCAGAAATTCCGGCTGTCAGACTGGAAACAGTGTGACAACCTTTTTAAAGTGTCCCTTCTGGGAGACAAAAATCCAATGGCTTGCCTGAAGATACTTACTGGGATCATGTCTGATAAACACCTAAGTTTTCTGAGGTTGGCCAGAAATAAACTTCATATGTATATATATTTTTTGGTGAAAAAATAATATCATTTTCCTAGACTATATGTTGCCGACTTGATTAAAGGAGAGCTTGGGTAAACATGAAAGATTGAATTTGTTTTATCCTTTCCTTCCTAAATCCCCACTATAATAACAGTAAAGAAGTAAAAAGACCATAAACCCATAGGGTTAAAGAGAAAGGAGAAATGATGACAGGAGTTAAGAGACGTCAACACGATATTGGAAAATGAAAGCAGATGGAAGATTGATAACTGATTTAGAAGAATGGAGAGACTTAAACAGATGGGAGCTGGTGAAAGGGGTGCAGCAGATAGAGGGGGCCAGTGGAGGGCACCAATAAAGAGAAAGCCAGTTGGCTCAGCAGAACACAGGAAAGTGTAAGGAATCAAAGGCGCAACCACTGGTCTGTTCCTCATCTCTCTATTTTTGCCTTTTCCAGGGTTTTCTTAAATGGAATTATGTAGTCTTTGGAACCTCGCTTCTTTCATTTAACGTAATATATTTAAAAGTCATCTGTGTTGTACTATCAATACTTCTTTCCTTTTAATTGCTAACTAGCAATCCATTTTATAAATGGGCCACAATGTGTTGGATTGGTTCCAGGTTCTGCTATAAACATTTGTGTAGTGGTTTCTCAGTTTTTCTGTCAACATAAGTTTTCATTTCACTTGGGTAAATACCTAGAAGTGACGTTCTGGGTCCTGGGAAATCCTCTGAATAACGCTGATTACTTTGTTGTCGTTTTAACAAGCAACCAATCCAGCAAGTTTCAGACTGCAAGTTCTGGTTCACCTTCTTTGGGAGGTAGTTCCCGCATCAGTTCAGTTTTCAAAGACTTCGCTGTACTGTTTGGATCTGCCCTTTCATGTCTCACTCTGGAGTTGGTCTGGGACTTGGGTGTTGATTTATCGATATATTTATGTTGTAGTTTCATACCTAAAACTTTGTGTGCTTCTTTGGGTGTGTCTTGCACATGAACAGCCTGGGGTGAGCCTCAGACTTGTGTCAGTTTATAGACAAAATCAGAGATACCCTTCTCCAGCTCTCTCTTATGAGGGATTTCCGTATCACAAATCAATTGATCGTGTGGCTTCTCTTGCCCTGTCATAGTGTTTATTGTGAAGGATGACAAATTCTGCTGCTATAAATGTTTAGTGACAGCATTTCACTTTAATCTTCACCCCGTGCTCTGCCTCTCAGGTCATCCATAACCACTGTGTTCACACATTTCGCACAAAATAAACTCACTGTCATTCTGTGTTGTCAGGAGGACTCCCATCAACAGAATGTTTGGGAAACGTGTTGTAACCTCCTATACAAGGGCTGCCGAACAACCATTGCACCATATGATTTTTTCTGGCACTTTAGAGACTCTTCAATGACCCTTTTGATGTAAAAAAAAATTATCTGCCAATAAGTCTTTCTCTAAAATAGGAAGTCATGACAGGATACAGACACAGAAAATATTTTTGCAGTTGGACCTATAGGACTCAGTAGCCATAAGGGTGCATTTCAAAACTTTTGGATACTTTTTTAAAAAAAGTTTCTCTCTTTATCATAAATAATAATTTGCCTTTTGTCGTATCTAATGCTGCTCCGTTTCATGACTATCTTTGCTTGGTTCAGCTTCCCAAACTGAGCAGTGGTTAAAAGCACAGGGTCTTTTAAGGTGTCAAAACTGACCTTTGGTGCCGTATCCAACGTTCAAATAAGAATCCTTGATCACATTCTTCTTACCACCTTTAATTTCATACTTCTGCGACTTGGGGCAACAGAAATAAATATGAAAGTGTTTCCCTGTCTAGAGTTTGTTTGTGAGTCCCCTTCAAACAAATACATCACAAGAAAATAAAACTACAGACCAGGACTTCCCTGGGGGTCCAGTGGTTAAGACTCCACGCTTCCACTGCAGCGGGTGCGGGTTCGATCCCTGGTCAGGGAACTAAAATCCCACAGCCAGTGTGGTGTGGCCAAAAAGATAAAACAAAAAACAAACCAACCAAAATACAGACCAGCCATAAGGACAGTCATTTTTCTCACAAAGCAAGATGTCTGGGGGCTAGGTGGTCCATAGCAAGGTGTCTGGGGGCTTGATAAGGTCATTGCAGATCCCAATAGACCAACAAGTCCATCTTTCTGCCTTGCCATCCTCAGCATGCTGGAGATGCTTCCACTTGGGGTTTCAAGATGGCTGCAGCAACTGCAGACAATGCAGGAAGACATGATTTCATCCAGCAAAAAGGAAAATGCAGTGCTTCTTCCCATGCATCTCTTTATACTAGAATAGACAAAAAACTTCTTAACACACCATTCTACAACAAATATGCTATATTAGTGATTATATCAATAATTCTTTGGCAAAAGGAAGAAGAAGCCAGCAAAATAAAACTAAAAAACTTTCTGGCAAACAGCAAAATCCAGAAACTTAAGTAGCTGAGGTACAGATCCAACACTGACTGGTATTTTACAAGATAACTCATTAGCAAGTCTAGGAGATTGATAGTTGCACTCTATAAGGGATAAGATGAAATTTTTGGATGCCTAATGTCTACAAGAAAGTTCTTATCAGTAACAGTGAAAGACATTTTTATGTTTACACAAAAAGAACAAGAAGAAAGAAGATATTGAACAGGTAAACAGGTAAAAATTTCACAACAGAATCTCTTTCCTGAAGTAGGTCTGCACAGTTCACCCTGGCTAGATATATAGTCAACATAACTTCTGGGGTGATGAAGTGGTCTGTACTTTCTGTAGGACTGCACAGTGATTAATGCTGGGAGCATATAAATGGTATCATACAATATGTGGCCTCTGTGTCTGCCTTCTTTCACTTTGTATCATGTTTTCAAGGTTCGTTTGTGTTGTAGCATGTACCAATACTTCATTCTTTTTTATTGACAAATAACATTCTATTGTGTAGATATACCACATTGTGTTTATCCATTCGTCATTTGATGGACATATGGGTCGTTTCCACTTTGGGGCTATTTTGAATAGGGCTGCTATGGATGTTCATTCATAAGTTTTTTATTTTTTGCGGTACGCGGGCCTCTCACTGTTGTGGCCTCTCCCGTCGCGGAGCACAGGCTCCGGACGCGCAGGCTCAGCGGCCATGGCTCACGGGCCCAGCCGCTCCGTGGCATGTGGGATCTTCCCGGACCGGGGCACGAACCCATGTCCCCTGCATCGGCAGGCAGACTCTCAACCACTGCGCCACCAGGGAAGCCCCATAAGTTTTTATTTAAACACATGTTTCTAATTCTTTTGGGTACATACCAGGGAGTGGAATTGTTGGGTTATATTGTAATTCTGTTTAACTTTTTGAGGAACCACCACACTGTTTTTCACAGTGACTGCACCATTTTACATTCCCACCAGCAATGTACAAGTGTTCCCTACTTCCTCATTAACGTTTGTTATTTTCTGTTTTGTCTTTTTTTCTAATTATGGCAAGCCTAAGTAGGTGTGCAGTGGTATTGATTTGCATTTCCCTAATGACTATTGATGTTAGTTATTGTTTGGGTATTTCGTTTGAACACTTTCTTTCTAGCAACTAAATCATCCAATGAATGCCAGTGCTTCTGGTGAAGGTGGTAACTGAAGCAGATAAGTGTTTAGATGGTGCTCTGGTAAAAATTTGAGTCTGTACGTAGCCAAGTCATGGAGCCAGTGCAGAGTATTCAAATAGATTAACATACGCCTGATGATGCTCTTGCCTGTCATCATAAATGTCATTTCAGGCCGTTATGACCATCTCTGAATGGTACAGGACTTAAGTACAACTCAGGATCCACACAGCATGCTTATAATAATGCCCTAACTCCCTCTGAAGATGAAACACATTTGTTTGTGTTCCTTAAGCCAATGCATAGAAAAATTTCACTGAGACACTCTTTGGACCACTGTTCTTTGTTTCTCTTTTTAAAAATTAAATAATACATTCATATAGTTCAAAAGCCAAACAACCTAAAAAGGAGTAGCCTTAAAAGACTCACTCTCACCTTATTCCCCATCCACTTCAATTCCCCCTCCAACAAGTAACTGCTTTTCATTGTTTTGTGTGTGTGTGTGTGTGTGTGTGTGTGTGTGTGTGTGTGTGTGTTTCCTTATGCAAATACAAACAAATCATATATATTCTGGGAGAGTAAAATACATGCTGTTTTGTATTTTTCTTTGTCTTCATTTATTTCTATCTCAAAGATCTTTTCACACTAATGTTACAGAAATATATGAGATCTGCTTTTCCATAGAGCATGTTGTCAAACTTTTGGATTTTTATTAGTATGATGGTTGAAAATGGTATTTCATTGTCGTTTCAATCTTTATTTCTCTTTATTATTAATGAGTGTGTCTCCTTGTATGTTAAAGGGCATCTGATTCGCTTTCCTGAGATCTGTCTGTTTATATTCTTTCTCCATTTTTCTGTTGGGTTGTTGGTCTTTTTCTTAATAATTTCTAGGAGCTTTTTGAATATGACTGATGTTATCACTATGTCTATGACCTGAACTGTAAATACTCTTTGTCAAGTTTGTCATTTGCCTTCTAACTTTACTTGTAGTGACTTTTGCCTTGCTAATTTTCTCCATGCTACTTTTATATTTATAAGGAGAACAGAGGAGGAGGAGCCAGGAAGAAGACTGAGAAGGAACAGCTGGTTAAAGAATCTGGAGAAGAAAAGTATTTCAAGAAGGACAGAGTTGTCTAAAGGGTCCAATGATGCAAAACAAAACAGAAACTAAGACAAGGCCATAGAAATGAACATCAAATTCGGCAGAAGGGGGGCAGTTTTAATGGTGGAGATAAACACCTTGTTGGAGCAAGTGAGTGAGGAAAGGCGATGGAGAGAACTTTGAAAAAGTGTTGCTCTATGGTGGGGCAGAGAAATGTGGTGGCAGATGGAGAAACAGGGTCAAGGAAGGGTTTTTTAGTGGGAGATGCTATGCTAGAGAATATCTGTAGGCTGATAAAAGTGGGAGAAACTATCTAGTGGTAAGAAAAAAGCCAAGGATGCAGAGGGAATACTTTTAAGAGTGAGGCCCTTCAGAAGGACAAGAGCCAGTGGGATTCAGGCCCACACAGAGGACAAGCTTCATCCATCGTGAGCGTGGACACAGCTGGGAAAGTGGTAGGTGTGGTTGATGGTATGCTGATGGAGGAGTTCCTGCCTGACTGCTCTTGTTTTCTCATGAAGTATGTGATGAAGACAAGCTGAGAGGACTCTAGTGGAAAAAAAGAAGTGGGAAATCAATGTGTTAGAATGTGGGAAAGGAAACATACGAGGGAAGGTTGCTGCGATGTTGAGTCCCATTTGAGATTTATGGTGAAAATGTCAAGGGAAGCCAGGGGCCACAGTTGTGGTTTCATCTCCAGCCCTGCTCAGGCCTGGATTGGGAAGATAGTATCAGGTCAGGAAGCTGTGGAGCAAAAACAATGGAGGGGGAGGGGCAAGTGAGAAGGGTAATAGCAAGGGAGCGATTATGATAATGAACGCGGAATCGGAGATGAATGAAGAGGAAGTAAGGATATGGGGGAAGATGGTTAGTAAAACAGAAGGTGTTAAAACAATCAGAGGCCTCAGTAAGATAGAAGAAATATGGGACCGCCAGCACTAGCCTGGGTGAGATGGAAGGATGGGAAATAGGGATCAAAATATCAAATCAGAATGCTTGAAACAGAGATTTTGGAGATGGTGCAGTTATTGGTGAAAGGATATGACCGTAAGAGTGAGTGGCTGCAGTGAGGGAACAGGAACTTGCCTTTGAGCAGGTCAGGAGCTGAGTTCCCAAGATGCTGGATAACGCCCCTGGGCAGAACCAAAGGATTGAATCTAGAATGTATACAATAGGGAAATCTTCTGAGAATATTCTGGCTGAAAGTGTAGATAAAAATAGATTGTTGAATAAGCAGCTTGTGTTCTGTTTTATTTAGACACAGATTTAAATGGTGGGAACTAGGGAGATGTGTACTTAAGTGGGTTAGGAAATTGTATACCATGAGGTTATTTGTTTTTGGGGGGATGGAGGGTGGAGTGGCTTTATAATAATTCATAACAGTTGGTACAAGCCTGCTAGGGGAAGAACGCTGAAAGATCACGGCCCATCAAGGTCTCAACTCACGTTATTTTTCTCACAAATTACACAACCTTCTTGTTCATTTGCTGGGCAAGCTCTGCACACATGTTTACAATCTGGTTAAAGAATCAGCCTTTACAATGGCGTTATTAAACACAAACATACACAGTGGTGGCCATGGTAACAGCAGGGAGCCTCTGGAGTTGGATGCTCTCAAATCCAGTTTCCTCAGCAACATCTGAGGAGGGTTGTGAGCCTTTAGGAAAGAGGCCATTTTCCCATGCACATGCACAGGAGAAAAAAGCACGCAGCCAGAGAATGTTCATAAGGGTTGGTGTGACCTTCCTTGTCCTCCTGGCAGGCAGTCACAGCTGTAGACGCCCAAGATGCTCTCCTCTCCAGCTCTGAGGGATTTCTGTGACCACGTCAAGATGCCATTGACAATCAACCGAGCGAGGCTGGGAGGATCTGTGAACCTTGTCGCAGCCCTCGGGTTCCCTGTTTGAAAGAGGAGTGATGTTCAATGCATTCTTGGTCAGGAGGCAGGTCGGGAATGAAACCTGCCAAAAAGAATTGATACGGCTATAATATCATTCAGGGGCCAGTCAGGAACATAAAAACCGTACCAGTTATTTTTAACAGAGGGAATTTATTATAAGGACTGCACAGGCCAAAGGAAAGGGCCCAGGAAACATAGACGTGGCAACAGAAGGAAGCCCCTGGATGGGTAGTGGTGAAAAAAGGCAACAGGAATCCAGAAGCTTGGAAGAGGTGCAACTCAGGCCTCAGAGGAAGGAGTACTGGACAGTTGGTGCAGGTATCTTTGATGCACACAGTAAGATTGGTTCTGAGACGGGGAAAAGCTGGAAACTTGAACTGCCCTAAAGAGCTGTTGCTGGGCGCAAACCACAAGAAGCCAGTCCCTTCTCTCTCCTCCAGCCTTGCAGGTTTCCCCTACGGGTGGAGTCCAACAAGGTGCCAGCTGGTTTGCTGAAGTCCAGCCCCGAGCAGCCATAGGAAACAGAAACAAGTTTCCAGTTTGGGGGCTGACACAGACAATGCTGCTATGGGCATTCTTGTGTATATCTTTTGATGCCATTTGTGCACTCATATTTGGGGGGTATATACCTAGGTGTGTACTTGCTGGATTTAATAGATACAGGTAGTAACCATTCTGGAGAATGTGTAGTGGTATCTCGGGATTTCAATGTGCATATTTCTAATTTCTATTGAAGCTGACCATCTTTGATCACTTGGATATCCTCTTTAGAAAGGTCTCCAGTCAGGGTTCTAGCCCATTTATAAGTGGGTGGTCAGTCTTTTTCTTATTGTTCTCTGGGGTTTTTAAGTATATTCCTGATATAAGCCCTTTGATTACATGTATTACAAATATTCTCTCCCAGTCTGTGAACTTGCCTTTTTTCACTCTCTCAACAGCATCTTGTGATAAATAGATGTTCCTAATTTTATGTAGTATAATGTATCAATTTTTTTCCTTTAGGGTTAGTGCTGTTTGTATCTTTTTAAAGGAATATCTCCTTATTCCAGGGTCATGAAGATACTCTCTCATATTCTTTTTTTTTTCTATTTTCCATCTCTTTGTCCATATCAACTGAATTCTAGTGATTTTTTCAGACCTGTTTTCTAATTTGTTCTGTTTTCAGCAATTTCTAATCATCTACTGGATTTCTAACTAAAATATTATATTTTTAATGCCTAAAAATTCTACATTTTCCCTCAATTCTGCCTGGTCATGTTTGACAGCCTCTTGTTCCTGTGTTGTCTTTTCAAAATACTCTTTATTTCTTTAAACATATTAAACATATTTAATGTATATTCTGTACCTAAAAATTACAGTATCTGCAGTCATTGCAAGTGTGATCCTATCACTCCCAAGTTCAATGTTTCCACTCTCATTGCTTATGGTAGCATGTTTCCTTCTGATTTTTAGAACTGTTTGCTATGAGCTCAAGTCTGTCAGAATTTTATCCACGGGAATCCTTCAATGCCTGATTTAAAGTATGTTCTTCCAGAGAAGAATTGTAATTTCTTGTGCTTAGAATCATTACTAAATTGAGATCACTTAAAATTTGGGGCGTTTTTGGACCCCCAAATTTTAAGGGCTTGGAAATATGTGGGAGACTCCCTCCCCCACCTTCCACGCCAAGCCAAGATCTATTGGGGCAAATATTCTCATCTCTCCTTTACTCACTGAGGATGTTGGCATTTGGGGATCCCAAGTTTATTACAGAGTCTTTGATCCAACTTTGCATTTTGTATGGGCCCGGGCTTTTTGTCTCTTGTCCCCAGATTTGGCTTCTTAAAACCCTGGCCTTGGGCACCAGGAACCTGCAGATACCACCAGGGCTACACTGGCTTCAGTGCTAGCTTACCAATTTTTTTTGGCTGCATTGGGTCTTCGTTGCTGCGCACAGGCTTTCTCTAGTTGCGGCGAGCGGTGTGCGGGTTTCTTATTGCGGTGGCTTCTCTTGTTGCAGAGTACGGACTCTAGGCGTGCAGGCTTCAGTAGTTGTGGCTCATGGGCTCTAGAGCGCAGGCTCAGTAGTTGTGGCTCACAGGCTTAGTTGCTCCGCGGCATGTGGGATCTTCCCGGACCAGGGCTCTCACCCGTGTCCCCTGCATTGGCAGGTGGATTCTTAACCACTGAGCCACCAGGGAAGCCCTGGCTTAACAATTTTGGTTTTATACTTTCTTATTCCTTTCCCTCACTTTTCTGCCAGCCCAGCAATGAATTTTAAAACCTTTAAAACTTTTTATCCATCATTTTGAGTGTTCTGTACCAGGAGGGTTTTCCTGCACATGAGTCTACCATATTGTCAGAAATGGAAGTCCAATAATCTTTCTTAGAAAATATGATACTCATGCAGGAGCCACATAAGGCATATAGTTTCTTCTTCAGCAGTCGGTCAAAGACTTTTTACAAACCCAAGTTTTCTCTTTCCTAATGTGTTTCTTCATGTTTGTTTAGGGTGTCTCAGGAGAAATTCCTTCTATAAATGTGTAGTTGCCATAAGTGAGAGCAAATTGAATGAAAACTCCCTACAAATAGCAATTATTGCACCAGGTAATGAGATGACCATCCAGGACCATATTAAGTTGGGAAAAAATAAAAGCTATGGGAGAAATGATTAACCTAAATGATACCTTTCTGTCAAGATCAGAGCCATCTTCTTTCACAATTTTGCAATTTAGGAAGAGCTAGGAGTTGTTTAAAATAGATGAGCTCCCTGTCTTGGGATGTAAGTTTAAGTGGAGCAGTTCTGGTAAAGAAACCAGAGGGGGTCTTCTGAACAATTCCAGTTCTGACTTTGTACAAAGATCATCCTGGAAATGCTTTAAAGAAAAAAAATACAGGAATTCCCTGGTGGTCCAGTGGTTAAGACTCTGCGCTTCCAATGCAGGAGACGCAGGTTCATTCCATGGTCAGTGAACTAAGATCCCACATGCTGTGCGGCGCGGCCAAAAAATTAAAAAAAAAAAATTTTTTTTTTTAAAGAAAAAAGAAAAGGAAAAGGAAAAAATCCTCCAGCACAGGTGGTGGGCAGAAAGCCCAGCCAATATCTGTGTCTTCTTAAGCCAGAAAAGACGCTTTTCTCCTTCATAAAAGGCCTCAGGAGGACCAACTTAGGATTTTCACTGTTCCTGGGAGGCTACTGATGGCTCTGGCTTCTTTTAATATGCAGGAGACCAGCCCCATTCCAATCTAGGTCTTAAATAAGCTTGGTGTTTATGACACACTTCCTCACTTGCAGGGGTTGAGAGTCCGCCTGCTGATGCAGGGTATGCGGGAGGCGGGCCTCTCACTGTTGTGGCCTCTCCCATTGCGGAGCACAGGATCCGGACGCGCAGGCTCAGCGGCCATGTCTCACGGGCCCAGCCGCTCCGCGGGCGTGTGGGATCTTCCCGGACCGGGGCACGAACCCGTGTCCCCTGCATCAGCAGGCGGACTCTCAACCACTGCACCACCAGGGAAGCCCCACTGGTAGTGTTTTTAACAGTTGGTTTCTTGGGAGGATTTATAATACCAGGATCTCTTCTACAAAGTGTCACTGCCTTTCAAAAAGGGCCATCCAGTCTTCTCGTCCAATGCTCCCATGGCTCACATATAACAGGAGCCCCACGAAACTCTGTTAACTCTGGGTCCTGTAGTCATCAAACTACAGCCTAGGATTTCATAATTTTTCAGTAACACCATTTTTTCCCCACGTAGAGTTCCACTTTCAAAGGCACAGGTAACTGTTCATTTTGTAGTAATGTGTGAGAGGCCTGCCTGTCTGGGTCAATGGCATATTTTACGACAACCTTCCAAAAGCAAAATAGGTCTGCCTTGGTTTGCCCTTCTGTCCAGGGAAATGATGGCGGCAGCATGTTGTTGCCAATAGGCACCGGGTAAGACTGGCCAAAAGAGAAACTCCTTGGCCAGTTGGTGGAGTATTACCACTGTGTTTGAGGCACATTAAACCAGCCCTGACCGACACTTCCCATGTCTGGCAGCCCTGCCAATGTCAGGGCCAATGGCCTCTTGTGATGAGATGTAGCCCTTCCCAGCTGGCGTGGCATATACTCCCACTTCAGTTAGAACTGAGCTTTGCTTCAACGTCTGCTTCATGCTACTGTACTTCCTCTCAGAGCATATCACATCTTGCTAGTTTTATATTCACCTGGACCCCTCTCCAAGCCCTATTCAAAGTTTGCGTCTGTAGAGAGAGTGTACCTGTGTTTTCACCAGGACTCTGCCAGCCACTGTGCAGTTAACTGTGGTTTCTGGGATGTGTGACACAGAACTTATTTTCACACCACTTGGACCCGACCCAGACGTTCTTGACCCCTGAAACCTTGATAGACCTGCTGTTAGGCCAGCCTGATTTACTCAACTTTTAATGTGGAGGAGTGTTCGCAATCTGATAATTTGTCAATTTCTTTTCAGGTTAAAAAACGCCCAATCGTCTTTGCCCCTTCATAACTTCTCAGCTAATTCAATGGTCCTTAGTTCCCGCTCGGTCCGCATGATCTCCCCAGTGGCTGGTGGTTGGCTACTCCGTCTTTCCAGCATCTCCTGTAGGTTGCACTTAATCCTGCTGCTTCTGCCCTGGGCAGCTGAAGTGGTCCCTGTCCTTTATTTCCCTGCTCAGCAGCTGGCCCCTAGCTGTGTTGGGGGAGGGGGCTCCTCTCGAAACCTGAGGCTGGGGAGGCAGAGCCCCAAAGAGGGGAAGTGCTCCCAGCAGCCAGTCTGGGGGTGGGGGAGTAGGAAATCCAGGCTCAACAAAGAGGAGATAGATCTTCACTCCTGGGGTTTCTCATCATCAAAGCAAGAACCGTGGTGGTTCTTTTGGAAGCCACTTGCCAGCCAGGTCAAGGGACGTATGCTTGGCTGCAAGTCTAGTGGGATGGGGGGGGGCGGGCAGGCAGTCTGCACAGTGGTGACAGGGTGTGGCATGGGGGTACAGGGAATCCTGGGCTCCTGGGTGCCTGGAACAGTCACGCTTCTTGGTGGAGCTCAAGGAGGTGGGCGGGGACTGGGGGTTTAGAGTCCTGAGAGCAGGGGGCGAGCAGGGGGCCGCGGGTGTGCCCTGGTTACACAGTAGGAGCCTCAGGAGCGCTTTGTCTTCCGGCGGAATGCGGGGCCGGACCCTGAACCCTCGGACCATTTACCCAGTGTTGCCGAAACTCGTTGCCCTCCTGCCCATGTCCTGTCAGAAGCGACTTCACTGCAGAACCCACAGCCAGGTAGCACGTCTGTTGTCAGATCGCCCCTCCCTTCCCTCTCAGGCTACTGCCGGGCCTCCTGGGTTCCTGTGCCTCCCTTTTCTTTCTCCTCCCAGCCCCCCTTTCTCTGCTGATCGGCCTGAGCTGGACTGTCCCGCAGCAGCTGCCTGGCTCCTTCCCACAGGGGAGCGGGGGCTTGGTGGGCAGAAGGGTCTCGGCCCCGAGAGGCCGCAGCTGCTGGCCTTTCGTCTCCGTCCTCCCAGCCCCGTGCTCATCCCCGGGCCTGCTCCTCGTTGGCCTCCTTTCTAGCCAGGATCAAAGCAGGGTCACCTTTCCTGCAAGAGAAAGGGGAGGTTCCTTCATCTCCCTTTGCCTCACGTTCACCCCACCCACTCCCTTTGCTCTGTGTTCCCCAGGATCTCTCTGTGGACACGGCTGTGTTTCCGGAGAAGGTGAGCAATGGGATGCTGAGGGGCAGCAGAGACAAGGAGGCCGTGGATGTGCCTGAGGAAGGCCCAGCCCCCCAGGGGATCAGCCCCGCCTTCATCGTTCAGGAGACCTCACTGTGACAGACTCGGGACAGTCTGTCCACATTCTGCCAGGCACACCCCCCTCCCTCACCATAAGCCCCTTGTCTCTCGAAGGCCAAGACCGAATCACTGTGTCTGCCCCAGGCAGAGGGTACAGCTGTCACGTACAGGGTCACGGGGATGGGGTAAGAACTTTTCTTGACCTTCGCCAATCTATTCTAGGGCAGAGATTCTAAGAATTTTTGGTCTCAAGATCCCTTTACGTTCTTAAAAAAGTAGGGCTCTGAAAAGCTTTTGCTTCTGTGGGTAATTGTGATTGATATTTACCATATTAGAAATTAAAATAGACTTAAAAATATTTATTTAAAAATAACATTAACCCACTATATGTGAATATAGATACCATTTTTATGAAAAATAATTATTTTCCATATTGGAAAATATTTAGTGAGAAGAGTGGCATTGGTTTACATTTTTGCAAATACCTCTAATGTCTGTTGTAATCGAGAGCTGGATTCTCCTATCTGCTTCTACATTCTGTCTGTTGTTGCAATATCACATGTCATATGGCTTCTGGAAAATTCCATTACACTCATGAGAGAATAGGAGTGAAAAAAAGGCAAATCGCATCTTGTATTATGAAAATAATTTTGGCTACTTAGGGCACTGAATGGGTCTCAGGGACCCCCAGGGTTCCTGGACCACACTTTGCATATCTCTGATCGAGAGCAAAACTTTTCCTGTAAAGGGCCAGAGTTCCTCCACAGGAACTCTGTAAATATTTTGTGCTTTACTGTCTGTCGCAGCTATTCGACTCTGCCTTGTATCAGGAAAGTAGCCATAGATCATATGTAAACAAATGGGTGTGACTCTTTTCCCATAAAAACTTATTTAAAAAATCGGGGGCTGGATTTGGCCCACTGGCTATAGTTTGCCAACCCCTGATCTCGAATACCAAGATTGCAGGGAGCCTGGGTTTAGGGCTTAGGCCACAAAGGGGAGAGGACAGTGCCATCTGACTCATCCTAGCCAGGCTCCTTCCAGAGGAAGCGAAACGGAATTTCTCAGACAAGCCTAGATTTTTCTATTTCTAATGACGCTAGTTCTCGATTTAGTGAAATCTGCAGTCTCCACCTTAATACTTAGATATCCCTTGGCCAGCTCTGCTGCTCCCAAAGTGCATCGAAGCCTCTCCCCTGTAATTCTGCTGCCTCTCAGAAAGCACGCGCATATCCAGCCCCGGGGAGGTTGTCTCGGCCATCACTGCCCCACCCCCACCAGAGTCACAGGTACCTGGGGATGGGGCAGGTGGTACAAGACGCTCAAGTGGACCAATCAGCCCTCTCACTCCCGAGCCAGGCCACCTGAGCGTCATTTTGTCATCCAGGCTCCTGTTTCCTTTTGGAGCTTCTTTCCTACATACCCCTGTTCCCAGGGTCTCCCAGTGAGAGGGTATTTTTCTTCCTCCGCTACAGAGGAAAAGGGCGTTACTCCTGATTCTGGTTCATTTGTGGGTCGAAGTCTCCAACCTGACATTTCCTCTGGTTATTCCCATTCATCCCCTGGTCCTTTCCTCGGCTCTGCCTGCCCCCAGCAGTCCTTTCGCTTCCTGACCTGACTGTGCTGGGTGCTGTCCGGCTGGAGGAGGTGGTCTCTGGACGCCTTGGGGACGGTCCAGAACACTAAGGAAATGCCTGGAAAGGTCCCGAGACAGACTTAGAAACTTGTAATGATGGTACTTGCCCTCCCCCAGCCCCCCACCAGCTGCATCCTTCTTTGGCTCTCCTTGTCTTTTCTACCGGGGTAATGTGGTCTCCCCTCTCCCGAAGGGTCTGGCATTACTAGACAGAGGCTGGAGTCTGAGTGGGCCGGATGGAGCACGCTCCCAAACCTGATTTATCAGGAGACGCTCCGTGCTGTGGGGGGGCCCCAATGCGCACCCAAAGCCAGCTTTCCCGGCTTCATCCCCAGAGAGAGACTGTGTGCTACCAGCTTGCGAGGGAACTCATGCGTTCTTCTTCTGACCACATTCAAATTCAACAAGGAAGATACTGCTTTTTGGCTTTAGACATAGAACATTCGCGCTGGACTTTTATGGTCTTGCGAAGAACACTGTGCTAGTGCCCACCCACACCTGGTCTCTGCCTTGCCTGGCCCCGTCCAGCTGCCCAGAAGCAGCTCTGCACAAGCTCTCTGGGCTCCTCAGCGGAGACTTGGTAGATTTATGAGTTTGGCCTTGGCTGAGGCCTTCTCGCCATGGCTCCCAGCCACGGTCCAGCTGCTCTCCCACATCTCATGCTGCCGCGGCTGGGACGTTCTGTGTCTGCTTTTGTGCCTCCACACCAATTTGCTGAGTCACCCCCTCAGCCCCCTTTCCCCGGCTGCCCTGGTCAGCCCTGTGGAGGAATAGCAGTTCCTCACACCAGAGCTCAGACCCCCGGCCACGCCCAGTCGGCCAGAACCTCATCCGTTCTCATGATGGCAGTGGTGGCGTCTGTCTAAGGCTAGCCCTGTTGGGACTCTAGTTGGCCTGACCCACTCTGAGGCACTGAAGTTTAACAAAAAGATGATTCCTTCTCTGTCTGGACTTTAGGTACCTGATCTGAAGCCACACCTGATCTGGAAAGTTACTTTCTGTATGTATAGACACTGATTTTTTCCTCAAACTATTTCTACAAGGCCAGAGATGAATTCCATTAGAGCACTATCTGATTTCTGGCACTCCATGGCAGGACTAAGGGAGCGCCTGGGAGGGCAGTGCCTGTGGGGAGGAGCTGGCCGGAGAGAGCTCATTGTAGACAGATTGTAGAAATAACTCCTGAGCCAGTGGGGCCTTCGGCCAAAATCATACAAGGAACCCAGTGAACCCAGGCCTATCTTGTTTGTCTTGGAGATTAGGTTTCTAATATAATGGAAGATTTTAATTATTATCCCCTGGAAAAGATACACGTTCTCCTTCTCAGGTCCTTCAAGGATGTAACTGAGTCTAGCAAAACCTTCAAATGCAAGGGCTTAAGGTGCTGCCTGGTTCAGTTAAGGTAGAGCTGCCTCTGGGATAAAATCTCAAACTAGGCAGCTAGGACTATGTAAAAGTTTCTCTGGATACTGGAATGTAAGCAATGTAAGCTTTATGGTTTAACCTGTAAATATAACTCATAACAAGAGAAGAGTGGAAGGGTGCAGGGCCCAGAGAGGGAGAAAATGTAGTGATGAGGGGCAGCTGGAGAGACCGTAATGCAGATACAAAATTCCTAAACTCCTGATGTTGGGTAAGCATCTTGCAGTGCAATAACAAAGTATGTTCCCTTCTTCAGTTTCCTCTCTACCTATGTGACCCCGGCCCAGCTCTGTTCACACTCACAGCTGCCGAAAGCCTGTCTGGCCCCTGGCTTTCCCATCAGCACCTGAAGCTGCTGCCAGCCTCAGCCGCTACCTCTGTGCGTGTGCAGCAGTGTCTGTCTTCTTGCAATCTCCAGAGGGTTTGTGGGAACCTTAGGGGAGAAAAGCAAGGGACGGAGCCCTAACTCAACTTCCAACTCAGTCAGACCCTTTCCTTGCCCACTTCCCTGTAACTGCCACAAGGGAGCCACTGGGGCATCACCCGTGGGGGACGAGATGAGGATCTGCTCCCCGGTCCTCCTAAGTACTCTCTGTCACAGAGCTGCCCACTGCTCTGCCTGGTCTGTGTGCTGGAACCTGGGAGTGGAGCCTGAACCAGATCGATGGGTGAGAGGCAGAATGAAGACAGGCAGGGCCTGGCAGAGAATCCAGGTCCCTAAGCTTGAGTCACAGTCCGGGAGAAAAGGGCCACTGTGATGATCACTTGTCACCAGGTGCCGGTGAGAACGGCCTGGCGAGAAGAAGAGCGTCTGCCTCTCCAGAGACTTGGGTCCCGGTCTCTGCCTCCTTTGTTCTTTGGCCCGAGGTGACGGCTGTGGTGGAGTCAAGGCCAGAGCACCCCAGGCCTCCGGCGTAGAGACGCGATCGCATCGGCCACTTCTGCAAGACATGGGGAAGGGATGAGGGTCATGCTCACTACCACAGCCCTCGTAGCCCTCGGCACCCCAGACCGGGCCTTCCCTAGCCTCCCTCCTCGAGACCCGTCCCCCTGACTGCTCCGACGACAGCGGTCCCAGGCTCACCACCACTCATGGCCTCACAAATTCTCCTGACCACCTGAGCCTGGCCGAGAGGCACAGGAGGAGCCGTCTGAGAAAAGCAAGGGCCCTGAGAGGAGCCCCGGATGGTGGGGAGGGAGGCGGGCGGCAGAGCTGACAGCAGCCAGGGCCTGGGCAGTGGGGAGGGCAGCAGCGTGGGGCAAGGACAGGCTCCTCCTGACACTGAATAGTCCTGACCCTTTCTCTTGCCCAGTCCCGGCCGGGCCCAAGTGCCTGTGGCCCGAGATGTCAGTGCTGCCCCCTCCCCCTAAGCAGGGGACCTCCCAGGATTGTCCATCCTTCCAGCAGGAACGCGGCCAGTCCCAGAAAAGGCCAGGTTGACTTGGCTCTGAGGTCTGCCCTCCACCTGACAGCCCCCCACTTGGGGGCTGAGGGCCACTGCTGCTGGCTAGCTAACCCACCCCACCCAGCTGCCAGAGTGCTAGACCTAGCCGGGCTCTCATCTGTTCATTCTTCAACATATTTATGCATCACCTGCTCCCTGCGAGGGTCTCACCTTGGCCGCCGTCTTACAGCTAAGTAAGCAACTGTGCCACCCGGGGACACTGCACCAGGGGCCACCATTGGCATTTCAGAGTTGCCCCATCTGAAATGTCTCAAATTCTTGCATTTTAGTTGTATTTATATGAAAGAAGAATATCTTAAGTTTCAAGACATTTCAGAACTAGGATGTTGAAGGAAGAGAGAGGGTGAAAATTATCCTCCATAGAAATAAAGTTGCTGTCCTCAGAGGGCAAAGACGACCCTTTATAACAGCTACACTCCCAGTCAGCAACTTACAGTGTGCTCTACCCCACCCCCGGGGCCTGCTTAGTGGCTATGAGCCCGGGGCCTGAACTGCATTCAGCCACTTAACCTACCTAAGCTTCAGTTTCCTCATCTGTAAAGTAATCTTCATGTGGTTCTTTTTCTTTTTTTTTTTTTTAATTTTCTTTTTTTTAATCCTCATTTGGTTCTTGTGCGGATTAAAAGATAAAAATGCACTAAAGCATTTAGTCTAGCTCTGGGCGTAACTTTAGCCCCCAGATAATGTTAGCTGTTATTGCGATGATGATTACTGTTAATCATACTTCTCCTTCATGATCTCATTTCATACGCTGGAAGCAAAGTCAGACTCATGTTATCTTCCCTTTCCGTATAATAAACTGAGGTTCAGGAAAGGCAGGTGACAGTGTGGTAAGTGATGCAGGCAGGAAGCCCTCCTTCCCCCTTTCCCAGCCCCTGCCGCGCCCCCACCCAGCTTGGTTACTTCTAGAGTGATGCTTTCTTAGAGCTTTGTTCTCCAAAGGGGGCTCCCTCCTGAGACAGAAGTCCAAAGGACACCAAGGCACTGTACAGTGGCATAGTGCCCCTCGGAATCTAGGAACCTCCTAGGTGTGTCTTCTTTCCCAGACCCCAGCCCTGGAAACTACTCCCTTTTCTCCTCTACCACTAAGTGCCCCGGAGTCTTGGGGCCTCTCAGAATTTCCCTCCCCTTGGAGGAACCATATTCTCATGAAGTCATTTCCAATCATCACTCCCACTGCATCCCATGAGAAACATTGTCATTCCAGTCCCAAGAGCCAGCCTCAGCTCCTCTTCCCATGAGAGAGCAGGAAGCAGCCGGCCCCAGCGTCAGCTCTGCCGAGGGCAGGGGGACAAGTCCAGTATCCCCCATCCCAAACCCCCTTCCCCAAGGCCCCGGGCCCGCGACCTACCTTGAGAGGGTGCAAGTAACGGAGTCCACGCAGGAAGGGCGGCCAGGCGGGGCCAGGCATCTCATGGCCAAGTGTGCGGGTGAGGTGGGCTATGTAGCTGGTGGCCAGCACCAGCACGTCCAGCTTGGACAGCTTGGTGTCGGGCGGCACGGCAGGTAGAGCGGCCTGCAGGGCCAGGAAGGCCTGGCGCAGGGTCCTCACCCGGCTCCGCTCCCGAGCGGCGTTCTCAGGGCTGGCCTCACTCTGCACAGAGGACCCCAGGTGAGTGGGGCTGACCGGACGCCCATTGCCCCTGGTTGCTAAGAGCATCCTAGGGCAAGGCCTCCTGCCAGAGTAGTAGCATGCCAAACGACAGGGACCCCAGGGCCTCGTCCCCTCTTAGTCTGCTCTCAGCCCAGCCCCGCTTTACGGCAGAGGAAATGGAGAGAAGACCTCATCTGGGCTCAGAACTGAGTCCTGTACTCTTTCCCACCCTCCACTGTGCCTCCCCCTGGCCCTTGCCGCATCCACACCTAAGTCTGAATCCTGCTTACCAGGATGCCCTGGGCCCACAGGGAGCACACAGTCCTGCCCTGCTCTGTAGGGCTGACCCTAGGCCCAGCCAGGTCCTGAGACGTAGAGGCAACTGTGGTAAAGAGGAAGGGACACCAAAGCGTGCTGGCCCTGTTGCTGACTGCTGCTCTGGGACCTTGGGAAACATGTCACTTCTCCGGGCCTCAGTTTCCTTGAGACAAGTGAGTTGGGCCAGCTCTCTGAGCCACGCTCTGGTTAAGACCGGCTCTGATTTCCCCAACCGCCCAAGCATGGAGCCTTGGAGCGGAAGTTGGTCAATGTCCCCTCTCTTGGGCAGGACAGTAACCATGAGTGAGGCTCTGCCATCACAGGTGACGTCGCAGCCCCTCCCATGCCTGCCTCTCCCAGCTACCTCTTCAGGTCCTGGCTTTCTTACCCGGCCACGAGCCAGCCTCCTGGCGCCGGACCCTCGAGGGCTTGGGGCAGCTCTGTTCCATCTTGGATTGCTCCAGCTGGTCTCTTCCCACAGGTCCTGCCCTGTCCTGCTCAGGCGGCTCCTCTTCCTGTCAGTGCCTGCCAGCGACCTCGGTGTGGCCTTGGCCGGGCTCTTCCCTACTCCTGGCATGGCCAGTGCCGCTCTGGCCTCTCTCTGTGACATGCCACACCCCTGAGGTATGATGCTGCAGCCCCCAGGACTGGAACACAGGGCCTGAGGCAGCCCTTAGGCTCACGCTAGCGGGGCAGGCTGGTCATCCAGACAGCAACGGCTACATCTGAGGAAGCGAGCGCCAACTCAGTCCTGCTCCACTCCTTGCTCTGGGAAAACCGCCCACCCGGCACAGCCCCCGCGAAAAGCCTCCTGACTGCCTCCCAACTGGCTGAGGGCGGGGGTGCTGGATGCGGGGAGTGGCCAGGCCCTGGGAGGAGGCCCCTGCTGTAGAGGGCAGGAGGACGGTGGGAAGGGAGCTCCTTTCCCGGATCCCGGCCTGACCCTGACTGTGGTCCTGGGATAGACCTGCAGCTTCCGCTTTGGGGCTTAAGTCCATGGAAGGGCCCTGAACTCCCTTCCCTGTGCCAGAAACCTGGCTGTGCTCATCCCTGAAAGGACCTTTCCTCCCCTTGCCAGTGAAAACGACCTTCCAGCCAGAGGGCGCTACTCCCCATACCCCAGACATGCCTCTTATTTCCACCTCAGTGCTTTACTTTTCCCTTTTTGTCCGCCTGGAATACCTCCCTCCAGCTGTGCCCCGGGAAAAGCTGCCCATCCTTTGGGTTATGTCCAAAGGATTTGTGAGGATTTCTTCCAACCCCACAGAACCCAGAGCCCACATCTCCCTGTTTTATTGGTACCCCATTCTATGCACAACCACACCCTGGCTAGCTTCCTAAGAGTTCAGTGTTCTAGATCAGTACATGCCAAGCACTGTGCTAAGTACTTTACATGTATTATCTTATTTCTCAGATCAACGTCTTAAGAAAAAAAGACTCTCACATCATCATTTTGCAGATGGGAACGCTGAGGTATCAGGAAGTAAAATAACTTGCCCGGTGCCAAACATCTAGTAAGTGATGGTGGTGGACGAAAGCCCAGGCAGTCAGGGAGACATGGAAGGCTGCTCCTCACCCTACACCGTTCTGCCTCGGGTGGGTTACTCACATGTCTGTTCCCCTGCTAGGTGCGAGGTCTTTGAAGGCAAGGACCAGGATGTTTACTGAGCTGCATGAGATCCTCCATTCCGCTAGTTAGGAGGAGGCAGGCCGAAGGAATAGCAAGCCTGCCACAGTCGGCCCTGCCTGCCCTCAGGTTACCACCCCTGCCTGCAGTAGAGTCATTGCACGTCCCTTATCCCCCAATCTTGAACTCCAGAGGAGACAAAATAAGTAAAGGGAAAGTGCAGAGAGGACAGAGGAACAAAGGTGGATGTACAGAGACAGACATTCAGCCAACCAGAGAGAAAGGAAAACAGAAGAGAAGTAAAATTCACTTGAATGTCCATCGATAAGGAAGTGATTAAATAGATTTTGCTATATCCATTCTGTGGAATGATATGCAGTAATAAGAAGAAGCAGACATCTATATAGTGACATGGGAAAACTCTCCAAGATGCACAGTGAAGTGAAAAAACCTAGTTGTAGGTCACTATGTATAATAAGATCCCAGCCAGGATTTTAAAAGAAGACACTAAAAAACAAAAGCTATAAGTATCAAGGTTTAGGGACTTCCCTGGCGGACTCCCTTCTGCCAGTCCTCCCTTCCAGTTTAGGACTCTGCCATTGACTGCAGGGGCACAGGTTTGATCCCTGGCTGGGGAACTAAAATCCCGCATGCCTCATGGCGTGGCCAAAAAAAAAAAAAAAAAAAAAAAAAAAAGTATAAAGGTTTTTGTGCTTATGTGAATATATAGAAAGGAGACTGAAAAGATGCACACTGAGTTACTTTTTTTTTTTTTTTTTAACTCCAGATGCAGAGAGTTCGGTGCACACTGTCATTTTTGGTCCATGCAGGGCCTCTTGTTAGCCTTCCTCTCTCCCTCCTTCCCCCACCCCCTTTCATCTGTTCCCTTTTATCCTATTCCCTATCATAGACAGCCATTCCAAACTGTTTAATGTATATTCTTTCGTTTAATGTCTACTTTTTGTGGTGGTTTTAAACTATGTACACAAATTCTTTGACACTCCTCCCTTCAAAAGGTGGAGCATACCAGATGGTTTCGCAGGCAAATTCTATCAAACATTTAGAGAAGAGTTAACACCTATCCTTCTCAAACTCTTCCAAAATATAGCAGAGGGAGGAACACTCCAAAATTCATTCTATGAGGCCACCATCACCCTGATACCAAAACCAGACAAGGATGTCACAAAGAAAGAAAACTACAGGCCAATATCTCTGACGAACATAGATGCAAAAATCCTCAACAAAATACTAGCAAACAGAATCCAACAGCACATTAAAAGGATCATACACCATGATCAAGTGGGGTTTATCCCAGGAATGCAAGGATTCTTCAATATATGCAAATCAATCAATGTGATAAACCAGATTAACAAACTGAAGGAGAAAAACCATATGATCATCTCAATAGATGCGGAAAAAGCTTTTGACAAAATTCAACACCCATTTATGATAAAAACCCTCCAGAAAGTAGGCACAGAGGGAACTTACCTCAACATAATAAAGGCCATATATGACAAACCCACAGCCAACATCGTTCTCAATGGTGGAAAACTGAAACCATTTTCTCTAAGATCAGGAACAAAACAAGGTTGTCCACTCTCACCACTATTATTCAACATAGTTTTGGAAGTTTTAGCCACAGCAATCAGAGAAGAAAAAGAAATAAAATGAATCCAAATCGGAAAAGAAGTAGTAAAGCTGTCACTGTTTGCAGATGACATGATACTCTACATAGAGAATCCTAAAGATGCTACCAGAAAACTACTAGAACTAATCAATGAATTTGGTAAAGTAGCAGGATACAAAATTAATGCACAGAAATCTCTTGCATTCCTATACACTAATGATGAAAAATCTGAAAGAGAAATTAAGGAAACACTTCCATTTACCATTGCAACAAAAAGAATAAAATACCTAGGAATGGACCTACCTAAGGAGACAAAAGACCTGTATGCAGGAAACTATACACAGATGAAAGAAATTAAAGATGATACAAACAGATGCAGAGATATACCATGCTCTTGGATTGGAAGAATCAACATTGTGAAAATGACTATGCTACCCATAGTAGCATATTCAGTACAACTACAGATTCAGTGCAATCCCTATCAAACTACTAATGGCATTTTTCACAGAACTAGAACAAAAAATTTCACAATTTGTATGGAAACACAAAAGACCCCGAATAGCCAAAGCAGTTTTGAGGGAAAAAATCGGAGCAGGAGGAATCAGGCTCCAGACTTCAGACTATACTACAAAGCTACAGTAATCAAGACAGAATGGTACTGGCACAAAAACAGAATTATAGACCAATGGAACAGGATAGAAAGCCCAGAGATAAACCCACACACATATGGCCACCTTATTTTTGATAAGGAGGCAAGAATATACAATGGAGAAAAAGACAGCCTCTTCAATAAGTGATGCTGGGAAAACTGGACAGTTACATGTAAAAGAATGAAATTAGAACACTCCCTAATACCATACACAAAAATAAACTCAAAATGGATTAAAGACCTAAATGTGAGGCCAGACACTATAAAACTCTTAGAGGAAAACATAGGCAGAACACTCTATGACATAAATCACCGCAAGATCCTTTTTGACCCACCTCCTAGAGAAATGGAAATAAAAACAAAAATAAACAAATGGGACCTAATGAAACTTAAAAGCTTTTGCACAGCAAAGGAAACCGTAAAAAAGACAAAAAGACACCCCTCAGAATGGGAGAAAATATTTGCAAATGAAGCAACTGACAAAGGATTAATCTCCAAGATATACAAGCAGCTCATGCAGCTCAATATCAAAAAAACAAACAACCCAATCCAAAAATGGGCAGAAGACCTAAACAGACATTTCTCCAAAGAAGATATACAGATTGCCAACAAACACATGAAGGGATGCTCAACATCACTAATCATTAGAGGAATGTAAATCAAAATTACAATGAGGTATCACCTCACACCTGTCAGAATGGCCATCATCAAAAAATTTACAAACAATGAATGCTGGAGAGGGTGTGGAGAAAAGGGAACACTCTTGCACTGTTGGTGGGAATGTAAATTGATAGAGCCACTGTGGAGAACAGTATGGAGGTCGCTTAAAAAACTAAAAATAGAACTACCATATGACCCAGCAATCCCACTACTAGGCATATACCCTGAGAAAACCATAATTCAAAAAGAGTCATGTACCACAATGTTCATTGCAGCTCTATTTACAATAGCCAGGACATGGAAGCAACCTAAGTGTCCATCGATAGATGAATGGATAAAGAAGATGTGGCACATATATACAATGGCATATTACTCAGCCATAAAAAGAAACGAAATTGAGTTATTTGTAGTCAGGTGGATGGACCTAGAGTCTGTCATGCAGAATGAAGTAAGTCAGAAAGAGAAAAACAAATACAGTATGCTAACACATATATATGGAATCTAAAAAAAAGAAAAAAGAAAAATTGAAGAACCTAGGGGCAGGACAGGAATAAAGACGCAGACGTAGAGAATGGATTTGAGGGCACAGGGAGGGGGAAGTGTAAGCTGGGACGAAGTGAGAGAGTGGCATGGACATATATACACTACCAAATGTAAAATATATAGCTAGTGGGAAGCAGCTGCATAGCACAGGGAGATCAGCTCGGTGCTTTGTGACCACCTTGGTGAGTGGGATAGGGAGGGTGGGAGGGAGACGCAAGAGGGAGGACATATGGGGATATATGTATACGTATAGCTGATTCACTTTGTTATAAAGCAGAAACTAACACCATTGTAAAGCAATTATACCCCAATAAAAATTAAAAAAAAAAAAAAGGTGGAGCATAATCCTCCTCCCCGTGAGTGTGGGCTGGACGTAGGGACTTGCTTCTAACAGGTAGCATGCGGCAGAAATGTCAGTGCGTTACTTGAGAAGCTAGGTTATAAAAGACACTGCAGCTTCCTCCTTGCTCTCTCTGGGATCTCTCCCTCTGGGGGAAGCCAGCTGCTAAGTCATGAAGATACTCAAGTAGCCCTGAGGAGAGGCCCAAGTGGTGAGGAACTCAAGCTTATCAATCACACCAGCACTAACTAGCAACCATGTGTGTATGTGTACCACCTCAAAAACGGACCTTCCAGCAGCAGTTCAGCCTTTAGATGACTGCAGTCCTGACCAACAGTTTGCGTGCAACCCATGAGAGGCCCTGAGCCAGAGTCACCCAGCTAAGCTGCTATAACCTGTAGAATTCCTGACCCACAGAAGCCATGTGAGAAAATACATGCTGATTGCTGTTTAAGTTTGGGTGTAATCTGGTAAGCAGCCATAGATAACTAATGCAATGCATGTCGTTGAACCATGTGCATTGTTGCGTGAATGGATTTAAAAATCATTTAAATGCATTTAAAATGATAATGCATTTATATTGCAAATATATAATACAATACTACTTATGTCTCAGATCACATTGTTACTTCTTCCATTCCATCCTATGTTTTTAAGTCCTTTGCTTCTAATTTGCTGCAGGATACTCCACAGTGTGCACCCGTCACATTTTGACCACCCAGAGCCCCAGGGATGGACATCCAGATTGTTTCCAACTCCTTATCGCCCCAAACAATGCTGTCGTGAATACCATCGCATATCTCCTTATGGACTCATGTCAGATTTTTAAAAACACATGTCCAGGAGCAGAATGCTGGGTACTCCCGGAGTGCCATCCAGAATGGCCACAGTGTCTGCACGTCCAGCAGCACTGCATGTGCCCTAGAGCCCCACATCTTCACCACTACCTAGTGTTAACCAGATTCCTAGTGTTACAGTTGAATAGCTGTCAAGGGCCATCTTATTTATAAGGGCTGTTTTAAATTGTCCTTATCTGACAGCTGATGAATTCGAGCATCCCTTGTGTACGGAGCTTGGTAGAGATTCTGTTGTTTTCTCCATATTGGGATACTGTTTCCCCAACGTCATCTATGAAACAGTGCCTCCTCTCCCTGTTTTGTTGCAGCTCCCACTTTACCACATACTAAGTTCCCGTATTTATACATAGGTCATTTTCTGAGCTCTCTGCTCTGTTCTACTGATCTTTTTGTCTGTGTTTGGGCCAACATCACACTGCTTTATTATTATGACTCTGTAGCATGTCTTAATACTTGGTGAGATAAAACTCCTCTCTTAATGCTTTATTTTTCCAAGGTTGACTTAGTTATTCCTGGACCCTTATTTTTCTATATAGATTTTAGAGAAGGTTTGCTGAGTTTCTAAAAAATTCAACTGAAATTCTGATTGGGATTTCATTGAATCTATGGGTTAATTTGTGGAGGATTGCCATCTTTATACTTTGAAGTCAATCCTTCCAAAAACATGAAATACCTCTCATTTTATTTCAAACATCTTCTATATCCTTTATTAATTTTGTAGTTTACTCCACAAATGTCTGTATATTCTTTTTTTCTTTAATTTTATTGATGTATTGATTCAATAACAATTGATTCATTGTTGAGTTACAATGTTGTGTTAGTTTGGGTTGTACAGCAAAGTGATTCAGTTATACATACATATATATATATATATATATATATATATAACTATTCTTTTTCAGATTCTTTTCCATTATAAGTTATTACAAGATATTGAATACAGTTCCCTGTGCTATACAGTATGTCCTTGTTGTTTATCTATTTTACATATAGCAGTGTGTATCCGTTATTCCCAAACTCCTAATTTATCTCTCCCTCCTTTTTCTGCTCTGGTACATAAGATTGTTTTCTATGTCTGTGAATCAATTTCTGTTTTGTAAATACGTTCATCTGTATCATTTTTTAGATTCCACATATAAGTGATATCATGTGATATTTGTTTTTCTCTGACTTACTTCACTTAGTATGATCATCTGTGTATTCTTGCTTAAGTGAAATAGTTTTGTTCAACTAAGTAGTTCATAGTTTTTGTTGCTCTTGAGAATGCTCTTATTCTTATTATATTTTCTAGCTGATTATGGCTGCTATACAGAAATATTATTACATTTTAAAAGTTTATCCTGAATCCAGCAACCTTGCTGGGCTTTCTTATTCGTCTTAATACTCTGTTGATTCCATTGGTTTTTCTAAGCAGATAAAATAATGACAATTTTATCTCTTCCTTTCCAATCTTTATACTTGTTTTTTCATCATTCCTTAGAGGATCGACTAGTGCTTCCAATACTGTTAGCCAGAAATAGTGATAGTGGGACTTTCCTGGTGGTGCAGTGGTTAAGAATCTGCCTGCCAATGCAGGGGACACAGGTTTGAGGCCAGGTCAGGGAAGATCCCACATGCTGCAGAGCAACTAAACCCGTGAGCCACAACTACTGAACCCCACGCACCTAGAGCCCTTGCTCCGCAACAAGAGAAGTCACCACAATGAGAAGCCCGCGCACCGCAACAAAGAGTAGCCCTTGCTCACCGCGACTAGAGAAAGCCCGTGTGCAGCAAGGAAGACCCAACACAGCCAAAAATAAAAAAGAAATAAATTTTAAAAAATAGTGATAGTGGACACCCTTTTCTTCTCCTAATCTTAAGTAGAATGTATCTATATTTCTTCATTAGACGTAATATTTGCTGTAGGTTTTTGACATATGACATTTACCAAGTTAGGGAAGTACTCCCCTATTCCTCGTTTGCTAAGAGGTTTTTAAAATCATCAGTAAGTGTAGGTCTTTATCAAATCCTTTTCCTGCATAATCATGAATTAATCGTGATTTTTCTCCCTCATCTTATTAATATGCTAAATGATGTCATTAGATTTTCTGATGATAAATCTTCCTTGATTTCCTGTGAAAAAATCCCACCTGCATGTGATTCATTTTTTAAAAATACACTGTCTGACTCATTTAGCAAATACATTACTTAGAATTTTTACAACTACTTCATAAGTGAAATGAGATTATAATTTTCTTTTCTTTAATTATCATTATTTGCATTTAGAGTCAAGGTTACACTAAACTCATACAATGCAACCTCATACAACCTCACTTTTACTATTTTCATTTTTTTAATTTTAAAAATTGAGACATAGTTGATTTACAATATATTATTGTTTATAATATAATAATATATTATAAATATTTATAATATTTAAATTAATATTTATATCAAATATAAATTATTCAATAATTTATAATATAAATTATTCACATGTACAACATAGTGATTTAAAATTTTTATAGCTTATACTCCATTTATAGTTATTATAAAATATTGGCTATATTTCTTTTTCTATTTTCTAAAACAACTTTTTATATAAGATGTAAATTAACTTTTCCTTGAAAGTCTGGTAAAACTTACTTGTAAAACTACTGGGCCTGGGTGTTTTCTTTGGTAAAGAGGTGAAGAAATTTTAACTTTCATCTCAATTTTAGTTCCTTATTTCTTCTTATAAATATCTGGTATTTTATATTTTTCTATGAATTTATCCATTTCATCTAGGAATTCCAACACTTTAATGTACAGAATGCTCTTAGAAATAGGTCATCAAGGAAACGAGAAAAACCAAAAATCCTATACAGCAAGAATTTTCTTTCAAAAATCTGGGCAGTTCTCTTGGAAGAGAACAGTGCAGAGCTCCGAGAATGGCCAGGCAGTTCTCCTGTCTAAGAGCAACACTTGGCTCAAAATGGACAAGGCCTTGGGCCTCTGGGAAAACCCAAATTTCAAATGACTCCAACAGGCCAACCATTCTGTGGCAGGACTCGCAGGATGAGACTGACAAGAAACATCTCCAAGCTCTGCCTGAGAGAGCCACACCTTCTAAGGGGCATAAGAACCCTGCCTTGTACTTGAACTTTTCTGCTGTTGAAATTCAGAATCATAAGAAACTATTGTGGCAATCCTCTTGGGGGTCAAAGATCATTCTAATCTTGACAGACTTGTTCACCATGCCCTCAAGAGAGAAGAATGGCATTTGGATGGAAAGAGCAAAAACTGCATACTTTTCAGACATAACAGAACTGTCTTTTGTTATTCCCATATACATGTAGCTACTCCGAAGTTATCAGATGCCAACTTCAAGTGATGAGCTACGAGTCAAGTGATGAGCTAAGAGTCTTCCATCCCAAGACCCTCAGACCAGTTTTGAAAAGTCACCCACAGAAAACACCACCGTGAGGGGACAAATTGGGCATTCCAGAGTTTCTTGCATTCTAACCATCTGTGAGATGAGAAGTGGCTCATAGAATGAATGGCAAGTATTTTTAGGCTTTCAGTTCAATATTGTCTTTCTCAGAATGCATTCAGTTTTTGTTAAGGTAGGCCTCTCCGGAAGCTTCCATTCAGAGCCCATCTGAAATGTAATCAGGTCAATGCCAAAGCCAGACTTCTAGGGGAACCCATGAGCCCTTGCCAGATGGTAAATGGGTATGATCGCTTTCCTTCTGTAGGAACTTACCTATCAGGGAAGGAGGGCAATCTGGCTCCAACTTTTCTGAGCCAGGACACAGAGTAGGAAGGAAGAAAAAGATAAATCCACACTTGCAGCCACGTGGAAAGAGATCTTCTTGTGCCCAAGGGCATTCCCAGAGTTAGGTGACCTGGACACCCTCAGGGAGCTCCTCTACCTACATGCTTAGTCCTCAGGAGTGCAAAGTCATGGCCAGTTTAACCTGGGACTCCTCGGACTTTCACCTCAGGGTGGCATCCTCAGCAGGGATACTAGAGTAGAAAGGAAAACTTACACAGTGAAAGACAGTGCCCACAAAGCCCCAGGTGGTGAACCCAGACAGGGTAAGACTGATGTACAGGGGTGGTGCTTCCCAGGCAAAAGGGTACAGGGGCCATTTCTAGTGCTCTAACATCTTGCACAAGTTTCCTACCAGGCAGCAGAGCAGGCAGACTGGGCCTCAGCAACCTTATCTTGAAGGCAGCTACGGTTCTGAGTGCTGAGACTCATCTATAGGGCACAGCAAAGGTTCATGCTGTGCCTGGCTACCTCTGCTGCTACGGGACCACCTGCATGCATGTGTGTGGACAGCCACGTGAAGTACAACTTTGTCCCAGTCTTGGGCTTCATCCCCGGCAGCCAGGCCATGGATATAGCAGGGCAGGTTCTGCCACATTAGTCCAAATGGGCTTCATGGAGAACACAGGCAGCAGATGGGTGAAGACAGAGCTTCTGTCATGCGTTCTCCTTTGAAGTTGGTCTGGGACATCTATTTCTTGAGTAGGACATAGGTAGGGTCCCAGGAACTGGTCTAACTAATGGAAGTTGGGACTCGTGGCTCCTTGGCCTCTAGTACTAATGACAAATTCTCTTCCTCCTGGGTTTTGTTTCAGCGCACCATCAGTCCCCACTATTTCAGGTGAAAGAAGAAGCCCCTGCATGGTTCCATGGGTATTGGCTCTGTCCACAGAGATGTGGAGAGGAAGTGATGTAGGGTAGGATCATCTTAAACCTAGAACTTGAGCTCCATCTCCCAGGAGTTGTCATCTACATCTGGAACAATGACCTCCTGGATACTGTTTGAGGTCCATTTGAAAAAGAAGTACTTGGTAAGCTCAGGATCCATCTGAGTGACCATGGGGCCAGTGGGAGGGGACAAGAAGAGCAGGCTTCTCCCTCTCCTTTTGGAACAGTCACTCATGCTTCTCCTTTCTCCTAGTGCCTCAAGTGCTATAGGAATGCCCTGGAAGTGTCACTACTTCCAGCCCCAGATGGAAGCCCCCTTTTATTATTTTTCAATCTCCATTATGTCTCTAGATATTTTCCCCTTTTTTGTTCTGTATTTTATTTGCACCCACCTGTTTTTTTGTCCTTGATCAGTGTTGCCAGAAATATGCCTAGATTATTAGCCTTTGTTTTTTTTAATATTCTGCGTCTTTAAAAATTATTTATTTATTAAAAATTATGATTAAAATGTACCATTTTTAAGTATACAGTTCAGTGGCATTAAGTAGATTCACACTGTTGTGCAAACATCACTGCCATCCATCCACAGAACATTTTTCATATTGCAAAACCGAAATTCCATACTTGTTAAACAATAACTCCCTATTTCCCCTACCCCAGCACCCCTGAACTTTCTGTCTCTAAGAATTTGGCTATTCTAAGTACCTCATATGAGTAGAATCATACAGTATTTGTCATTTTTGTGAAACAATATTCCATTGTATGTATTTATCACATTTGGTTTATCCATTCATCAGTCGATTGGTTATTTGGGTGATTTCCACCTTTGGGCTACTGTGAATAATGCTGCTATGAACATTATTTGTACAAATATCTCTCTGAGGTCCTGCTTTTGATTTTTTCAGGTATATACCCAGAAATGAATTTGCTGGATCATACGATAATTCTATTTTTAATTTTTCAAGGAACTGCTATACTGTTTTTCATAGTAACTACACCACTTTACATTACGACCAGCAGTGCACAAGAGTTCCAATTTCTCCTCATCCTCTGCAACACTTATCGTTTTCTGTCTTGTTTCTGTTTTATAATTGCCATCCTAGTGAGTGTGAATCCCTATTCTTTTAAAGTCTCCATTTCACTAATTTTTAGCCTTATCATTTTTATTTTCTTCCTTCTCATTTCTTCAATTTTGCCCTAATGTTCATTTTCCAACTTCTGGAGAAGAAAGCTGGGTTGTGTGATTTGCTAAATGATAAGAGGAACAGCAGAACAAGAAGACTTAATCATTATAAATATACTTTTGCACCTATTAACACAGCCTCAAAAATCCATCAACCAACAGCTAACAGAAATGCGAGAAGAAATATATCAATCAACAATTAATAGTTGATTTTCAGAAACTGATAGATTAAACAGAGATACATAAGCAGAGATACTGAATTATAATTTATAAACTCAAATATTATATATATACAAAAGTAGAGGACAAACAGTGGACATCCCTGGAGAGAGTAAAAATAGGAAGAGTGTCAAGGACAACTTTTAAATTTTACTCTGTATATGTATGTATTGTTAGGATTTTGTATAATGAATTTATTTGTGCATTATTTGTATACTTCAAAGAACCAGAAGAGTTAAAAGGCAAAAAAGCAATAATGGTTCAACTGGCTGGCTCACATTTTTCCACCACAACACTCTGTCAAAACCTTGATGAAATCAATATACATGGGGATTATTATAATTCCTTTGAAAACTCATTTACAAAGTAGGAAGTAAGAGTAATGTGGGAAATTTTATGTGGTAAGTACTTAAGGATTATATTTAGATACAAACAAGCACTTGAGGATAAGGCAAATTGCACTGCTGAACTGCAAAAGCAACTCACAGTGGGTCAGAACACAGGTGTGCACATTTCAATTCCCATCTAGCAAGTCTTCATAGTAGCTAGTTTGAGAGAATGTGTCCATCAACTTTGGAAGAGTAAGAAAAGAAGAGTCACAGAGACAAACCTGATAATACTCCTCCCAGGATTGGTCAGAAAAGATAGAGCTTTACCCAGCAGGCTTTGAGTATTTCTATTGAGATGCATGAAACTAATCTCTTAGCTTCGTGCTATCAGGCAATCAATTTATTAGCTTGCCCAACTTTCCTTGTTCTGAAACAAGCATTTCTGACCCCCAGGCAGTTCTGTCTACATGATTTGAGAATATTGCTGATGTTGAAAGCAGTAAGTCAATCCCTGCAACTATGATTTCTCATGGTAAATCAATTTTGTGGATTCTGATTACATTTTGACTTCCCAAACAGACTATATATAGAGAATATGCTAATTATTTCCTATCCGTGTGAGCTACATTTTTAGGGTAAATTTATTTTTTAAATATATATATATATTTAAATATTTATTTATTTGGCTGCATCGGGTCTTAGTTGCTGCACACAGGCTTTTCGTTGCAGTGCACAGGCTTCTCTCTAGTCGTGGCGTGCAGACTCTCTAGCTGTGGTGCGTGGGCTCTCTAGTTGCAGTGCGCGGGCTCAGTAGTTGTGGCACACGGGCTTAGTTGCCCCGCGGCATGTGGGATCTTAGTTCCCCGACCAGGGATGGAACCCAAGTCCCCTGCATTGGAAGGCGGATTCTTAACCACTGGACCACCAGGGAAGTCCCTAGGGTAAATTTATAAATTGGCATTCTGGCACTTATCTCAGGCTGTGTGTTTTAGTTGGCATGGTCAAGAGCACACTTCTTATCCTAGAAAGTGAAAGGTATAACTGCCTTCCCTGATGACACGGTATATATGCCACTTCCGGACGGCTGTATGTTCTCTACAAACTGTTTTATTTGAACCCACTCTGGCCATTGTGATCATCCATTTCCTTTCTAAGAGCTTATATACATTCTGTCAATAATTCAGTTTAAAATTTTCCTGGCAAGCAACTAGAAACTGACTGATTCGAGATTCTAGAATTTATCATTTTTCCCTTTTTGAATATTTACCTGTCTCTGTTTTCTGACACCTCTCTCATAATCATGATTTCTCCAAGAATACTCAGGTGGTTCTGTAAGCAGCCCCTTCCTTCCACTTCCTACCATGCAATAATGTAGGGCCCAAACAGAAAAGAAAGGAAAAGAAAAAGCAAAGTGCAAAGGTCAAATTCTCTTAGATAACTCTCAATTTACTCATTCATTCATCCTCTCAACAAACATTGGTGGCTTTCTGGAAAGAGCATGCTATAGAGCATTTGAAAGAAATTGAACACAGTGTTCTTGCCCACCACTGGAGTAGTGGGGGGTGGTTAAAGTGTGTGTTAAATAACATCTACAATAGGAAACAACTAGCAAACAAGAAAACAACTGCATTAAAATATCATGTTTCCAACTTGGATGCCAAATGCTTAGAGTACTTCCATTTGCTTGGTCAGTAGAGTTTTACTAAGCATATAGTAATTAACACAAAATAAGGGAGAGAGTGGTTAGTGTAAATTGAAGTTACTATAGAAATTTTTTTTAGACCAGTAACCTTCAAACAGGGATCCTCATACCCTAGGGGAACATGAATCTTTTCCAAGAGGACTCAAGTTCTAGGGTTTAGTTTTGGTTTATCTAGGACTGTTTTGGGTTTAGCGCTGAAAGTCTGGCATCCCAGGAAGCCCTCAGTCCCTAAGGCTGGACCTCAGCCTCCATATTCGCTCCTTCCTAAAACTGATATGACTGAGGTTTTGCCTGGTTCTGCTTTCCCACCACTCACCTCTTCATAAGAACCCTTCTCTCACTTTATACTAACCGTACATCTTACTCAGTCCTAATTTTATTATGATGACTAGTCGTGGGGTGAAAAAAACTCCAGGGCACCAAAAAAAGGAGACAATTGGAAATATTGATATGGGCAAAGCCTCCTTTAATCTAGGCATCATAGACCCTTGGAAAGGCATCTCATCTTTCACTTATATACTGTGACGGTTAATTTTATGTGTCAACTGGGCCAAGGGGTGCCCCGATATTTGGTTAAACATTATTCTGGGTGTGTCTGCGAGGGTGTTTCTAGATGAGATTACATCTGAATCAGTAGACTGAGCAAGCAGATTGCCCTTCCAAGGGTGGGCCTTGTCCAATTCATGGAAAGCCTGGATAGAACGAAAAGGTGGAGTAAGGGAGAATTTACTATGTACACTTTGAAGGTGTTACAATTTTAGTTGTGAATTATACCTCAGTAAAGCTAAAAAATTATAGAACATAACTGATTAAAAAAAAAAGCAAACATATAAGCATTATCCCAAGGGGGGAAAAGGTGTGGAGCATGAACCACTGCTCAGAAAGCAAAGAAAACAAGAAGTTGAAGGGAGGCTCTAGGCTGTACAGCTGGGGAGAAGCCTGGATGGAGGAGGTGGTGGGAACTGTAAATATATGGGCAGAGAGCAGAGGTGGGGGCTGCGCCCTGAAGGAGAGACTGAAGGCCCCAGAGAATTTTGCTTCCTTCAGTTTTGTCAAGGGCCAGCCTGTGGATGATCTCTGAGAGAAGGTCCTAGAGCCTTGAGGAGGAGAGTCTATGATGTCAGCCCCCGACCTCTGTGACATAGGCACTAGATGCCAGGGACAACTGCCCCAGGAAAAGGGGCTCCCAGCTCCCAGCTCCCGAGGGCTGCTGGGACAAAGTGCCCACCTCCCAGAGGTTTTCACCAGCTAGCCCCACTGCTACTACTGCTACTGAGCGTGAAAAGCCATCGTGGCTGGGGCCAGACTGAGCCAGAGGACATCAGCGTTAGGGAAGACTGGGATTAGGGCAACCAGAGTGCCAGGAAACCAGGATGCTTGCAGAATCACTGATTCAGGTTTAGGAGAACAAAAACCTGGTAACAGAAGACCTCCGCCTGGCTGAAGGAGGACCGAGGGCAAGGCTCAGACAGAACTCTTGGTCAGAGTGAGTTTTGGGTGACAGACGCTGGGGGCAGAGAGGGGCGTACCCACCATTTGTTGACTCTGTTCCTCTCTCTCCCAGGTCCCACATCAGTGAAGTGCCTTGAGAAACACAGCCCAGAGGAACCCTCATTGGTAAGAGCTCACAGCACCAGAACACCCTCATTTCCTAGTCCCATCTCAGTCCCCATCTCCCAAGCCCCCTCCTCTAACTCCATCCTATCCATCCTCCCCTCCTTCCCTACTCCTCTCCTCCTTAGCTCTTACCTTCTCTGGAGCTTTTTGCCAGCTCTTCTGACCCCAGGGTGACATGGATCTAGGGCCTTGGTGAACCAGCCTGCATGGTACATAAGTCAGAACCAGAAATGGACCCAGCCTCCCAATATCTTGGGCTCTGTTTCTTTCTCTACAGATCCTATGGGCTGTGTCTTCCTCCCTGGCCCACCCAGATAACTTCTGCTGTCGTTCGGCTCCCAAGAGTCAGTCCTGATTCTCCATCCCCTCCATCCCTCATCACTGGCCCACTGCAAAGAAGTGAGAAGGCAAGTTTAGAGCCAAACTCCCGTCTGAACACCCAGAGAAGCTGGTGCTCCAGGGCTGGGTGTCTCCTTGGCTTGCCACCAACAGTCCTACCAACACCAGGCTGGAGCCACATTCTGTGCACAGAAGGCCTTGATTTCTCGGCCACTTCTGGCCCCAGAGATGCTGGTCCTGCCGCTGCCAGGTCTCTAATCTGTGGGCTTGACAGTCCATTCTCCTCTGGATTCAAGGCAATGTTGCCTCAAAACAAGGACCAAGTGCTGCTACAGAACGCAGCACCCCCTGGGCGCCCCCCTCGGGGCCCCTCAAAAATTGTGGACTCCCTTCCCTGCAACCTTCGACCTCAACCTCCCCAACAATCACTCCGTCCCACCCACCCACCTTGCTCTCCTCCCCCATGGTCCCACTCTGCAGGCTCCCATTTCTACTCTTCTGACTCAAATTCAGACTTTGTCCTACATCCCTACTCTTCTTATCTCCCAAGTTCCCCTTCTTTCTTTCATCAGAATTGCCTCTCTGTCTCTGCACCACGTTCTTCCTCGCCCTCCCACTGGCTATACCCATCTCCTACTCTCACTCACTCCTCTTCTCTCTCTCAGCAACAGAACTCCTCTCTCCTGAGCTCATGTTGCCAGTCTCCTTCCCACCCTGAAGACGTACCTAGCTCCACTCTCACCTCCCCAAGCCCCAGTCTACCTTCTCGTGGGGTTCACTCTAACAGCCGGACATGGCACTCGCAGCAGCACAGGAACACCGGGTCCCCTGTGGGGGAGGGGGGCTGCGTGGCAAGCGAGAGGGACCCTGCAGAGTTCAGGGACCCAGGAGCCCTGGTCCAGGCCCTCGTGGTTCATCTGGGGCAACGCCGTATAGCCCACGACCTGCGGCTACGGCTTTTGCAGTGCCTGTGGCAAGGCAAAACCGGCAAGTCCCCGGTCGTGGAGTATCCTGTCTGTCTGGTGTGTCTCCGGCCCCGCAGCCCCTCTTGCCCTATCCCCAGGTACAGGACTGGACCCAGGCTACTTGCTTTCCCCCAGCTACTGCCCTGTGCGCAGGGCCAGGAATCCGGACCACTGCGCATCGGCATTGGCTTTGGCCTCCGCCTGCCTCGGGGCCAGGCCAGGGCCTTGCATCTGTTGCGAGAAAGAAGGCCAGAGGAAGTAGGGCCTCGGGGAGAGGCCGCTCAGGCCCGTGGGTGTTAAGCCCAGGCATCTCAAGCCCCAGCAGCTCAGGCCCAGGCAGATCTAGGCCCAGGCAACCCCTCCCAGAACGGGAGCCTCAGGTCTGTAGGCCCTCAATCACCAAACTCCATGTGCTGGTCAGGGTCTCAGACTCAGGCACCAAAACAGTCCACTGTCTCCCTGAAGCCCAGACCTTCCTCTGCCTCAAAGAGGCCTGCCTCTCCAGAGCCCATTCTCCGAAAGTCACCACTCTAGAGCCACGGAGGCTCCCTGGAGCACCTCCTCCGAACCCCACCATCCCTGCCCGGCCCCAGATCTCAGGGGGCCCCCGAGACACTCTGAAGGGCTGGCTGGCTGGAGGTCAGCTATGTTCTCCAGCCCTGAACCCTGGGAGCCCCTTGTGGAGTCTGTTTTCTCCTGGCTGAAGAGGACCAAGGGCACCCGAGGCCCCACTCAGCCTTCGGTGTATCCAATAAAGCCTGACCCTGCAAAACTTGTGTTTGTGTCTTGCTGAGCAGATCCTGTGGGTGGCTGTACCTTCAGGGTGACCAGAACCCAACAAGGGGTGGAGGAGAGTCAAAGGAAACAGAATGACCAAGGAGAGTGAGTGCCATATATCTGAGGAGGGCAAGGGACCCATAAGCCCTGAGCACCTGAGATGTGCAGAGGGCTCTGCCAGGCCCTTCACCCATTTAATTCGATTTGTTGGGACAGGTAATGGCATCCCCAGAGACGAAGCCACTGGGCCCCTTCCTCTGGCTGCACCTTAGATTAAAAGGACTCATGCTGACAATGCCAGGGGAGCAGCAGGACATGTCTCCTTGCAGGCAAGGGCAAGCCTAGCGTTCACTGCAGAGAAACACGGGGTCCTCACGTTGGAGATCAGAAATCCAAGGGCCCCCTCAGGAGGGTGGGGTGCGAGGCAGACCTTGGATAAATCACTTCTTCTCTTGGGTAAACGTAAAGGCTGCGCTCGACGAGTCTGCGTATCACTCCTGAAGTGTGGACAGTCCTAATCCACGGATTTCTTTATTAAAGGCTTATTAACCTCCCTTAACCTTTATTGGCACACCCCGTCCCCACCCCGCTACTGCAGAACAAGACATTTCCTTGAAGCTGGTGCGCGCCCCCAAAGCCCCGCAAAAAGATGGCGGAGTCCGCCTTCACAAGCGGGCGGAGACCGGCATCCTGGAGCTGGGGCTCCGCCTGCCCGCGGTCGGCTAGTGCTGACGCGTATTGGCGGCTCTGCGCCTGCGTGAGGAGTGCGGGCTCGGTGCGCCTGCGTCTTGCGCGTCTGCGAGACCGGGTTAGGCGGCCCGCGGCAGCGATAGGGAGCCTTGTGTGTAGTTACAGTTTCTGCAACCCGGCGGCTGTGAGAGGGGTCTGGAGTCCTCCCGGCGGCGACCGGACCAAAGTCAACAGCGACCGTAGCAGCAGTCGAAGGCCGGGCGGCATGTCCCCGGTGCCTCGGCGCAGACAGTGAAGCGCTGGGCGAGCGGGATGGGTCGGCGCCGGGCGCCAGAGCTGTACCGGGCCCCGTTCCCGTTGTACGCGCTTCAGGTCGACCCCAGCGCTGGGCTGCTCATCGCTGCGGGCGGAGGAGGCGCCGCCAAGACCGGCATAAAGAACGGCGTGGTGAGTACAGTGCCCCTGGGGCCGGGTCGCGCCACGGGCTGAGGGCGATTCTGGGAGGGTCTGGGGGCGGGCCGCACCCCTGCTTCGGACCCGGCCCCTCCCGGGTGGGAACCCCGGCATGCCGGGCGTCCCGGCGCGAACTTCAATCGAGAACTCACCGGTCAGTTGAGAGGCTCCTAAGGTAAAGTGAAAACTGCACACGGCGCTACCTAGGCACGAACGCTTCAGTTCGACCTCAGGATTAGCACCAGGGGTCTTATCCTGGCTTTTTCCAGGGGGACCACATAGACTTGTCTGCCAGACTAATAGCAGCGGCGAGTGAAATAGAAGCTAGGGTTTCTTCACTCTTCTGAGCGTCATCACATTGTCCTGCAAACTAGAGCCTTGCTTGCTGTACAGATTCGTGAGGCTCAAAAAAGAAAAAGGTTGCAAAAAGTCTTTTAAACTAGAAAGTGTAGTTAGCAAAGGGGTAGGGCATCAGACTATAGGATGTAAGTTTGCCCTTGAGGTGCTCTCTGAACCTCACCCTGGTTCCCTCTCCCACAGCACTTTCTGCAACTGGAGCAGATTAATGGGCGCCTTAGCGCCTCCTTACTACACTCCCATGACACAGAGACACGGGCCACCATGAACTTGGCGCTGGCTGGTAACATCCTTGCAGCGGGGCAGGATGCCCACTGTCAGCTCCTGCGCTTCCAGATCCATCAGCAGAAGAGCAAAAACAAGGCAGGGAAGGCAGGTGAGAGCCCCCTCTCTAGGTTTGGGAAGAGGGTTAAATAAGTAAGATCTCTCTCATCTTGGTCTCTGATGAAGTGGGGCTGGAAGTGGGGTTATGGTAGCAGGCGAGAAGTTCGATGTTCACCACTAGAGAGGGGGCCAGTACTACTTACTTGAGAAACCTGGAACCTGGCAGGCTGTTTGTGTTGCAGGTTCCAAGGAGCAGGGGCCTCGACAAAGGAAAGGGGCTGCCCCAGCAGAGAAGTCTGGAGCTGAAACCCACCAGGAGGAGATAGAATTCAGCGTAGAGAATTTGCAGGCGGTGCAGACAGACTTCAGCACTGATCCACTGCAGAAAGTTGTATGCTTCAACCATGATAGTACCCTGCTTGCCACTGGAGGGACGGATGGCTACGTTCGTGTCTGGAAGGTGTGGTTTTGGGAGGTTAGAGGATGAGTGTCAGTAGCAGCAAGGCCAGAATTGTGAGAAACTGAACATGGGTTCTGGGGAACTTGTGAGTGAAGCCTGCACTGAGCGGCCATTAGTAGAGAAGAGGGGTGAGTATCATTGCGCTCTTGCCGGGTATCTAGGCTAACTGTGGTGGTGGTTTGGCTGCAGGTACCCACCTTGGAGAAAGTTCTGGAGTTCAAAGCCCACGAAAGGGAGATTGAGGACCTGGCTTTGGGGCCTGATGGCAAGGTGAGGAGTTGAGAGGGCGGAGAAAGTAGGTGATTATGCTGCTTGCCCAGTAAGTGGATCCCCTAACCGTCCATCCTTGGAATCTTGATTCCTGACTAGTTGGTAACTGTGGGCTGGGACCTTAAGGCCTCCGTGTGGCAGAAGGATCAGCTGGTGACACAGCTGCACTGGCAAGAGAACGGACCCACCTTTTCTAACACGCCTTACCGCTACCAGGCCTGCAGGTGTGGAGACCCCAGAGGGTGGCTGAAGGAGGCACAGCCTAGATGTGGGGGAGTGGGAGGAGACTGGGGGGAAGCTGGGGAGGGTCGGAGCCCTGTCGGGTGTTACCCTAGGCCTCACCAGGGTGCAGGAGGGCACACACCTCTGAGGAGGGTTGGGCAGGCCCCAGGAGCTGAACAGCTTCTCGCCCGGCCCCCAGGTTTGGGCAGGTTCCAGACCAGCCTGCTGGGCTGCGACTCTTCACGGTGCAGATTCCCCACAAGCGTCTGCGCCAGCCCCCGCCCTGCTACCTCACAGCCTGGGATGGCTCCACGTTCTTGCCCCTTCGGACCAAGTCCTGTGGCCATGAAGTCATCTCCTGCCTTAGCGTCAGGTGTGAGACAGTGGTGGCTTGGCTGGGTATAGGGGGACCAGGGGGAGCTCAGGGAGATGTGAGTCCCTGAGGACTGTCGTTGCGGCACAGACTCCAGGACAGTGAGCATTTTATTGTTTGTTGCAGTGAATCGGGCACCTTCCTAGGCCTGGGCACGGTCACTGGCTCTGTTGCCATCTACATAGCTTTCTCTCTCCAGGTAATGAGTGGAGGTGGGCACAGCCCTGAGGGCTTTTGGGGTGGGGATTCTAGGCCTGCTTCTGCACTGAGTGTGCAGGAAGGAGTCTGGCCCAGCCTGTAGCGGGAAAGTCTTCTGGGGGCAGAGGCCGTGTTTTCCGGAAGGAATGTTCCCAGTTGGGCCTTCCCTCACTGGTTTTCCTCCTGTCCCCAGCGCCTGTACTACATGAAGGAGGCCCATGGCATCGTGGTGACGGATGTGGCCTTTCTACCTGAGAAGGGTCGTGGTCCAGAGCTCCTTGGGTCCCAGGAAACTGCTCTGTTTTCTGTGGCTGTTGATAGCCGTTGCCAGCTACACCTGCTGCCCTCACGACGTGAGTCACTGGGGTGGGTGCGGTGGGGGAACCACCCCAGCTTTCGCTGTAGTGAAAACTTGCCTCCTGGAGAATGGGATGCTTATCTGTAGCCACTACCCCCTTCTTGAATGGTTCTGTTCTCTGGGCTGGGATGCTCCTTTGCCTCCTGACTCCTTCCCTTCCCCCCTTGCAGGGAGTGTTCCAATATGGCTGCTGCTGCTGCTGTGTGTCGGGCTTATCGTTGTGACCATCCTGCTGCTCCAGAGGGCCTTTCCAGCTTTTCTTTAGCCTCCCTGCTCCCAGGGAGCCAGGGGCCTGGACACTGCCACCTTTTAAGACCAGTGTGGGCCTACCACTGCTCGCTCCATCTGGGTCCACAGCTGAGGTTGCCTCTGATGAGACTAATGGGCAACGCCTGCCCTTTCCAGTTAAAGCTTGGCTGTGGCCCTGTGCGACACTGAGTCCTGGGAGCCTTGCATTCGTCATCTGTGGATCCGCCCAGGACAGTGGTGTCTGAAGGCCAGGCCACACCACCTGTCTCCTTCCCTCTGCCTACCAGAGGCTCCATAGTTGAGCTTGTCCTTTCTCCAGAAATATGTGAAGATGCCCAAGAACCTGGAGGCACTGCTCTCCTTCCTGCAGAAACAGTCGTTTTCTTCTCCTCCCCTTACAGCCTCGTGGCCAGTTGCTCTTCACATGAGCTCCTGGCATTTGCTGGGAAAAGCACTGGCCTGGGACTTGGTATTAGAGAAGGAAGGGGCAAAAGGAAGAACCAGGCAGTCATCTTTGGGTTCAACTGGGTAGCTCCAAGCCAGCCAGGCCAAATATGCAGTAAATTCCTGGACAGTCTACCCTAGCCTTGAGAAAAGGGAAAATGAACTTCAGCGCATTAGGCAGGAAAAGTTGATATTTAATAAACAAGCGAAGACTGAACTGAGGCTGCAGATGGTACTCTTGTCAGCTTTTGCCTCCCTCAGGAGGAGTGGGTGCCCTGAGGCTGAGCAGCTCTGCTGGGTGCTGGAAGATGGCTTTGGCATACGGATGCATGAGGCGGCTCACATAGCAGTGCTGCCAGGGAAGCAGTCCTTCCGGGAAGCCGATGTGGCCACCCCGAGCTGTGACGAGCAGTGCAACGTGGGGAGAATGTTGGGCAGCCTGTAGGGGAAGGGCTAGGAGGCGTTGGAGAGGAGGTCAGGAGCCCTGGCCTCTGCTGAGAGCCCAGGCTCTTTCCGCTTGCACTGCATGGCCCATTTCCCCCGGGGCCTGAAGCGTCCAGATCCCAGGTGCTCGCCGTGGACCGGGGAGAAGGGGTCATCAGCTGCATTGAAGCAGAGCACAGGGAGCTGGATGGCATCTGCCTTGGTTCTTGGGCTTGCTGCTCGGTAATAGGCAGCACAGTCTTGATATCCGAAGACCACGGTTGTGTAGCGCTCATCAAAGTGGTGGATTGTGTGGGCCTGCAGGTGGTGGCGGGTGGGATAGGCTAGGATGAGGAAAGGGAATAAGGTGTTGGAAGAACAGTTTTGGGCCGAGAGGGGAGAGTTGAAACACTCTACCTGTAGCACAAAGTCTACATTCACCACCTTTTCCATCACCTTTCTGTTTCTGCAAAAGAACACATAGGGTGGGACTTCCCTGGTGGCACAGTGGTTAAGAATCTGCCTGCCAATGCAGGGGACGCGGGTTCGATCCCCTGGTCCGGGAAGATCCCACAGGCCATGGAGCAACTAAGCCCACGTGCCACAACTACTGAGCCTGTGCTCTAGAGCCTGCGAGCCACAACTACTGAAGCCCACACGCTCTAGAGCCTGTGCTCCGCAATGAGAGAAGCTACTTCAACGAAGCCTGTGCACCACAACAAAGAGTAGCACCCACTCGCCGCAACTAGAGAAAGCCTGCGCGCAGCAACGAAGACCCAACGCAGCCAAAAAGAAAAATTAAAAAAAAAAAGAACACATAGGGCTTTGGCTCTACTCCTGGACCTGACCCAGAGCCAGCCTCTGTCCTATCTCACGAGTGAGAAAATCCAGATAGGGAACTGACCCGAGCACTGGGAGAACCTGGCATGTCTGCCATCCTACCCTGTCTGCTTCCCTTTTCCACTTGTCAAGACCCTACCGGTTCCCAGCTCGGCAGAGCCCAGCAGTGAGGTGCTGACTGAAGAGCAGTGAGTTCAGTGGGGTCTCCAGGGAGCAGGTGGTCTCAGAGGTATGCCAGCATGCAGGTAGAGTCAGTGCTGCCACCAACCCCGCAGCCCGTCCCATTCGAGCCAGGTGGTTCAGCTCATATCCTGCAGGATTGGCCCAGGGGCCATGAAAGAAGGGTTTGTATTGGTGAGTTGGAACAGGAGAACGGGAGAGAACATGGAGGAGGAAAGAGAAGAAGGAAGACTGGGCCTTTGGGTTAAGTGCAGGCAGCCTTTACCCTCCGAGAGAGATGCCCACAGCCAGCAGTGGAGCTTGGGAGTAGCGGCTCTTTATGTGGTTCACGACTGTCTCCAGATCTTCAGTGTTGCTGGCACAGAGGGCCCTGTAGGTCTGAGGCAAACCGGATCACTGGGTAGGGAAGGAGGCCCTGACCAGAAGGCAGAAAAGTGAAAGGACTCAAGAAATGGAAGACAGGTAGGTTGCGGCCCAGGGTCTCTGAAGGGAGCAGGGTGAAGGGCCACTACGAGGAAGGAGGGTACTTGCCAGCAGTTCTTCCCCACGGCAGCCCCGGTTATTAAATACGATAGCCCTGGGGCACACATAGGTACATGTTAGGCAGACACTCCATAAGGGCTCCTCCCCTTTTGGTAGGTTTCAGAAAGGCCTCCGTCAAAAGGTGCCCTTCATATGGTACCTTCTCCCCATAGCAGGGTCTGAACTGACCCTCCCCCGACCCCCAGCACACAATTCTAAGTTATCAGACACCACCCAATTCCGCTGGGCTGTGTGTCCATCCTTACCTGTAGCCATCCTCCAAAGCTTGGTCAACTAGTGCAAGATATATGTCTCCTAACTACTGCCCGTGATACCAGGAAGCAGCAATAACAATGGCTGGGTGGTAGGGTCAGGATATTGACTGCTGTTAGGCTGCTGGCCCAGTCTAGGAGGAGCTGTCCGCTATCCGGGGTTTCGAGAACATCCCTGTGGTTTTGGAGAAAAGGGCACAGAAAGATACTATTAGGAACTCCATGTACTTTGAAAGATTTTACGCCCTCTCCCTCCCCAAACAACTCCCACAAGTTACCAGCATCATTTGAGGGCATGCATTATGCAAAACATTAAGACTGTAACGAGGTATAATGGGACATAAAAGATTTGAGTATTACCTCATGGTTGTGCAATTAAATAGCCTTTCCATATAGCCACTCTGGTTACCCTTAGCACACTGAGGTAGATGGGTCAAAGGTTGCCCCCATTTTAAAAGAGGTACACGAGTAGGATTCCCCTGTACTTGCAGCTTCATGTTCACCCCCATCTGTCCCTTCTTACCTTGAGTAAGGGGCTACAGGCGGAGACTGCAGTAAGACTCTGAAGATGGTTTGTAGCCGCCCTCAAAACACCAGAGCGTAGGGTAGAAAGTCTCCACAGTGACTGGACAGTGTCGCTCCAGGAAGGCCAGAAACTGGGACCCAGTCACCAGTTGTGGCCTCTAGTCACACAACACAGTGTGCCCCACTCCCCTGATTTTTGCACCAAGCCAGTGAGGTACCTGATACTGGAGTGACCCCTTTCCAGAGGCCAGCCTGCAGGGCACTGCTTTGGGCGTGAGAAATCTAGCATACCTCAGTCTGGAATGGTCAAGTCACCTCTGTTAAGATAGTCCCACTAGGGCCCCAACTCCAGTCCTAGAGTGTCACCTCTCCAGAATTGCCCCTGAACCGACTTCCACACTCAACCTATCCATGCCCCAAACCCATTTTGGAGAGAGTAGGTAATATAAGTTGCCCAGCTGATCTGCAGGAAAGGTTGGGATCCTGGACAGAGGCTGAAGAAATGCAGCACCATTTAATCTGTGACTTTTGCCTTTTGAATTGTCTACACTTCTGCCAGTTGAATTATCCACACTCTCGTCTCAAAACTAGCTCCGGTCACGCTGGCTCCTTCTGATTTTAGCATTCCATTGTTGCATATTCCCATTCCCTGTTGCATGTGCTCACTGCTGAAGGGCTTCTTTGTACCGCACCACCTCATTTTCTTACCTAACAGCCCCTGCTGTTAGACCATGCTCTAAAGGAGGAATAGTCCCAATGGGAACAGATTTTCTCTTTCTTCATGCCAGCCAGGAGGAAGGTAACAGGGATAGGATGGTGGGCCAGATGAGGTCATTGGGCACTTAGCCCTATCTTTCAACCTCTCTGCTTGGTTCTCTGGATACACATCAGGTGAATGAGAGGGCCCAGCCACAGAGAAGGCTTATGAAGGGGGAGTATGCTGTACAAAGACAGAAGGCCTCAGACTCGAGAAATAGAAATTGCATTTCTGTTGCAGGCCTAAAGGGACCCAAGGACCAATTCCTATTTCTTCTTGCAGTCAAAAGGGGCTACGTAAATTATGAACTAGAGAGGCCAGGTTGGTACTGTGACTGTTGTGACTCGTACCCTGGGCCTTAAGCCCTGGAATAATAACACCTGTGATTCATTGTATGCTATTTGCTGGCACTAGGCTAAACCCAACCTTATTATAAGAAACTATGACAGGTTAAGTTGTTTGCCCAAAGTCACACAGCTAGCAAAAGGCAAAGTGGAATAATAATTATGATATTAGGCAAAATATTCTCTGACATAAATTGTACCAATATTTTCTTAGGTCAGCCTCCCAAGGCAATAGAAATAAAAATAAACAAATAGGACCTAATCAAGATTACATCTGCTTTTGCAGGTCAAGCTTTTTCTAATCAAGCTTTTGCACAGCAAAGGAAACCATAAAATGAAAAGTCAACCTACAGAATGGGAGAAAATATTTGCAAACAATGAGACCAACAAGGGCTTAATTTCTAAAATATACAAACAGTTCATACAACTCAACAACAACAAAAATAAACAACCCAATCGAAAAATGGGCAGAAAAAAAAAAAAAAGAAAAAAATGGGCAGAAGACCTAAATAGACATTTCTCCAAAGAAGAAATATAAATGGCTAATAGGCACATGAAAAGATGCTCGATGACTCTAATAGCAAAATGCAAATCAAAACTACAGTGAGGTAACAACCCACACCAGTCCGAATGGCCATCATTAAAAACTCTACAAATAACAAATGCTGGAGAGGATATGGAGAAAAGGGAACTCTCCTACACTGTTGGTGGGAATGTAAGTTGGTACAGCCATTATGGAGAACAGTATGGGGGTTCCTCAGAAAACTAAAAATAGAATTACCGTATGATCCAGCAATCCATACAAAATATATCCATACAAAATTCTAATTCAAAAAGATATGTGCACCCCTACGTTCATAGCAGCACTATTCATAATAGCCAAGACATGGAAACAACCTAAATGTCCATTGACAGGGGAATGGATAAAGAAGATGTGGTACATATATACAATGGACTACTACTCAGCCGTTAAAAAAAAACCACACACACACACACACATTTGCAGCAACATGGATACAACTAGATATTACCATACTAAGTGAAGTCAGAAAAAGACAAATACCATATGATATCACTTATATGTGGAATCTAAAATATAACACAAACAAACCTATCTACGAAACAGAAACAGACTCGGATATAGAGGACAGACTTGTGGTTGCCAAGGGGGAGGGGGTTGGGGGAGGGATGGACTGGGAGGCTGGGGTTAACAGTTGTAAACTTTTATATACAGGATGGATAAACAACAAGGACCTACTGTATAGCACAGAGAACTATATTCAATATCCTATGATAAACTATAATGGAAAAGAATATTTAAAAAGATTGTATATAAATTGTGTAACTGAATCACTTTGCTGTACAGCAGAAATTAACACAACATTGTAAGTCAACTATACTTCTATTAAAAAGTGTAAAAAATAATTATGATATTACCACCAATACTAGTAAGATTTGTTGCGTGCTCCTTATGTGCCAGGTATTGTGCTAAGCATTTTACATGATTATATCCTATAACCTTCACAATAGCTCTTTGAGATAGGTACTGTGATCCCCCTGTGGGAACGTGTTTGAATATTGAGTAAGTTGTCAAAGGTCACAAAATGTGCCAAAGCTAGGTAGCAGTGGAGCTGGGATTGAAACTAAGAGTTTGTGCTCTTAGTCACTTTACTATAATACCTCCTAGTTGCCAAGATTTTGAGTTATCAATTTATTAAATCCTTGGTCAAACAGCTCAGTTGTGTAGAACAAGGTGCTAATAAATCACAGGTTTGATGTATGTGGGTTAGTTTCATTTTAATTCTAGTGAAGTGTTTCTTGACTTACCCCTGAGAATTAATCAGTTAAATGCCATTAGTCACTGTGGATGAATCAATTCCAATCCATTACCATGCTGGACAATCCAAACTGCATGTCCTCAGAGTGTCCAGAATGACACTTTTTCTGCATTGAAGCCAGTATTTGGAAATCAAAGAAGGATTTGGAGTATAAAGTGGCAGAGGTCTCTGACTTCTCTGTGGCTGGTTGTAAGCAAAGGAAAATGTTTAGTTCAGGACAGCTCTGTTCTGAAATGACTGACTTTCCAAATCAGGCATATAAGGTAAGGTTTATAGGGTATTGTGAGGTTTGGGTTTTTTAAATTGTTTTACTAAGGCAAATGTATTCTGTAAACAATACATAGGATGTATAAAGCTCTGAAAATACAGAAAAGTTGAGGTAACATTAAATTTCCCTATAGATCATTTTAAAGGGCTTGAATCAATAGGTTTGTTAGACTCAGCTACTTAGAACCGAGTTTAATGAAAATTAAAAGATTTAGATTTTTGTCGCTATGTAAATTACATAAATTTCAGTGAGAATAAAATTTCCAAGTTCATCAAAATCATCCTCTTCGGATTTTTCCATTGCACTCTACATGGAGAGCCTAGAACTTAAAACAGGGCTGAATGAGCAAGGACAGTTAGGGTTATCCATTAGTCCTGAGCTAGGCGGGGAACCTCTGCCAGTCCTTAAGAGAAGCAAGGTCCTACTAAGCTGATGGGATGATGGTGGGAGTTAGCCACCACCCCACCAACTGGTTCCTTCATTCAGAGCAGCTAATGAGAAGCTCATCTAGACTGCCTAAAAAGAAAAAGATAGTGTGCATATCTCCCTGACAGCTCAGGATGCCTTCCACCCCGCTTTTCTGCAAGTGTTTGTCCACATCATCGGCAGCAGCACCCCTCCGATGACTGAAAGGCTCAGCTGGCATGGGGAGTACGCGGAATGCAGAGAATCCAGGCAGGCAAAGAACCGACTCTCCGTTAGGTGATAGTAGCAAAGCTGAGCCTGGCTGGAGCGCGGGGCCGGAGTGGTGGTGGGGCTGTGGCGTCAAATTTCACCTGGGCCAGGAGACCCCACCCAGCCAGCCTCCACAAAGGGCTCGAGCCCCGGCTGGAAGCTGCCCTCAGACTCGAGTTACCTACACCCGCCGGAGAGAGCTCTGGACCCGCACCCACCGGGGCCACCCATGCCCAGTAGTAGCCCAAGTAGAGGGCAGCGCCAAGTCCCAAAAGCAGAGAGAAGGATTCTGTCCAGGTGTCATCTTGGGGGCCCGGGGAGGAGCTCAGCCTCTCGCGTTGCTGAGTGTCCACTCCCAAGTTCTTGACCGGCTCTGACGCCTGAGCTTCGATTAGTGGGCCCGCAGGTGCGCGCTGGGCCCCGCCCGTTACACGCCATTGGACAGCCTGTGCGGGTTCCGCCCGCACTGCCCGGCGATTCGGGGACCCAGGCCCCGCCCACCGCCCGTGCTCCCGGCGGCGGGCGTGGCGAGGGCGGTGCTAGGACGTCGAGCGGGTGTGTGTACCGCGCCTGGGCAGTCTGCGCGGAGCTGACCCCAGTGTCTTGCGAACGGCCTCTACGGCTCCTGCCTCCGCTTCGCGATCACCGGCCCTGCGGCCTCTTGTAAGGACTAGCGGCCTTCCCCGCAGCCGCCATCTTGAGGGGCAGCTCCAGCTCCGTCTTCCTCAAACCCTGCCCCGGAGCGGCGAGTCTAACAGCCTGGCCAGAGCCCCCCAGCCTCTCAGTCAGTCACACACAGGGCACAGCCACTGACGTGGTCACACCACTCCACTCCCGTAGTGTTCAGTCATTGACAGTGGCCCTCACACACTGGACACGATCATTCACACCGACACCCCACAGTGTCACGTGGTCAAGTTTCAGCTACTTGAGTGAGTGCCATTCCGCACAGAGTCACACACACATGGGTTAAAGCCACTCGTCCAGTGTCACTCTACGCTGCCTCATACAATCCCTGTCACAAGTACAATAGATACTTACTCATCACCCACTGTGTACCAGGCACTTGGGATGCTGTTCCTGTCTTCACTGGGATATGGAAACAAGTAAGTAATCTACTAGAGCAATGACTCAACCTTGACTGAAGATTGGAATTATCTGTGAGTTTCTAAAACTAGCGGTGCCCAGGCCCTACCCGCTGTTATGGTTGGTCTAGAGAGGAACCTAAGTATTAATAACAACTTAAAATCTCTCTGGAAGACTCAAATGTGTAATCAGGGTTGAACCCCTGCAACAGAGCATGGTGGTAGATAAGGGAAGTACTGACTGCAGTGGGAGCCCCGGGGAGGGTGCCCAGACTCCATGGATCAGAGAAAGCACACCCAGATATTAAATGACAATACATTTAAGGCGAAATCAAAAAATAAGTAGTAGTTTCCAAGACAAGGTGGAGGAGGGGAGAGAGTAATTGTTCCAGGAGAGGGAAGAGCACAAGCAAAAGCCTGGATGTGAGAGACTTCTTAAAGGAACCAAAAGAAATTTGGTGTTGCTGGAGCATGTGAGATGGTCAAGAATCAGGTTGTGGGCAGCTGCATAAAGGATGTTAGGCTTTATCCTAAGGGTGGAGGAAAGCCATTAGAGTTTTAAGAAGGGGTGGGAGACATGATCAGAGTTATATTTCAGAAGAATCATTCAGGCTACTTTGAGAATGAATTGAAGGGGGATGAAAAGCAGGCTAATTAGGAGGCTGTTAATGGAAATTTGGCGTGGACCAGGGCTGCCTGGACTGGGGGAAGGCTCAGGAGAGGAGTGAAGATCTTTAAGATAGGAGGCAGAACTGATAGGACTTGGTAGTAGGTTGGAGGTGGGGAAGAAGGAGGAATCATGGACGACCCCGTTTTCTGACTGCATAGATTCAGGGATGCATGGTGGTAACATTGGGATAGAGAAGCGGGGGGAGGGGAAGTTTTGAGGAGGAAGATGATGCATTCTGATTCAGACACGTCTGGGGTGCTGGTAGGTGTTCTAATTGTGTTTTCTTAGATTCTGAATTTGTCTCTTTGGCATCCATTAATCACAGGACCAAACTAACAGCCAAAGTTGTTCACGTCTCCCCTGCAATCCAGAGGCCATACTCTGAACCACTTCCTTTATCCAACTCTCACACACCAAACCAATATTTTCCCTTTCCTAGATAAACCCAGGACCAGGGACCAGTCAACTAGCGACAGCCCCTATGCCCCAAAGCTCTCTGAAGTTATTAAAACTAGCCAACCCTAAACTGTTTAACCTGCCTCGTCTTGCTTTTCTAGTTTAATAAAAGCTGTGGCCTCTGCCTTCCCCTTGCTCCTTTCTGCCTTCTGACCTACACTGGTGCTTCCCTCTGTGGTCCTGTGTGGTGAGCTGTGCCTCTTCTTCCTGAGGGAACTGTAACATTAAACTCTTCTTTCAGTGGCATTGACCTCTCTGTGTTGTCACTCAGTCACCTTTAAAAATTAAGATCCGGCACAAATCAGTAGGCTGTTCAGTTCCTGAAGTGGTCTGGGGCTCAGAGATTGGAATTTGAGATACGGTAGTTATCAGCATTTAGATGATATATTAGCTTGCAGGGTTGCCATAACAAAGTACTGCATACTGGTTGTCTTGAACAACAGGAATTTATTGTTTCACAGTTCTGGAAACTGGAAGTCCAAGATCAAGGTGTCAGCAGGATTGGTACCATCTGAGAACAGTGAGGAAGAACTTGTTCCGTACATCTCTTCTAGCTTCTGGTGGTTTGCTGAAAATCTTCAGCATTCCTTGGTATGTAGAAGCTTCACTCCAATCTCTGCCGCATCTTCACATGCTGTTCTCTTTGTGTGTGTGTGTGTGTGTGTGTGTGTGTCCAAATTCCCCTTTTTATATGAACACCAGTCATATTGGATTAGGTTCTATGCCAGTATGACCTCATCTTCACTAATTATATCTGCAACTACCCTATTTCCAAATAAAGTCACATTCTGAGGTATTGGGGGTTAGGACTTCAACACATGAATTTTTGAGAGACACAGTTCAACCCATAAGAGATAGTGTTGGAAGCTACGTGAATGGAAGAACACATGAGCAGATGGGGAATGAGGAGAGAGCCCAGAGGAACTCCGACACAGGAAGAAACTAAGAAAAAATGACTAAAGAGAGAGGAATGGTATTGCCGAAACCAATGATACCATGACCCAAGGAGGTAGTGTCCAGCAGTATCCACCTGCCCACCGCAGGAAGGAGGACAGGGTGACTTTGATGAGAGTCAGTTTGTTGTTGTGGATGGATGCTGATGGGAAGGAGCTGATGGGGAGGGAGAAGTTGAAGATTCCAGAGAGATAAGAAGTCCTGCACTCAAAGAACTAAGTCTTTGAGCCAGTGGGTGAGGAAGTAGTCTGAAGCCTGGGTGGAGGAACTGGCTGCTCTGAGAAAACTGGTGATACTGCGTTTTGACCACAAAGCTATAGCCACACACTGCAACGCTGTGCTGGCAAACAGCTGCCACTGTCACCCTTAATCTGATACATTCCCAGGGCCCCCCTCCCCCCACCATGGCTCAGATGGAGCCACTTCTCAGTGATGTGGAGTCACAGTCACACAGTGATACCCTCACCGGAAACCGACAGTCACGGGTGTCACTTGAGCATCACAACTCAGGAGGAGTTCAGCCAGATACCCCAACAGACACACCACTCACATCCTGTACGGTCACACACCCGGACAGTCCCGCATTGGCCATACTCACTCAAGTGCTGCCATACTGGATACACAGCCACACGAAACACCCCCTACCGTGTCACAGGTCTCTCATCCACGCAGCCACATACACCAGTCACAATCACAGGCTAACAGTAAGTCACATTCTATCTTGTCACACACATCTGGGTCCCAGCAGGGAGTGAGCGCCCAGTTAAACGTGCTTCTCGTTACGCACCAGCTTCATCATCTGTCTCTTTGCCTCTCTCTCTCTAGTTGTCTGTACGCACACACTCACGCACACGCTCTCCCTCGCCCGGTGCGGGCCGCAGAGGGCCGGGGTCTGCGGGCCAGGCGGGGCGGGGCGGAGACCCAGGCCACGGCGCTGGCGCTCCGAACTCTGCCCGGGCCAGGGCGGCGGCCGCAGCCGGGAGGGCTACGTGGAGCAGCCACGTGGAGCGGCCCGGGGGAGGGCCGGGCGGCGGGAGCCGAGGCGCGGCGGCCGCGGCGGCGCACAGCCTCGAGCGACGACCCAGCCGGACCCGGACAGAGCCGCGCCGCGCCGCCGCAGGTGGGTGCGATCCCCGCCCGGGGCTGGCGGGCTGGGGGCCGGGGACCCCGCCGCGGGCAGCCGGGAATACTGGGCGCCGCGGGGCGGGACCGCGGGCAGAGGCGGTCTCCTGGCCTCCAGGTCGGAGGCTGAAGGCGCAGTCCCTCCGCATCCCCTGCGGCTCGGACGCCGCCGGAGCGCTGGCTCTCGCCTCTGGGCGCCTCTCCGAGGTTACCCCTGAGAGCACGTAGAGGGAGGGCCTAGAAAGCAAGGCCTGAGCTCCCTCGCTGTGATGAGGGGGGTTCACAGTCCCCCAAGGGCTTTTCCCTCCGGTGTCTCATTCGTTGCTCTTGACAGTCCCGGGGGGAGGGGAGGCTGGCAGGAGTTTCATCCTCATTTGACAGCGGAGGAAAAGGGGGACCGGGGAGGGGCCGAGGTTATCACCCAGCTAGAAGTGGCAGGGGGAGCCCAGCTCTCAGGTGTGGGACCCATTTGGCTGTATAGCCAGTGCCTCTTCTCTTGCGCCGGCGGGTGGGAGGTGCTGGGAGTCACAGGCGGCCCTGGAGAGATAAGTTAAGGGAGAGGATTGAGCTCAGAATTACTTCTGACAGTTCGAATTAGGCAGAAATGGAATGCGTGCCCTGTGGGTGGTAGGCTCCTGTCCTGGAAAGTCCAGTGGAGGCTGATGGCCACTGACAGGCATGCTGTGCAAGCAGTTTTGCACTGGATGGGAAGTCAAGCAAGAGAAAAGGCCCCGCCACATCCTAGAGTCTTTGAAATACTCAGGGAGCATCTACTCACTGCCATGCACTCAACCTACATTATTCCATTGCATCCTCCCCAAGCCCCTACAAGATAGATACCACTATCCTCATTTTTTAAAGTGAAGATCCCAGAGCTCAGAGACACGGAGACACCTGCTGAGATCACACTGTTAGTACTGTGAGAGGCTGGATTTGATCAGAGGTCTAACTGCAAGGTCAGGCTTTCCTCCCATGCACTGGTGCAAAGACTTGAAGAAATCAGAGGCTAGAGGATCATTGTGAGTGTGTGTGTGTGTGTGTGTGTGTGTGTGTGTGTGTGTGAGTGTGGTGTGAATAACTTTATTGAATTATATCACAACTCTAGCAGTTGTGGTGGCTTTTCTGTGGTCATTAGGGTAAATTATGTTTATGCACGTTATAGAAAATGATGAGGAACGTTTTTATTTGACAGGCAGTTGTTCAATAGCTGCTCTATTTCTGTTGCTTATAAAAGCTTTTGTAAATACTGTAGTGAGAAATGTGAACGTGTGAAGCAATCACATTACACCAACCTCATTACACATTACTTGAGGTGCCTTAGCCTGACTTCCTTTAAATAATAGAGGTGAGTTACCTGTACTAAAAATGCCATGTTTGGAAGCATGACTTAGGAGAATATTACTGAGATGACACTAAAAGTTCCCATGCAATTATTTGTTTCTGAAGTGGACTGAAACCAGAGTGCTAGGGTTGTCAGGAGAGCACAGGATGTTCCAGGTAAAGGGTGGGACAGCTTGGACAAAAGCACTGCAAAGTGAAAATGAAAAGTATTTCGCAGACTCCAGTAACCCCTCTGTCTGAAGCAGAGTGTTAGTATAATGGAGCACTGGAAGATGAGTCTAAAATGGTAACTTGATATCTGATTGTAGAAGGCCTTAAATGTCCAGGTGAAGACTCTGGACTGTAATAGAAATAGGGAGCCATTGAAGGTTTGGAGCAGTGGAGTTCCAGCAAAGGAAGAGTACTCTACGTATGGAGGGTTCTTTAAATCGAAAAGATAGCAGAGGCAGGGACAAGAATAAGAGACTCCTTGTGCAATGAGTAATTCATTATCCACTTGGTATTTACTGTAACTCTGTGACGTAAGTACTATTATTATCTTCATTATGCAGATAAGTTTAGTGAGGGTAATTAACCTACCCGAGGTCACGGGGACAGTCTGTGGTGGAGCTGGGATTTGAACCTAGGTCTGGCTGGTTCCATAGCTCTGTCCTCTGTCCACTGCACATGCTGAATATTGCACACATGTGACATAGGACCAAGAGGAGGAGAGTAAGAGTAGTTCATGTGGGCAGGGTTCAGGACCAGCTCTTACTTTTCAGGGCTCAGTGCAAAACTAAGATTAAGAATTTCAAGACAGAGACAGCAGAGCATTAGACTAAGCCCAGGGCCCTTTTGAGAGCAGGGCCCTGTGTGACTGCCAAGAAGGCAGTTCCAATCATTATGACAACTTGACAAATCACCTCAAAACTCAGTGGCTGAAAACAATAACATTGACTTTGCCTATGAGTGTACATTCTGGGTAGGGTAGAGAAGGCAAGCTCAGTTCTGCTCCATCAGTGTTGGCTGGGGCAGCTCGAAGGCTGGGGCTTGGAATGATCTACAGGTTTGCTCTCTCACCTGCCTGGCCCTTGGGTGGGGAAGCGAGCAGCTGGAGGCTAGAGCAACTGGGGCTCCTCAAGCATCCCTGTCCCTATGTGCTCTCTCCACACGGTCTTTTCAGCGTGGCAGACTTCTTCCTTGGCGGTTCAGAGCTCCAGAGAAGCATATCTGCATGTCAAGAGAGGGAGAGAGAGAACCAGAAACAGGCATAAACCGTGTTGCCTTTTATGACTCAGACTTGGAGGTCCCATGGTGTCATTTCTGCTATTTGTTTGAAGTGAGTCGCTGAGTCCAGATCATATACAAGGAAAGGCAAATTTAACTCCAGCTACTTCCCACAAGAAAGAATTGGTAGATGTTTTTCAAACCAGCACAGTTGGCCTAATGAGTGACTGGATTAGTGGGATCCGATAGGTGTTTCCCCTTTATCCCTGAACTGCTACCACCAGAGTCATTCTTTGTTGTTTCCAAATGTCCTTTTTTAAAAGGCAACTCCTAGTGATGATAACACATTAAGTCTGGATAATAGGTTTTGACAGCTCTGAGGGATTTAAATTACTCCTGTGCCTCCTGTTAGCCTAGGTCCTGGCAGTTAACAGATGGGAGGAGAAAGCAATTTGAGGGTATCCAGGTGGGAAGCCCAGGATGGTGTGAAGCTACTATAGAGCAATCCAGAAAAGCTTCTGGAAGGAAAATGCCTTATTGCATAACCAGGCACTGCGCTTTACACGCCTTGTCTCATTTAATCCTCACCACACCCCAAGAGGTGCTCTCATCAACCTCATGTTAACAGACAGAGGTTCTGAAACACAGGAGGCACACAGCTAGTGAGTTGCAGAGCCTGGATTTGAAATTAGGCAGCCAGAGATTAGGGCCCATACCCTTAAACTTTGGGCTATGCCACCTACTCCTTAGCAATTCTGTGTTTCTCTGTTTTTCTCTTCATCATTGCTTTAACATTTGTATCATTTCCTACTTACATAAATATGTAAACTTTAAGGAGGAAAAATAACAGGTAATTTTACCTAATATTATCATCTTACTTATAAAATAGTGCCTCACATATAGTAGGTGCCAATAAATATTAAAGAAATGAGTACCATTAGCCCTACTCTATAAACTTATATTTACACTTGCCTTCCCTACAAAGGCTCGCCTTCCTGGTCCTTGTCACTCAAGGTCTTGACTTCGACTGGTACTTCCCATGATGTCCTCTGCGGCATCCAGTCCTGGGTCTATATCTTCTGGCCTCTCCTTTTGGCCTCTTCTGGCCAGCTGGCCCTCTCAGTCATTTCGTGCCCCTCCTTCCACCTTAGAGCCTGGAGCCCTCAGACCCCTCTCTTTAAACCAGCAGCACGCTGGATACCAAGAACTGGGTGAGGCAGCCCTCCTGTCCACTTGCCTAGACCCTCTCTAAGCCATTGCTTCCTAACCGCCAAGAACACTGTGGGCAGGGCCTTCTCTCTAATCCTCACGGGTTAGGCACATAACTCTGCCATTCTTGGATTTCCACTCAGTCTCCGTAGGGTCTCTACGGAGATTTCTGTCTCCAAGCCTCTGCTGGGGGTGGGGGTCGTGAACTCCACCCTGCTGAAAATCCAAATAGCCTTGAACCCTGTTCCCTCCAGTCCTCCATCACTTGTCTTCTTGAACTTGATTCATAGTGTCTTTCATAATACAGAAGTTTAAACTTTTGATATGCTCAAATCTGTCAATTTTTTCCTTTAAAACATGAATTTGAAATATTTATCATTTAAAAAAATATTAATTTATTTATTTTGGCTGCGCTGGGTCTTAATTGCAGCATGCGGGATCTTCGTTGTGGCATGCGGGATCTTTAGTTGCAACATTCAGGAATCTTTTAGTTGCAGCATGCGGACTCCTAGTTAAGGCATGCATGTGGAATCTAGTTCCCCGACCAGGGATCGAACCTAGGCCCCCTGCATTGGGAGCTCGGAGTCTTACCCATTGGACCACCAGGGAAGTCCCATGAAATATTTATCATTTTTAATGGCTCTGTCACATAATAGGATTTGCTTAATCATTGCCTAAATGTTACAGGTGTTAACAGTTCTTTGACTAATATTAATAGCACAGCTATAAATATCCTTATAATTTCTTTTCTGTTTGTGTTTTTCCTTACGTAATCCCCAGGATGATATTGTTGGGTAGGGGTTTTACGGCAGTTAATACACATTTGCAGATTACTCTCCAGAAATAGTTCACGTCTATAGTTCCTCAAACAATATAGGTTAATACTCACTGATTCAATTTCTTCAGTGGTTATAGGACTATTAAAATTTACTATTTATTTTGATGTCAGTTTTACTGTTAAGTTTTTCTGGGAAAATGGCTATATCTGCCAAGTTTGCAAATTTCTTCTATTCCTGTAGTTATGTCCCCTTTTAATTCCTGATATTGTTTATTTGTGCCTTTTCTCTTTGTTCTTAATGAAAATTGTCAGGGGTTTTGTAGTTCATTAGTTCTTTTAAAGAAACACTAGTTTGACTTTATTGCTGCTCTCTATTATATTTTAAATTTCTTCTATCTTTTATTATTCATTTCTTTTAGTTTCTTTAAGTTTATTCTCTTTTACTAGCTTCTTGAGTTGGAAGCTTAACTCATTAGCTTTTGGCCTTTCTTCTAATATAAGTTTTTAAGTCAACCCAATTCTCCTATACATACATATATATATATATATGTATGTATATATATGTGTGTATATATATATGTGTGTATATATATGTGTGTATATATATATTCCCCCCACCCCTGCACCACACACCTTGTGGGATCTTTTTTTTTAAAAAAAAAGTTTTATCTTTTCTCTCTTTTTTTAAAAAAATTTATTTATTTATTTTTTATTTTTGACTGCATTGGGTTTTCTTTGTTGCGTGTGGGCTTTCTCTAGTTGTGGCGAGTGAGGGCTACTCTTTGTTGTGGTGTGAGGGCTTCTCATTGCGGTGGCTTCTCCTGTTGCAGAGCATGGGCTCTAGGCGCGTGGGCTTCAGTAGTTGCAGCACACGGGCTCAGTAGTTGTGGCATGTGGGCTCACTAGTTGCAGTGTGTGGGCTCAGCAGTTGTGGCTCACAGGCTCTAGAGCTCAGGCTTAGTAGTTGTGATGCACAGGCTTAGTTGCTCCACAGCATGTGGGATCTTCCCGGACCAGGGCTCTCACCCGTGTGCCCTGCATTGGCAGGCGGATTCTTAACCACTGCGCCACCAGGGAAGTCCCGGCTTGTGGGATCTTAGTTCCCTGACCAGGGATTGAACCTGGGCCCTGGGCAGTGAAAGCGCCGAGTTCTAACGACTTGACCACCAGGGAATTCCCCAACCCACTTCCCCTTTAATACTGTTTTAGCTACATACCTTGTTTTGATGTATGTTTTCCCAGTATTATACAATCCTCAGTATTCAACAGTTTCCATTATGATATCCTTCTTTGACCCATATGTAAGTGTACCTTTTAAATTTTTTATATAAATGAGATTTTTACATCATTTTTGTTATTGATTCCTAATACAATTGCATTTAGTCATGTAACAGTATGAGACTGATTCTTTAATATTTGCTAAGCCATATTCTTTGGCCTATTGCTTGTCAGTTTTTATAAATATTCCACATGTGTTGAGAAGAAAATGTATTTGCTAAGTGACTGGAGTTGGGTTCTCTATTTGTTCATTAGCTCAGGCTTAGAAAATATTTTATTCAATCGTCTACATTCTTACTAATTTTTAGTCTGCTTAATCTTTCAAATACTGTATGAGGTATGTTAAATTCTCCCACCATAATGGCAGATTCGATTTTCCTGATTGTGTTTATGCCAGTTTTTTTTAAAGAATTTATTTGTTTTAGAATAGTTTTAGGTTCACAGCAAAATTGAGAGGTTTCCCATATACGTCCTGCCCCACACATGCACAGCCTCATCCATTATCAACGTGCCCCACCAGAGGGGTACAGGATGAACTGATGAACCTATACTGACACATCGTAATCATCCAAAGTCCATAGTTTACCTTAGGGTTCACTCTTGGTGTCGTTTGGGTTTGAACAAATCTATAATGACACGTATCTATCATTATAATATCATATAGAGTATTTTCACTGCCCTGAAAATCCTCTGTGCTTCACCTATTCATCCCTTTCACGCCAGTCCCTGGCAACCACTGATCTTTTTACTGTCTCCATAGTTTTGCTTTTTCCAGAATGTCATACAATTGGAATCATACAGTGTGTAGCCTTTCCAGATCGGCTTCTTTCCCTTAGTAATATGCATTTAAGATTCTTCCGTGTCTTTTCATGGCTGAATAGTTCATTCCTTTTTAGCACTGAATAATATTCTTTGTCTGGATGTACCACAATTTCTTTATCCATACACCTATCGAAGGGTATCTTGGTTGCTTCCAAATTTTGGCAATTGTGAATTAAGCTGCTATAAACATCTGCGTGCAGGTTTTTGTGTGGACATGAGTTTTCTGCTCCTTTGGGTAAATACCAAGGAGTTTAATTGGTGGATTGTATGGTAAGAACATGTTTAGTCTGGAATGAAATCACCTAAGTGTCTTCCAAAGCGACTGTACCGTTTTGCACTCCCACCATCAGTGAATGAGAGTTCCCGCTGCTCAACATCCTCGGCAGCACTTGGTATTGTCAATGTTCTGGATTTTTGGTCATTCTAACAGGTGATAGTGTTATGCCAGTTTTCGTTTTAGGTGTTTTGAGGCTATGCTATTAGGTACATACAGGTTCAGAATCATTATATCTTCCTAGGGGATTAAACTTTTGTGCATTTTGTCATGATACTTTTTTATCTATAATAATGCTTTTCACCTTAAATTCTATTTATTCTAATGTCAATAAAACTCTGCCAGCTTTCTTTCCTCTAGTATTGCTTTATATATCCTTCTTCCACCGTTTTGTTTTCTGTGACTTTACTTTTTAGGTTAATCTCTTGAAAATTGCATGTAACTTGTATGTTGTTTTATGTACCTTTTGATAATCTCTATTTCTTAACTGATGAGTTTATACAATTTATGTTTATTACAATTTATGAGTTTATACAATTTATGTTTATCAATTTATGATATACTTGGATCTTTTTTTTTTTTTCTGTGGTACGTGGGCCTCTCACTGTTGTGGCCTCTCCCGTTGCGGAGCACAGCTCTGGACGCGCAGGCTCAGCGGCCATGGCTCACGGGTCTAGCTGCTCCGTGGCATGTGACATCTTCCCGGACAGGGCCACAAACCCGTGTCCCCTGCATTGGCAGGCAGACTCTCAACCACTGCGCCACCAGGGAAGCCCTACTTGGATCTATTTTTACCATCTTATTTTATGCTTTCTATTTGTCTTCCTTTTAAATTATTTTTTAGGTTCTTTTTTTTCCCCTATTATCTCCTCCATGATGCTTTTTTTTTTTTTTTTTTTTTTTTTTTTCGGTTTTTTTTTTTTTCTTTTTTTTTTTTTTTTTTTTTTTTTTGGTTGCGGCAGGTCTTAGTCTACAAACTATGTAGACTCACTATATCTGTTGGGGCCCACGTATGTCTAGAAAAACAGAGACAGTTTCTATGACTCTCAGGAGCTTCACCTTCTTGTGGACTTCCATGTTGTGCTGCTTCTTCCTCAAGGCAGCTCTATTTGCACAGCTACACATGTATCCACCTGTTGGCCAGTTGCCCACTGCCTCTAGGAAGAGCTCTTAGGAAGCTGATGTTCCCCCTGCAGTGGTCCTGAACCTTATCAGGGTCATGGAACTCTTTGAGAATCTGCTGAAAGCTACACACCTTTCTCCAGGAAAATTCAATGCCAGCCAAAGTGTAGGGTACCATTTCAGAGGGTTCCTGATCCTCTGCTCTAGACCATCAAGCACCTCATGATTTGTCTTCCTAAAGATGAGTTTGAGGTCTCAGCCTCAGCTCTGGAGGTCTTCTGCTTCCTCAGAAACTCACGATTTATGTACACAATCCTGGGACTAATTGGAAAGCTTCATGCTCTGCACATTGATAGATACTCTATTTGACTATTTTCATTTAATCAAGTGATGTGCTGCCAATGGGCCTGCACAATGTAGGTCTAAAGGAAAGTTTTTGTTTTTTTCCTTTCTATTGGGATCTGGTTTTCCTGTGTTTAATAAATAGCGATTCTTGGGACCACTGTTGGATTGACCCTGATTTGTTGTGTTTTCAAGCCCTACCTGAGTGTAGACCTATTTCAAGGAGTCTAGTCTCTTTTGATTTGTTCTTCAGTGAGTTTTTATACAAATACAGATACAAATACAAACCAACAATCTGTTTCCCTCCCTGTTTAAGGCTTGGTCTTTTTGTGACTCTGTGCACTTCTAATTTGGCCTTTTTCTCATCCTCTCTGAACTAGTTTCCACTCGTAAAATGAGTGGACTGAACTACATCGTATGTGCTTAAACTGCACTTCTCCAAGCACCTGGGGGACTGGCAGGGCAAGAGTGGGATAGTCCTGCCCGCAGCACAGCTTCCCCCAGCACAAGTCTGTGTTATGCGCTTTACATGCTGGATCCCGAATAAGGTTTATTTTGAGCAAAGTTCCTGATGTCCGTGTGTGGCTCCTCCCTGCACAGGAGTCCTGTCACCTGGGTGGCAGGTAGAGGCAGGGAGAGAGGCGTTCCTGTCTAACCCACCAATTCCCCCTCTGTGGCAGACACTGCTTCCCTCTGATTCCCTAACCCCGTTTCCTACTTCCAGCTACAGGAAGGATGTTACCTGTGACGATGAGAACGTCAGTGCTGCTGCTGCTACTGCCCCTGAGTCAGGCTGTTCCCAAACACGGCACCACAAGGTAACGGGATTCAGAGGGCAGGGCTGTGGGCTGGGAGCAGGGGGGTCTCTGGAGAATCAGAGGTATGCTGTGGGCCCCTCTGGGAGGCGGAAGACTGGGTGTACGCTCCCTGACTTCTGTATCATCCCCACCACCTCAGCTTCTGCCTTGTGCCTGTTAGAGTGCCCTCTGCAAAGTGGGCATCGACACGTTTGCTGGACTCACTTGGAAACCGGGAGCTCATTTCCAATGAGATGTGAGGCTATAAGCTTGGGAAGGGGCTACAGTCCTCTTATCAAGACCTTATAGTGGAAGCTCCAAAGAAATAGAGATCATTAGCATATCACTTCTATTTTATTTGAATATCTTTCTTGAGGTTTTGTGTCTTAATATTATGCAGTGGGTATGCTGGGTGGGGTCGGGGGACGGATACAGCCACAGCAGCAAGGGCTGGCAGCAGCGACAAAAGTTGCTGTAGCAGCTCCTGCCAGCTCTCTGGCATCACACATCTGGACTGACTGGGGCCAACAGGGATCCCTGTCCAGAACTGCGAGCAAATGTTGAGTTTTAAAGACTGACAAAAAGCCCCTGAGCAGATTGAAACTACAAAACCAACATATATGCCCTCAACTTGGGGTAAAAAAGAGTCCACTTTGTGTCATGGAGCAAATCGGGTCTGTATAAAACTGGGCAGTGCCACCAGGCTCAGCCAGAGACCTGTCCCCCGCCTCCCAGCATCACAGAGGAAGGGCTGCCGTGATGCATGTTGTCCTGCCGCCCACTGTGGTGGTTTCTTGGGTCTCCAACTTGTGTCTACTAGGTGCGGCTTCCTCTGGCCTCCACCAAACCAGATGTTTCATTGGGATTTTCACTTACCATCTAAGCTAGGAATCTGCAAAGGCAGAGTCTGGGGAGTAAGGTTCTGCTTCTGAGGAGGCCAGAATGGCCTCCTCCCCACAAGGTTTTTGGGGACCTGGAGAAGCAGCTCCCTTTGGGTCTGGGGGGAGAACTCTACCAGGAGCTTGGGGATGGAAGGCTGTGAGGCTGGGCCCTCAGAGGAGGCCCTTTGCGAGGCCGGTGCTTCCCTCCCTCCTCCAGGCTGGACCCTGAAGTGCAGCATCCACCTCTACCCAACCCCTTCCAGCCAGGCCAGGAGCAACTTCAGTGAGTAGGCTGGGGTGGGGCGCACCCGAGGGCCAGGCCTGGGGCTGCAGACTGGCTTCTCGTGGACTGATTTTCCGCTTTTCTGCAAGACTTCTGCAGAGCTACCTAAAGGGACTAGAGAGGATGGAAGAGGAGCCGGAGCACATGAGCCGGGAGCAGGGTGAGGGGCTGGGCTGATGGGGCCCGTGGACGGGAGGCCCAGGGCAGCCAGAGCTGGGACTGACCTCAGGCCATCCCGCGACTCCTGCCTGATCCACCTGTCCCCTGATGCGTCTTCTGATCCAGCCTCTCTTCCTTAGTTCTCCTCTACCTCTTTGCTCTCCACGACTACGACCAGAGTGGACAGCTGGATGGCCTGGAGCTGTTGTCCATGTTGATAGCAACTCTGGCCCCTGGAGCTTCCGACTCTCTCACCACCAACCCGGTAAGCCCTGCTGGATGGGGGCCCTTCTCCCAGAAGAAGACCCAGCTCCCTGGGGCTTTGGTTTTTTTCATCATGACTCTTTTGGTGAATCCCCTGTGAAAGGAGGACTCAAAGCCTGCGTGGCAGGGATGCAGGGGGGTGTTGGGAGGGTCAGGATTCCTGGGAGCATCTCCAGTCACTATAGACCCTTCCACAGGTGATCCTGGTAGTGGATGAGGTGCTGGAGACCCAGGACCTGAATGGGGATGGGCTCATGACCCCTGCAGAGCTCGTCAACTTCCCCGGAGAGGCCCCGAGGCACACAGATCTCAAAGAGCCCCCAGAGCCACAGGATGTTGGGAGGCAGCCTCTGTTGGCTAAAAGCCCGTCAAGACAAGAAGCACATGAAGCCCCAGGTCCCAGAGAAGAAGCTGGGGGACAGGTGGAGGCCAGAAGGGAGTCCTTGGAACCTGTACAGGAGGCTGGGGGACAGGCAGAGGCTGCAAGAGAAGCCCCAGGCCCTGGCGGGGAGGTTGGGGGACAGGTAGAAGCCAGGGACACTGGAGAGAGAGCAGAAGAGCTTCCAAGGGAAACACTGGAGTCTAAGAAAACCCCAAATGAGCTTGAGGTTCATGCTGTTCAGCTGGAGAATGATGAGATATAAACCTTGAGGATACAGGTTTGCACACCTACAAGTCTCAGTGCCAGAACATATGCCCCAAAGGGTAGGGTGTGTGTGTTAGGACAACGACCACCTCTGTGCCCCCTTCCTGGCCCCAGTAGGTGGCAGGTCTTCCTGTGCAGCTCAGGGAGACCCTAAGTTGAAGGGCAGATTTAGGGCCCAGAAAACCAATAAAGAACCAAATGAACCCATCCCTCTGGGCCATCGATCCACTGGTCCAGCCTGCCCTGACCTCAGGCTGCAGGGGGTCGGGACTGGGCAGTCCTCTTGGGAGTGCAGGAATTCAGTTTACCCAGTGTTCCCAGATGGTGCTGAGACACAGCAGAGTACAGCACTAGGCCACAGCCAGCTGCAGACAACCCGGGGAAGGGAGCTCAGCCTTTCCCTGGGGCCTAACCACTAGAACGCCCTCCTGCAGTTCAGGGTAGATCTTCTCCATCATCCTGTATCTGCTCCCCACCCCTGAAAATATTAATAATTACCATTTATTGAGAACCTAGTACACACTGGGCATCATGCTGGTCATTTTACATATTGTGATTTTATCCTCACGATAATTCTATGACCAGGCAGAATTAGCACCATTTGACAGATGAGGAAATTGGGGAAGATGGAGTTCAGTAATGTACTCATGGTCCCATAGCTAAGTAAGTGGCAGATTTGAATTCAGGCCTGTCTGAGCCTAAAGCCCATACCTTTTATCACATTCTACGGCCTCACCCCCCTGCCCCAACTCCCATGTGGAAATTCACCAATTCCCATATGCCCTCAGACCAGGTCTCCCCCAGGGAAAGCAATGCTTTGCATTCCGGGTCATATTTGTGGCGCAGGCACCGCCTTAACCACAAGGCGGCTCCAAGGGGGGGCGGTCAGGCTCGGGGTCAGTCATTGGGGAGATATTTTTGGACTGCAGAGGCGCCGCCAAACCAGAGGAGGCTCCCTGCCCGCTGGCCTGTCAGGTTGGCTCAGCCATGTGGACACACTTGTGGCCACTGGAGTCTTGTGACAGAGCTGGGGCCCAGAGGAGCTTTTCTCATGGCTTGTGGTTATTTGGAAGGTTCCCTGGGGTGCAAGGGGTTAAGTCTCCTCCCCCACCAGGAAGGCTGGAAGTCTGGCCCTCTACCCTGAGCTGGGGCCCCAGCAGGGGCACAGCTGGTGGCAAGCCTGGGGCACTTCCTGCTGCTCTGGTCTGGGTGGCCCCTCCTCTGGGCCTGGGCAGGAGGTGAATTTGGGGACTAGAGAAAAAAAGGGCGAAGGACTGCAGGATCAAAGCCTCCAGAATCCCCAGCCAGAGCAGCTCAGACATCGAAGACAAACAGACTGCCAGAAGGAAGCTGGCTCTGGGGAAGATTTATTTGCTCTGCAGCTCTGCCATGTGAGATGCCAGGTCACAGGTGGAGCCCTCCCACAGCCTGCATCTGCCTGGGGGGGCAAGGCAGCCTGATGCCAGCTGGCCAGAGAAGAGAGGGCGACGGCAGCCAGTGTTGCTGGCCCGGGGCGGGGATGTGAGCCGGTGCTTCCTGCCACAGGGCACTCACACGATGCCATCGAAGCCCTGCAGACCACACTTCTTGCCCGCCACCTGGCAGCCAAAGCTCAGTGCCTCCTGCATGCTCTTCCCTGGAGGGGGGGGATGAGCAGCCAGATCAGCCGGGCCTTCTGGGCAGGGGCAGGCCCCGGCCCTGGGCCTGCTGCTGGGGTACTCACCCTGGGACAGGCTGAAGATGACGGATGCGTTGAAGGTGTCTCCGGCCCCCAGAGTGTCCACCACCTGGGGCGGTGGGAAAGCGTCGGAGTGGAGCAGCCGTCCATCAGGGCCCAGGGCATCGGCACCCTCCTCAGCCCAGGCACAGACCAGCGTAGCCCTGTGACACCCTCCACTCAGCTGGGTGTTAGCCCAGCCCTGGCCCCCAGCCTCATTATCCCTCCCCGGGGCAGACCCTGGAGGCCAGGCTCCCTCACTCCCCGTACCCGGGCCGCTGCCTGGCTTCCGCTAGCTCACCCCTTCCTCACGCGACCGTACAGGCCCCTCAGGGCCTCCTTCGCTGACTGGAACCCAAAGTGCTTGGCCACATCTTTGCTGACAAACACCTGTGGGCAGTGGAAGAGAGGCTGACAGTCAGCTGAGCTCTACCCCAGCTGTCCCTCACTACCAGCAACCTGCTCCTCCATCGTGGCCACCTAAACCCCCAAGTAGCATCTCGCTGTCCCTCAGGAACACGTTTTCATACTTGCTCAGGATATGCTAGAAAACAGCCATGTAAATTGTGACACGAAAGCCCCGGCCTATTCTAAGATCAACGAATTTCCTCACAATTGAAAACCCAGAGTGAGTCTTGAGGTCATCTTGGGGCACAATCTACAACTGGCAGGTGAAACCACGGCTTTCAGGAGGGTTTTTGTTCTGTTTGGCTTTCCGCATACAGCTATGCCCTCTAGGTCTGATTTCTTCATCTTTAAAACAAAGGGATAGGGGTTCTAGAGCTTCCTTAACACCAGCTACATATTAGAATCACCAGGGTGTTTTGTTAAAAAAATACTTCAGCCCAGGCTTCACCTCTACCAACCAAATTAAAAAAAAAAAAAAAAAATGAGGGTGGGGCTCAGGCATCCACATCATTTAACGTGCAACCAAGGCTGAGGCCCAACGAGCTGCCACTGTGATGCTAGATTAGCATCCCGATTCCACGTACATTCCACACTTACCATGCGCAAGCCCCCTTCCCATCCTCCCTCACCCCCTACAGAACTGGAGGGCACCTCGGAGAACAGTCCCATCCTGTCATTTGACAGAGGAAAAGACAGGAGGCCCAGGGAGGGGAGGCTTCCACGCAGGCTGGCCCTGAGGCTGGCTGTCTTGGCCTTGACCAAGCCCTCTGGCTGCCTTCATACCTATGCGCCCGCTGGGCTGGAGAAATTCTACTCCTTGGCCGCTGTTGAGGCCTGCACTAGAGCCCTAAGCTAGAGGTCTGCCTCTGCTTTGCCCCCACCTGCCAATATCACCAAGCCGCAAAGTGCCGCCCTAAGTGTGACAGGCAGGACAAGGGGACACTCGGACTCCCTTTAAGGACCAAATTAAGCTGGATGTGGCAAGGTGGGGGGCCGTGGGGGATGCTTACCACGTCTCCGTAGCCCAACAGCTGGTACAGCTCCTCTCGCGGCTTCTCCACCTCCACAGACACCTGGATCTTCTGCTCTGGAGGCTGCCTGGCGTTGTGCTGTTCTATCCGCTGCAGCATCTTCACCTGCTCTGATGCATTTCGGCCCTGGGGCAGAGCAGGGCAGGGCAGGCAACTCAGGACCAGCTGGGCGCTGGTCTCATTCTGCCTCATTCTTCCCTCCCTGCTGGAACCATGGGTGAGGGGGGAGAGGGGCCAGGAAGGCTGGGCCGGAAACCCAACCTAAGTCTCAAAATTCTAGTGCTATTCTGGACCTTGGAGACCTTATTGACCAGCCCTCCCATTTCAGATGAGAAGATGAAAGAATAAAAGAGAGACTCTCCTAAGGACCTACAATAAATTAAATGACAGGGCTAGGATTAGAACTCAGGACTTCTCAAGGTTTCCTCCCACCTAGACTCCAAAACTTCTCTTGGAATGAAGATTCTAGTTCCCTTTATTTGGGAGCTGGGTCAGGCCCTCCCATTCCTGCCTCCCCAGAGGTAACAGGTCAGGCCTCCCACAGCCAAGCTCCTGCCAGAGGCCAAGTCCAGAGGAGGTGGGGCAGCCTGTAACACAGGAAGCACCAGACTTTGCCTAGAGCCAGCACCCTGCTTCTGGCACCTACATCCTGCTGTGTGACCTTGAGAAAATCACCCAGTCTTTCTGGGCCTTTCTGGACCTGAAAACATAGAAGGAGGATGGAGAGTGGGTGAGGGGGGTTGGATTCATTGATCTCTAAGGTACTTCATGGTTCAAAGAAACCAAGAAGAAGGCAGAACATGTGGAGGGGCTGGCAGGTTGAGGCCCTCAAAACACAGGTAGGGCAGGGCTTGCCTCAATGTGGATCCACTTGAACCGGGTCAGGTCAACCTTCTCAAAGTCTTTAGCAGACACATCTGGTAGGTTCCTGAGTCGCAGGACAGAAAGGACAGAGAAGGGGCATGGTGAGGTCAGCCAGGGCCAGGATCTCTAACTGGCTGCTACGGCCCCTATGCGTGGCGCTGCCTGCAGCATGGCAGGAAGCTGAATCTATAGCACATGCTTCTGAGGCTTGGCTCCAGGACAGACCCTGTCTTAGGCTAAACTCGAGACCACTCCTTGCCCTGCTCAGCTCCATCCACACAGGGGGCTGCAGGCAGTTTCCTAGGATGCCCCTTCCTGTGTTTGAGGCTGTGATATTATCTAAGGGCAAACTCAACCACCACATATGTCAAGCAAGGGACCAGTTCTGCGTGCCTTGCAGACCATATCTCCCAAAATGCTTTCAGAGCACCAGGGACTACAATTCCCAGAATTCCTCTTGCCAGCAGCACACACAGCTACCACCACGCAGTGCCCTGGGAAACTACAAAGGCCACGCCGTTCTGCCTGGAGCTCGGGTCTGGGTCCTCTCAGTTCAGGCACCCCAGGGGTGACAGCAGCCCTGTCCTGAGTTTGGCAGCTCCATGTTATGACCCTGGGATCAAGGTTGGTGCTTGAGAATGAGTTCATTTTTGGCCGACTTAGGTGTGGAGACCTGGGATGGGTCCGCCTTGACCTTCCTTGCCCAGAGACCTACACACAGCCAGTGTCCTCCCCTCCATGTTCTGCGCCAAATCCTACTTCGATTTAACTAGCTGGGTGACTGTGGCCTTTCTGAGGTGCTTCCCCTTCGGTAAATGGGACCGAACCCCTAGCCCCGCAGGCCTGCTGCAGCTGGAGATAATGTGTGTGGATATGCCTGGACTGAGGCCGTGGGCAATAAACATTTCTCCTTGGAGCTCCTCTCCCTCCCTTCCCGTGAATACCCATGTTGTGTCCCTGATCAAAGCTGCTACAGATTGTTGCTTAATGGGCAGATGACTAGGGTTGCCCAATGGGAAGATCGTGTCTAGCATGTATGCTTACCCACTCATTCATTGGGACACAAAGAGCCCAGGGCCACTGGTTATAAATCTTGTTCTAGGATGACTGCCCCTCCCACAGGTTCAGTGGTTGTGCTGGGCAGCAGGGACAGTCAGAACCCCAGGGCAGCTGGGCTTGGGCCATCTCTGCCCTAACAGAGTACTTGGCACACCCTAGTTTCTCAGTAAACTAAACCTCTTGAGATTTTTCAGGAGGGAATCTGGGAGAGATGAGAAGGGGTCTCTCCCTGGAAGCTTGGGACCCTAAAGGGATGCCCCTGCCCTGCCCGAGGTTAGCAACACGTCAGATAGCCCTGTTCTGCTGAGCCAGTGTTCCCCTTCCCTCCTTCAGCAATGGCTGCGAGTGGTGTGTGGCATTTGGTCTGGCTTCATTATGCTGGGACCTTTGGGGTTGCTCATCTCTTTCGAACACCCAAACCTCAGCTCCTGGTGCCATGCTGCAGGCTGGCAACTCTGGGGCTGACCCTGGAAACCCCAGTGGGCCCCCTTCAGGGCTCAAGATGGTTTGAATCACATCTCCCATCCCTCTGTCCTCAGAACAATTTCCCCATACTCACACCCAGGCTGCTGATTGGCTGATTATGGAGGAATCACATAATAAATTACAGTTTGCACAGGCCTGCCCGCCCATCCTTGGTGTTGACCAAGGCCAAGTCGCCAGGCAGAGCAAAGCCCATCCCTTCCCACCTCACTTCTCCCCTAATTGAGAACAATTCCGAAATCACTGAACAGTTTGGCATAGGGACAATTTCTGGTACAAAGAGAGAGGCCACAGAGGGTGGGCAAGTGGGCTGCCCACGTGGCAAGTGAGGGAGCTAATTGGTGGGCTGTGGCAGGGCAGGCCAGGGGGCCTTACGTGTCATAGAGCACAATGGTACGGGAGCCATTGGAGCTGTTGACGATGCAGCAAGAGCATGGGGCTTCCCCGCTACTCTGCCAGGCCACCTGAGACACGTCCACGCCCCGCTGCCTGAAGTCAGCCACCAGGAAGCTTGGGGTGGAGCCCGAGCCAAGGGAAGGGCAAGGAGACACAGATTAGAGGCTACCAGGGGCCTGGACCTCCCGCGGGGTGGGGAGCGGTGCCGGAGCACGCGGGTCTTGGAGAGAGGGTCCTGCTCTGGGAGCTGAGTGACGGCAATGGCGGCGGCAGCTGGCAAGGCGCAGACGGATGTACAAACCTGTAGGCATGTATGATGGTGCGGCTACCACTGGCCTCGCTGCTGATGACTGTGGAAATGGGGACGGAGCCTGTGGTCTGAAAGACCGTGTAGCGTAGGTCCACGGAATAGCGGCGAAGGTCGTCCAGGACAAAACTGCCAGGGCGGAGTAACCCGGGGAGGCGCAGTTCGACGGGGGTTTGGGGACTGGAGGGTAGGTGGCAGGGCCACCGGGGACCCTGGGGTGCAAGCACAGGGGCTAGGATGGGACTGGGAGTCACTGTCACAGGCTGTGTGGAGGCAGGAGAGGCAGGAGAGCATGGCTGGAGCTTAGTGAGAAAAACCCTAAGGGACATTCTTTTAGGTCCTGACTGAAGCAAACTCCAACCCTGACCCTGTCCTTCAATCTGACTCAAGCTGGAAAGGATTTGCTCACGTTCATAAAGCTGGATGGGGTAGATGTGGGACCTAGAACATGCACCCTGTTTGAACCTAGCAGGTGAGGGCACTGTGGCCCGCATCACGCAAGGCCCAGGCAGTATTAATAATGACCAAGGTGATACTTTGTCCCCCAGGTGCCCTCTGCTTGCTTATCCCCATGGTACTCCACTCTCTGAAGTCCTTCCGGTCCTAACGTGATTCCTGTCCTTCTACACCTGCCTCCACGATGCCCAGCCTCGGTGGCCCTGCTCACTACCCGCTCCTTCCACAGTGGCAAGCCCTCTCAGTGCCTGAGGCCCCTCAGTATGGACCGGGTCCAGGACTCTCGCTCAGAATCCCCTCCAATCAGAGTGAGCCGGGGGGTGGCCCTTCTGGAAGACTGTACCAGCAGAACAAGGAGGTCACCCATCCCTCCCAGCTCTTTGGAAATGAGCTGTGGCCACTACGCCCAGCAGTCCAGCCACCATCCTGGCCTTTCTCACTATGGCTGAACCCCACTTTCGGCAACACCAAGGCTGGACAAGATCTGTATAGAGGTACCACATCGGGGCATCATTCCTTGCCTTACGTCTCAAGGATCCTTTAAATAGTAGCTTTCCCACAGCATGGAGAATATGATTTGGTTTTTGCCAAATAACTTTTTGCACCCACAGTGCCAGGCACATGGTAGGTGCTCATTCAGTGTTTGTTGAACACATGGGGAGAATTTGGAATGGCCCAGCTATCAGCATGATTGCCACACAAAGGTGGGTCCACCACCCCAAAGCAAGAGGCACGGTCTTGCTCTAGCTGGGAGGGAAGGCAGCTGCTGACGAGGGCTGACAAGTGAGCAGCTGTTGGCTCCGGGTCCCTCTGTCCCACATCACAGGGCAGGCTCTCGTGCCAGTTCATAAGGAAGGGAATCTGGCTGCGGCTTGGAGCTGGGCTCTGGCACCAGCCCCTCTCAAACCAGGGTTCAAAGGGCTGTGCTTTACAGGCCAGCAACCTGGCAGCCTGCCCCTGTGCCCACAGTGGGCAAAGTGGGCCTCACCGCCTGATAAGCGCTTGCTGAGTCGGCAGTGCCAGGGGTCAAAGGGCTCTTGGGTTCCTGCAGCAGCCAACATAGAGGAAGCGTGTGGGCCACTACGGGCTGCAGCCTCCTAGCCGATGAGCTGGGAGGCATGGGGCTGGGCCCAGCTTTAGCACGTGGCATTGGGGTGTCCTTGGGCAGGGAGCTCTCGCTGCTTCAGTGAACAACGGGGACACAATCACTGGCCCTGCCCCCTCAGCTGGGAAAGAAACTGCAGGCCTGGACCCTGGGACCGTGGATGCAGGACATCCCTGAGAGGGCAGGTACAGCATGTCCCTAACTGCCTTCTGCCAAAAGGACAGGCAGGATTAGGGACTTGAGAAGGGCAAAGTCACATCCACCGCAGACAGTCTGTTGGAAACAAGGAAGAAGAAGGTGGGAAGCCGAAGCAGGCTCCAGGGACTGGCCAAGGAAACAGGCTGTGAAAATGAAACCTTTAACAGGAGCAGCGTTAACAACTGAGCAGCAGATAAGCCATACCAGGGAGGGTCTGGGATGCCGGTACTCCACTCCCCACGCCCCACCCATTTCTGGTGGCCACAAACCATTTCTCAGAGACCGCCCACCCAGGGCCAAGGCTTCCTTCTTCTCCCCCCACCCTGTGGGCCACCCTCCCCTGCTCCCTCCACTTACTCGGCAGCGTGGCCCGGGGCCAGCGAGCCCATGAAGGCACAGGGGGCTCCAAGCAGGGAGAGGACAGTGCAGGAGTTGGATGCGTTGCCTCCACGCTGCCATCTCTGGGACAAGCACCTGCAAAACACAAGGAGGGTCCCTGCAGATCCAGCAGGCTGGGGCTGGGATAAGCAGGGCTGAGCCCTGAGTAGGGCCCGCAGGATGTAAAAGCCAGGCGATTCCCCTCAGAAAGCATCCAGGCCAGCCTTAGGCTCAGCAAAGGGAAGAGGCTCAGCTATTCCCCAGCCCAGGCTAAATTCAAGTTCACAGTGATTCATTTCTATCTTTCACCTATTCTTATGACATCAGGAAAGTACTCAGTTGGGCCCATCACAGTTTGAGGGTCTCATTGACTTTGGGTTACTTCCTCCTCTGTTACAGGGACCCCCCACCAAGCCTCCTCCTTGAGAGCTGCCTCTTCTCAAAGGTGGCAAATCTCCTGCTGCTTCTGTCTTAGGAGAGACCACTTCAGTAATAACTCAGATTAAAATAATTAAGACAGGAAGCAAACCCGGACATTGTGATCATTTAAGAAAGTTGTGTGTGGTAACTTTTATGATGACAAAAGTTAAAAAGACCAGTGAGTGAAGACCAGTTTTTCTCCATTTTTGTTTGTTTCTCCTTTTTTTTCAGCTTTATTGAGATATAATTGACATATAACATTCTGAAAGCTGAAGGTGTACAACGTGATGATTTATTTATTTTTTATTTTTTTAATTTTTTGGTACGCGGGCCTCTCACTGTTGTGGCCTCTCCCGTTGCGGAGCACAGGCTCCGGACACGCAGGCTCAGCGGCCACGGCTCACGGGCCCAACCGCTCCGCGGCATGTGGGATCTTCCCGGACCGGGGCATGAACCCGTGTCCCCTGCATCGGCAGGCGGACTCTCAACCACTGCGCCACCAGGGAAGCCCCAACGTGATGAGTTTGATATACATATATTTTGTGAAGTGATTACTACAATAAGGTTAGTTAACACATCCATCACAGTGCATAGTTACCTTTTTTTTTCTTCCTTTTTTTTTTTCTCCATCTTTACTGAAAATCTAACAAAAGGAAACTAAGTCAAGATACACCTGAAGGGCTTCATTGTCATCATCAACAACAAAAATGATAACTCATGCATACATGGTCAAAGAACCTGAATGATTTCTCATTTGTGCTCCAATAATACTGTGAGGTAACAGTACAGGCTGTTATTTCTATGCTTCCAGTTCCAAAAAGGATAATAATAACTGTGGCAGCTTACGATAAGGGGAACAAGTACCGAAGAACTACTAATTAAGAGAAATGAATGAAGTAGAATTTTTAGGCTAGGGTATATTTGTACACAAAGCTTAACCTTGAAGTTCCCTTCAGCCTTGGGAAAAGGGGACCACGATCTCATTAGAAAGAAGGATACTAATCTGCAAAAGGTCAAACATTTCTCAAGCTATGAGCTTTAGAGAAATTTTCATGCAGAGAAGAGAGGAGAAGCCTGGAGGGACTGGACTTGCTCAAGGTCCCAACAACAGTTAATGACAAAGCTGATACCAGAACCCGGGTCTCCTGACCCCAAACCACTGCAAGTGGTCTCTGAATGGAAAGTAGTTGGGTCCCAGCTTGTTGCGGCTTCAGGGAAAGGGTATACAGTTCTACTCTGTGGAAACCCTTCAAAGTTATATTGACACCCAACTTTCTGTGCAGAAATGCTCTGCTGAGCATGAAGATGCTTTCCGGAAGGTCCTTCTCAGCCAGGACTCTGGGAGGCAGGGCCATTCCTCAGGGGTCTGGCTGAGTTCCAGGTGGCAGTTCTCGGCTGCCTATGGAGAGAGCCTGGGAAAGGTGGGGCTCAGATGCTGGGAAGGACTGTGTCCCCACTCAGGTTTGCCCATCGGGGAGGCAAGACAGAGTCCAGGAGCTGGGCTGAGTGGGATGGGAGCACAGGAGAGAGGCCCTGTGGACAACCAAACTGCTCCACACAGAAGCAGAGCCATGGGTCTGGGGGAGCAGGGAGATACTCCCTAAAGTGCAGGGAGCACAGAGGGTCTCTTCAGAGAGGCACCTTGCTTAGTGCCCAGCGTCGGAACCAGCTCCCGTCAGGGTGGGACCAGCAGGCTCTTGTCCCAGCCTTCCAACATGAGTAAGCTCAAAGGCACCGGGACTCAGCTCCAGCGGAGCAAGTGCTCTGGGTCCCCTGGAGGTCCTCCACAGTTCCTAGAGAAACTGGAGCCCCAGAATTTGCACTGTTCTCCGGAAAGTAAACTTGCCTCCTCACTGGACACCAAGTCCTGGGGCTGGCTTGACCTTGGTAGGTGGGCTAGGTCCACACAGCAGCATACCCTGTGCCTCCCCCCACTGTCCCTGCACCTTCTGCCAGGGGCTGTCACCTCTGGCAAACAAAGCAGCCCAAAGCAAAGGGTCAACTCCATGAGGCGGGCAGCAGCAAAGGAACAGGGAGGGAGGGGCTTCCCTGGTGGCGCAGTGGTTGAGAGTCCGCCTGCCGATGCAGGGGACACAGGTTCGTGCCCCGGTCCGGGAAGATGCCACATGCCGCGGAGCGGCTGGGCCCGTGAGCCGTGGCCACTGAGCCTGCGCGTCCGGAGCCTGTGCTCCGCAACGGGAGAGGCGCCAACAGTGAGAGGCCCGCGTACCGCAAAAAAAAAAAAAAAAAAAAAAAAGGAACAGGGAGCACTAGAGAGGGCGGAGGGCTGGAACACTAGCATCAGGACGCTTGAGTTGTGACCACCACTCTGCCACTCATCAACTACGTGGCCCCTCACAGAAATTGTCTAATTTCTCCAAATCCTCAGCTTCCTCATCTCTAAAGAGAGGACGCGACTGATCCTTACACGCTTCCCATGGGCTGCTGTGAGGAAACTATGTAACAATGCCTGTGACAGTGCTGTGTGGACCCACGGCCTGAAGAATGCCGGGGGCTCTCCCCTCAGTGAGCCTCCTGGCTGTGGTTGCTGTAGTGTCCTTCCCGAGTTCAATCTTGAACTCGCCTTTTATCCAGTTCTTAGCTGAGACAAGTGAGGGCCAAGAAGCAGTTCTTGTCCGTATTCTGAGCACTAGACTGCACCAAGAGACAGCCACGGATTCCACCACACAGCAGTGTCTCGGGATCACAGTGTAAGGGTGATCAAGAGTAAATACGGGAACCAACAAATGACTTTTCAACTTCTACCAGACAACCAAGAAGGGTCTCTTCCACTATGCTGTTCACTGAGTATTGGAAATAGGACTTCTGGTAAACTTCTGGAATTCGGCACCAGGGAAAAGTCTGTGTGGCTCATGAGCCAGCTCTACCCATAACTCACAGCATCTCCAAATTTGCCTGCCGTGCCAGCAAGCCCCGAGCTACAGGGAAGCTTGAACACCATGGTTTTGAAAGTTCTTGTACAGTCTAACTGCACATACTTCTTATTGTAAGCTACCTCAAAAAAAATTTTTTAAAGACACAGATGAGATATATATGTGGTAAATAAATTAGAAGTAAATGCTGGTGATAGGCAAGTGCACAGTTCTCGTTAAAAAGAAAAAAACTGGTTCTGCACCTTCCTAGCTGTGTGCCCGTGGATAAATAACTGCGTCCCTCAGGGTCTTTACTTGCTTAGCCTACTCGGGTAAAATGGGGATAATGATGTCTGACACGGTCCCAGGGTTGAAATGGGAACTGGAGAACACAACGCTATCCAAAGCCTGGATCTTACTACTAAAGGCCTCAATTCTTTCCCCAGGTCCCGGGCAGAGGGCAGGGGGCACCAGCTCCCAAGGCGACTCTCAAGGCCTCGCTGCGGGCCCCCCGGCCCCCCCACCCCCTGCTCCGCAGCCCTGTAGTCTTGGCCGCCTGGCACAACGCGGGGCTGCAGCGGCCCCTAGGGTTTCCGAGGGGCCCGGGCGCCCCTACCTGCTGTCCGTGTCCTCCTCCGGGTATTTGTCCATCACACTGATGATGTCCAGCACCACTAGCCCCACGCACAGAATCTGTTTCTCTTCCATGATGCTGCTCCCGGAGATTTCTGCCCGCTCGGCTGACGGGGTTCCTCCCGGGCTCTGCCTCTTATCCCGGAGAATCGTGTCCCAGCTCCCAGAGTCTGTACTGGCTCCTCCTCCGCGTCCCGAGCTCCTCCTCCAAGGAGCCTCCTGCAGCGGCGAGGTGCAGAGGACGGAGCCGGGCTCTTGCTCCCCACGCGCATCGACCCCAGCGGGCCTGGGAGTGCAGACCCCGCGGTCTTGGTCCCTGGCCTCCCCTTAGCAGGTTGCGTGGCCCAGGAGATGGCTACGCCTTCAAATTCTCGCCCTGTTTCCTCACTTGTCAGACGGACTCCGAGCTAATACAAATCTCTCTGAAGCGCAGCTAGGCAACCTCATGAATGCCAAGAGAAAGTGCAGCAGAAAGGCATCGCTTGTCCCGCCCTCTCCTGCACCCGCGGCTCCCTCTCCAGACTCTAGGCCCGCGGTGTTGAGTCTGGCCTCGCAGCTGCGGCCCGGACCCCGGCATCCAGAGCCGCGGCTGGCGCGGTCCCCGCTGTCCCGCCCCGCCCCCGAGACCCAGCCAATCCCAGCTCGAGGCCTCGCCTCCGCCGCTGAGCAGCTGGGGCACGCAAGATGAGCGGCGGAGGTCACGTGACGGAAGACACCGCCCAGCGGCGCCGCGGTCTCGTCTCCCAGCGCCCTCTGGCGGACGCCGGCGGAAAAGGCGCGACCCGTAGTGGGGGCGGGCTAGCGCTCCAAGCCCCGGGCGCACTTCTCGCCTGCGCGTCCAGTGCAAGTGCAGGCAGAGCTACCCCTGCCACAGCGGAGGACGCGAGCAGGGTCCGGAACCCGGGGCTCCCTCACCCCGTCCCCTGTATACGCCTATCTACCCCTGAACACATAGTAGAGCAGACAGCTTGTTTAGTTTTTTTTTTTTTTTTTTAGAAAACCCAAGTGTCTTTATTCCTGAATAGTTTAGTATGGCGGTGGGGGCCGGAGCCCCCTCGAGAGAGTCCCGGAGCCCAGGGATTCGGCCTAGAGGCCAGTTGGGGGAGCAAAGTGTGCGAGGATTAGCTCCTCCGCAGTCCGAGTCTTGCAGGGACGGCGATCAGGCCAAAAGTCTGGACGAGGAGACCCCAGAGTCCCCGACCCGGCGCACTCCGACCGTGGGAAGGACGCTGCTCTGGGCGCCTGCGCTGCTGCGGCGGGTACAGAGACTGCAGCTTGCCCCGGGTCGGGGCCCCGTCCCAGGCGAGACGCCCCGGAGCCCACCCCCACCCCACCCCCGCTGGCTGTTTGGCCGGCGTAGACACTTCGGGCCGGTGGGGCCCGGCTCCCTGTCTATGCCTGTTCTAGCTCCAGGTCCCCGTAGAGCAGGGCTCCGCTGAAGATGGTGAGCGGTTCCTCCGAGTGCGCCAGCTGCCCCATGACCAGGTCGATGCAGACCGTGTCCCCGGCCTGCAGCGGCAGAATGAGGCTGAAGACGCCTAGGGCGCCCGGGCTGGGCTGGCTCTCGGCCACCGGCTTATTCTCCAGGCCCTCAGGCTCGTAGCCACCGGAGTCTATGCGGGCCACGCCCAGGTTGGAGCGGGACAGCACGGCCTCCACTTTCTCGTGCCGGTGCCCAGTCAGCACCGCGCTCAGCAAGTAGCGTCCGGCTATAGGCGCCGTGAACACGCCTGGGGACAACAGTGGCAATCAGGAGGGAGACAGGTGGCAGGGGCCGTGAAGGTGTCCGGGAGCCCTTGCAGAACTCCTGGACTACGTGCAGAGGGACCCTCTGGGTCTTTTCACCTCTCTTCTACTAGAACTCCACGGACGGCAGGGAAACCAGTGTTTTGTTCATTTCCCCATCCCCAGCACTTAAAACAGTGCCTGTGCAAGAAGAGGCCCCCATAAAGAGCTGTGGAATGATCGGCTTTTCCCCTCCCCGGCTTTTCCCCTCCCCACCTCACCCCCCAGTCCAAGCTGTGGTGAGAATGAATAAATGAAGGAGAGAATAGGGGTCTCCCCAAACCAGAGAATGAAAAGACTCAGCTTGTCTGAAACGGCAAGAATGGGGACATATCACTGCACAGCCTCCCCCATTCCCCCCAGTGCCCAGCTGCCCACTCCCAGGCTTACCAGTCTCTGGATCATAGTAGCCCCCATCGTTGAGCAGGACTCTGTCAAAGGGCACTGTGCCTGGTTCAGAGCGGGGCAAACTCAGGGCAGCTGAAAAGGCCACCCGGGGCACAGAGGCTGCTGGTGCCCCCTCTGCTCCTGGGTGGGGTAGGGAGGGTGTCAGAGTGGATGCTCAGTGCAGGGCTGCCCAGCCCCCTTCCCCTCCTGGGTCTCTACCCCCAGGGCTGTCTGAGGCCTTCCATCCTCCAAATCCTAGTTCAGTTCCCCGCCCTCCAGCACTGAATGAGAGGAACTTACCCTGTTCACCTTGGGGACCTGTGGGAAGAAACAAGGGAGCTGTGAGAAGTAGGGCAGCTCTCGCTAAGTCACTCAGCAAACATCTGCTTTCCCACTGTGCTACGTGCTATGCAGACTCCAAAACAGAACTGGGCGTATCAAGAAAAGGAGGAACAGATAGGGTCCATTCTGTTCAACCTTATAGGCTCAGGCATCGTCTTCAACACAGCAGTGAGGCCACCACAGCTAACTGGCCAACACAGTGACTATCCTAGCTCCTAGTCACTGTCAGCCATGTAGCAGCCCCAGTTCCTTGCCTCTTTCCCCCCCTTCTCTGTCCGGTTCAGAGTAGAATGTCAAGCCCGGGGCAGCCGGGGTTGGGGCTGGGAGTAGCCCTGGCTGCAGCAAGGATCTCAGCCCACATACCTGGTGGTCCGATGGGCCCCTTTTGTCCATCCTTGCCTGGAGGTCCTGGAGGTCCGGCAGGGCCTGGGGGTCCCTCTACCCCGGGAGGCCCTGGTGGCCCAGCCTCACCTGCAGGACCTACAGTGACAAAACTAAGTTGAAGGAGAGCCTTAAAAAGGAGTTTCCAAAGGACAGGGAAGGTGGTGGATCCAGGGACAGGGTGATGGGGCCCCTCGCTGCCCATGCTGGGTACCTAGCCGGTAGAGCAGCACCCCTCCTCCACCCACAGGCCTGTCTGAGCCGTCAGGGGAGGGCGGGGAGCTGGGACCTTGGATCATCTCTTGTGGACAAACCAAGCCCTGGGACAGAGGTGGATCTGCAATTCATGCTGGGCAGGGCAAGGAGAAAGTGGATGAGGTTAAAGCTGGGCTGCCGCGGGGTCAGGGGAGGAGAAAGAAAGGACTTGAAAGGAGTGCCCCCACCCCGTGCCTCCTCTTGCCCCCTCACCAGTGAGGTCCTTCAGACTGAGCTGGTGAAGCCGGTCCTCCAGGAGCAGCAGGGAGCTGTTAAGGGCGCTGAGCCTCCTGCCCAGGCCGGCCTGCCCCCCTAGCAGCTTCTCCAGCAGGGCGGCCTGTGTCTGGCTGGTGCTGTTGGTTTCCCGTAGCCCAGCCCAGAGCCCAGCCACGTGTCTGGAGAGGCCTTCGCGCAGGCCCTGCAGTCCCCCGGCCACCGTGTCCAGCCGCTCACAGACTCCCTCCAGGCGGCCCAGTCGCCCCTCTAGGCTGGGGCACTGGCCGGCCTGTGCCTGTCCCTCTTCCAGGCCTCGGAAGCGCTCCTCACTCTCTGTAGCGTGCTCTGTGGCCTCCTGCTGCAGCCTGTTAATCTCAGAGATGATGCGGTCCTTGGTGGCTCCCAGGTCAGCCAGATCAGCACCCTGGCCCTCCACTGTGGTCTGGAGCTCATGCAGTGAGTCATTGAGGGAGCTGAAGGTGAGAATAACCTCGGAGAGCTCTCCCTGCAGGGCCTGGAGGGCTGAGCCTGAGCTGCCCCCGAACACACTGAAGCCATCCAGAGGCCCACGGCTCGGTCCCCCAACACCCGGGCCGGCCCCAGGGCCCCGTGCGGGCAACAGGGGGCAGGAGCAGCGCTCCACACCATCCCGAAGACGGCCCAGCTCCTCCTGGACACCACCACAGGCGCCACAGCCCTCATCCCCACGGGCCTGCAGCAGCCCCTCCAGCTGGCCCAGCCGCACCGCTGTGAGATTCAGCTGCAGTGCGAACTCTGCAGCCGTCTCATCCAGCGCATTGACCCGACCCTGGAGCTGGCCCGCGACCCCTTGCAGTCCCTCCAGCGTGGCCTGCTGGGACTCCCCAGCTGCTCCCAGCTTGTGCAGGCCTGAGCCCACCAGCTGCAGTTGCCCCTCGCTGTCCAGCACCCTGCGCTCCAAGGCACTGAGGATCTCGCTGACCTCGGAGCCCTGCTCGCCCGGGGCCCCAGAGCAGAGCTGCCCACATGCCTGCACAGCCCCTGCCACCTGCTCCTCCAGCAGAGCCAGCCGCCCCCCCAGCTCCCCGCTCACGTTGGCCAGCAGCCCCTCCAGCCTCTCTTGTTGGCCCCGGGCAGCAGGCAGCCAGTGGCCCAGGCCCCCGGGAAGCCCCCGCCAGCCCTCCTCCAAGGGGCCCAGGGTGGAGTTGAATCGGTCCTCCAGGCGAGCGAGGCGGGACGCTAAGCTGGTATAGCCTGGGGGGTGGCCCCCCTGCCCAGCTGCTACTCCCAGGTTGGCGCCTCGCCGCCCGCTCAGCACTGTCACCGAGCCAGCCACCACATCCAGCCTCCGCTCCAGTTCAGCCAGTCGCCGGCCCAGCTCTGGAGGGCAGCACTCCGGAGGGGGCCAGCGGCCCAGGGCCTGCCCAGCGAGCTGCCGCTGCCGCTCCTCCACGGAGGCCAGTAGCTTCTCCAGCGCTCGCAGCCGCTCCCTGTCCTCCTGCTGCTGCCGGCGGAAGCCATCCAGCCCCGCCAGGCACACAGAGCAGGACTCCTGCAGCCGCTGCTCCAGCTCCCGCAGCAGCTCCTCGCTGTGGCCGGGAGGGGCCGGGCTTGGGCCCAGAGCCCTGCTGCCACCGCTGCCGCCACCACCGCTGTGATGGGTGTTGAGATGGCCCAGCTCCTGGTCGTGGGTGGAGACGCGGTTGTCCAGGAGCTGCAGCTGCTGCTGTATCTCGCTGAGGGTTTCGTGCACACCGGGGCGGGCAGCTGCATCTGCGGGCTGCTGCCTCCCATTAAAGGCTATCTCCACAGCTCTCTGGACGTCTTCCGTCAGGCGCCCACTCAGTCCCTGCAGGACACCCCGGAGGCCCTGCAGCTCCTTCGTCAGGCTCTGCACCTGCTCCTCCAGCTGCTGCACCTTTTGTGACTCCCCAGGTCCTGGCAGAGAGGGGAAGGCATAAGGGCGAGGGGCTAGGCCTCAGAGCTCAGTGCCTACCTCCTAGGTCCTGCGCTCCCCAGCTCCAACAAGAGGGCAGAGGTCCCAGCTGATGTGGCCATTCCTTAGCTGCATGACTTGGGCAAGAAAAGATGGTAGGAAACTCCATTCACTGAATGCCTTTAAGCCACATGTGTACCATGGCTCCTTCCCGCATCCAGCAACTCCATTGTGCAAATACCATTAGTTCTTCCCATTTCACAGACTGGGAAACAGAGGACCAGAGAGGTTAATTAACTGGGCCATGGATTACAAGTTTAATAAGTGGCAGAGCCAAGTTTCAAACCCAGGTCGTCCATCAGACCACCAAGGCCAGGTCCTTTCCACCTTCCAGAATGCCTCTTAACTTTATGGAAACTGTTCCAACATCTGAAAAAAGGGAATGACACTAGGTCCTTCCCTCAGGGTGAGTGAAATGCGGACGTGGGGTAGGAACCTCTCCACAGCACTACAGGGACAAACAGGGCTCTGAGGCGAGCTGCGGGGGATCTGGCTGGATGGTCGGAGAATCAGCCAGAAGTTCCTGTTTCCATAATTACAGCACAGCTATCTCCCTGGCAGGCAAACACAGCACATCTGCAGTGCCGGGCAACGGGGACTGCTGCATTCTGGGACCTGTAGTCTCCAGAGGCCACCGAGGGGCCTGGGACCTGTAGTTGGCTGCAGTGCATGCTAGGACTTGTAGTCTCATCTGTCTATCCCCTTGGACCAAGCTTCTCCAAGGAAGTCCCCCTTCCTCCGCAGCTGTTCCCAACTAGGAAGTATCTTGGCTACACGTGGGCGTGAACAAGCACATTCTCTTCTTCTGCCTTCCTTTTCTCTGGGTCTCCACTCAATCTCTCTTCTCTGTCACACACACACACACACACACACACACACACACACACACACACACAC